>NC_140071.1:36019923-36222423 GCF_964194135.1 Talpa europaea
TCTCTTTCCTACATAATATATATACACACACACACACACAAATGAATTTGTGTGAAAAGAATTATAAATTTCGTAATTCAACTAAACTATACATAGTATAAAGATGCTAATTGGAGTGAAATTCAACAAAATGGTTTTAGCATCAGTCAGAAATAAGAGCTCCATGACCATTGCTATCTCAGTGTGTGTATGGGGTAAGGGTATGTAGAGAGTGCCTTTGGGCCAGATTGGGAGATCTTTGGGCCAGATTGGGTGGCATCAGCCAAGTTAAGGGTACCTGGATGAGCATCCAGCCCCACCTAAGCCAGCTCTGGCTGCAGCTTTCCTGAGTCCACCACCACCAAGACCACCCAACCTCGCATAGATCAGGTGTGGATGTGCAGGCTGGATTTCACCTTTGAGATTATTAAGGATGGTAAAATACACCAGTTTGAATGGAGCTTGACTGGCACCAGTCATATATCTGGATTGTAAATGGACCAATTGGGCCTGAAAGGCAGGGGATATGAGTTGAGGCTCTAGAGGGCTAGGCTATTCAGACTCCTCTGAGCCTTCTTCTGGAAAGACCTTTGCAGACAGACTTCTGAGGAAGACTCCTCTGAACCTCCTGGAAAGAACTTTAAGAACTTTGAGAACTTTATACAACCCTGTAGACCTCTGAAAACTTCACATCTGAGCTCTGTTTCATACTGCTGCCTAATCACTGCTGATGCCTCTGGCTCTGCCTCCCTCATCACCTGCTGACTGGCACCAGTGGCCATGCTTATTGGCCTGCATCTTGTATGTCTAAAAGGGCTATCTGCTGTTCACTGTCAGGGGGCTGTAACACTAGTACCTATAGTCTGGCACAATCAGCATTGCTGACCTGTGGCCATGGATGGTTTGCCTGTGCCCAGCTACCTCTGAGAACTGGCTACCACTTCTAAATTTCCAGCATCAATCACCTCCTAGTGCTGTGGCCTCTAGCACTGTATGATCTGGTGTCTGACACTGGCCAGCCAGGCTTTGAATAGGTATTGCTGGATGGTTGTGGTGCTATCTCTGCAGTACTTCCTGCTCACCACTGCCATCTCCTAAACTGTATCTGCAGGGACATCTATTTACTTAGAGTCTGGCTTAGAACAAGCACATCCCTTCTGTATCTCTTCCCATCTGGACTATACAGTTTCTCTTTCCTGCTTTCTGTAATGAATTTGCTAATGCACAAGGCATTGTATTTTTTTTTTTTTGTCTTTCTTTGGGGCTACAGGAAAATATCAGTTGTCCCTCTAATACTCTGGATCACTGGTTATATCAGGATCATATGACCGGACACCCAGCTGAGCAAAATTTACTCTTTCCTTTTGAACCATCCATGCTTGGTAAGCAGGTAACAGGAGGATGGTATAGCTTGCCTGATCACTATATTAAATGAGCTGTGAAACTCCATCCTCCTTGTCCTTTGATTTTTCCAAACTTAGCTGAACATGCCCTTTCCCTGCCTTTCTCTTATAACTCCTTTAAATAACAGGATACTGGACTCTAACTGTAAAACAGATATTTAGAATAAAGTTACTTCTGATAGTTGTAATAATTCTTCATCGTGCTATCAAACTTTTTAAGAAAAATTATTATAGAAAGTGCATGTTTATGTATCCAATCAGCTATTAACTATTAGTAATCATTGTGATAATCAGTGACATACATGACCTGTGGGACACTGGCTTCAGTTTGGCATGGAGAAGAGAGCACTTCTCTTTTTATAGGAAATAGTGAGAACTAGGTGGAGGCGGTGGGGGGGGGAGGGGGGAGCAGCTTTCTTTGTGACCTATCTCAGCACACCCTTGAAGAGTTTACAGAGTTGTGGAATATGCTTTGAAAGTGGGAAAGTCAATTGTATTTGGTTTTCCTTTGCAGGTATTCCTTTGTATAGAGGAAACGAGTTTCTTATCTGCACAGCAAAAGAGACAGTAACCAAAACGAAGAGAAATGCCACCGACTGGGAGAAAATTTTTGCACATAACACTAATGATAAAGGACTGATCACAAAAATCTACAAAGAACTGATGAGACTCAACAAAAAAAAAAAAAAAAAAGAAAATAATCCAGTCAAAAAATGGGCAGAAGAGCTAAAAAGGAACTTCTCCAAAGAGGAAATGCAAATGGCCAACAGGCATATGAAAAAATGTTCAACATCACTTGTAATCAGGGAAATGCAAATCAAAACTGCAATGAGTGAGAACGGCACATATTAAAAAAAACAGCAACAACAAATGTTGGTGAGGATGTGGAGAAAAAAAGAACTCTCCTGCACTGTTGGTGGGAGTGCAAACTGGTCTAACCACTATGGAAAGCTGTGTGGAGATTCCTTAATCTACTAAAGATAGAGCTTCCATATGATCCAGCAATTCCACTCCTAGGTATTTTATCCAGAGGACACAGAAACACCCCTATGCACCCCTATGTTTATAGCAGCACTATTTACAATAGCTAAGTTATGGAAACAACCCAAATGCCCAAAAATAGATGACTGGATCATTGTGTGTGTGTGTGTGTGTGTATATAAATATATATATGTATATATGTACATATATACATATATATACACACACAATGGAATATTACTCAGCAATCAAAAAAGATAAACTCATACAATTTTCAGCAATGTGGTTGGAGCTGGAAGTAATCATGCTCAGCGAAATAAGCCAGAAAGAAAAAGAAAAATACCAGATGGTCTTACTCATAGCAGGAATTTAGAAAACCTAAATAAGGGACCAGGAAAAAGACTAATTATAATAAAGAAAAAATCAATAAGCAACTATAAACCAGAGACACACATGGGGGTGAGGAGGGATTAGGGTCAAAATAAAGGGGGTGGAATTGTATAGGGAATATAACCAAAATGAAAATGCATAGATTGTGCAAAATGAAAAATGATGTAAGAATTATATAAAATAAAATATATTACAAAAAGATTTATTTATGCATATAAGAACCGGGGTATAGGTCAGAGGTGTGGGGAGATGAGAGTATTCATAAGAGATAGAATGGGGAGCAGAACAGACAGATCCACTGAAACATACTGCTGAGGGGAGCAGCGAGCAAGTCAGGAGAGGTCGGTTGTGCCATGTGGGTCACCCCCTGGCTGGGGGATCAAACTTATGCTTCAGTGGCTGCAGAGAGCTTCACAATGCTCTATCTTAACCCCTTGTCCCACCAGGGAGGCCCCGAAACTAGTTTCTTAATTTCTAGTTTTTTAGGGTGATCATTCTTAATTATAATCAAGCTATGATGTAATAGTCAGGTATCTTCTTGTACAACATAAATGTTTACTTTCTCATAAAATCTTTCTCACTTTGCTACAGAAGAAAGAATGTAGTGAACTTATGTCCTAAACAATCATTTTCATATTTTTTCTTGCTCAGACCCAAAATATATGGATATAGGTATTAGGTGTCCGGTTTTAATACAACTTTTTAAAGTTAGTTTATTAAGAGCAAAAAGAGAAAGTAAACTGATAAGCAAGCCTGTTTTTGGTGACTTTTCATGAACAAAAGATTTAATGATGTATTTTAAGAATTCTTCAAAATGCAGTCAAATTGAGCAATAGTATTCAACAATATGTGTCTTGTTTACTTCTTTACTCTTCAAACATGCAAATCAGTCACCTGAAAGAATGAACAATTGCAATGTCTTTTTCAAAATTATACTAAGGTGTAGAATTATAAAATGATTAAAATTTGTATTCACATTTCAATCACTCCATTCTGGACCTCCCTAGTGGTGCAAGAGGTCAAGTCTCAGCACTACGAAGCTGTGCAGACACTACAGCACGAGTTCAATCCCAGGGTAGGGAGCTACCCACATGGTGTAGCAGACCCCTCCACTTTCAGTATTTTGTATATAGTACATGTCAAATAAATGATTGCTAAATCATTAAAGAAAACCATCTTTTCACGTAAATGTAACTGCCCATAAATTATATCTTCCTGAAGGATTTTAGGTTAGTCTCTAAGGACACACCATCCTTCGCAAAGC
Organism: Talpa europaea; assembly: GCF_964194135.1. NCBI lineage: Eukaryota > Metazoa > Chordata > Mammalia > Eulipotyphla > Talpidae > Talpa > Talpa europaea. Next base: position 36,023,941 of record NC_140071.1, read on the forward strand.
AGTCTATTGACTTAAAATGGCAATTTTAGCAGTCTACTGGCTTAAAAATATAATAACATAATAAATAAAAATCTGCAAATACCTGGCAGACAGTTAACAGATATAAAATGTTTATTCTTAAAATAATATGAATAGATATAAGAAGTGATATAATAAGACCATGATGGTGAGTGTCCTACAGTGGTGATACCAGGTTGTGGGGGTCCAAATGTCACCTCAACCAAAAAAGTAAAATGTGTTATTATTATTATTGTTATCATCATAATCTTTAATGACACCATGAAACTACTACTGTTATTATTATTATTGTTATCATCATAATCATTAATGACACCATGAAACTACTAAGCATCTGGAGATGGAAGAGGTATTACAAAGATGAAAAATACATTTTAAAAAATGTATACATATGTTAGCTTCAAGGGAAAACTACTTATTCCTCAGTTTGATATGCATTATTGTTCAGATTTAGAGACTAGACAATGACTATGATCAACTACTTAAAACTTAAGTGATCATTCTATGAAAATAAGTATCTTAGCTATGCTGTTGTAGGAAAACACATATATGAATCAACATAATGGTTTCTTAAAAAGCAGAATAATAGTTATGGATGTATTTATTAAATTCTTGAAAAAATAGAGGGATTGATAAATGCCCCACTCTTATATAATTTTTAAATAAATGCTATTTAAAAAAAGAAATAATTTAGCAGTGCAGATACAAGGAAAACCACAGGGATGTTTTTGCCAACGTATTAGTACATTCTTAATATGATGGAAGTAATAATATAATATATATTACAATAACAATATTTCATGAAAATGCTAAGCAAAAATTTCTTAGAGAAATTAATAAAATATACATTATTTTGGAAATCAAGCTTCTTAATAAAACCAAACTAACCTAACTTTTAAATTTTTATAGTTGTGATATACAACCACTACAATATTTCTAGAAAAGTTATCATGATTTACACCAAATTTTGCCCTGGGGCCTCCCCTGGTGGCGCAGTGGTTGAGAGCTGGGTTGCGAGGCTGCCTGCAGCCTCTGCAGTGCCAGTTCAATCCCCCGCAACCGGTGAGTGTCCCACAAAAAAAAAAAAAATTTTTGCCCTGCCCCAACTTTTACTTGTATACCCAAAGCTACTGCTTCTTTGAAATGGAATTCCTGGAAATGACTTCATGATACTATTGAACATATTATTGTTGTCAGATTGGTAATAGAGAACAGAAAAAAGACTAGGACTTAACTGTAGTGACTAAATAAACTTATCAGGAAAAGTTTAAGTTTTAAGAGGCTCCAGAGGTTTAATTCCTATATTCCTTATGTACATGTATATACACTCACAAATAAGCATAATACATATATAGTCACATATGTGGCACCAAGAAAATAAACTTCCAGAGGTCAAGTACTATAATACACACACACACACACACACTTTGAGTGCCTTAAGGCTCATATAATTTTCACAAATGTTTGTTTTTTCCCATATGTATATGACAATTCATTGACTGATTCCTACGTAAAAAGCTATATGGGCCTTAAGGGACTCAAAAACCTAAAGGTTCTCTATAAATTAACACCAATGATAATTCATCAATGTTGGTGTTATAGGACACTGCCACTTTTATTCTTTTTCTAGTATTTGATTTCTAAAGGCCCCAAAACTCCTTTTGAATGCTCCTTTCTTAAAGTTCATGGAGGGCAGAATGATTGAATATTATGTTAAGAGTTGTTGAGTAAACTAGACAGTATCTGGTGTTTATTCAACATTTTCCATAATCAAATTCAGATCAGAAAGTTGCAAAGAAGCACACACAAAGGTGATTGGATATTTGTTCAGGGTATCATTTATTACTTAAAGAAACCAATGTTAACTTATTAAATTAATAAAAGAAGCACAATTTCTCAAAATCTCAAAAGAAAATTTGAATTAGAGCAAATCTTGTAGGTTTAAATTAGGTAATAATAATTGCTTATTTCCTTCATGGAGTAAGACTATAAATACCTGTATAGTGAGTGTTTTATCTTGACACATACATACCTAGCATTCAGGACACAGTTGGCACTCAATTTATATTAGCTGAATTGATGAATTAACAAATGAATGGATAAAAGGCCTCCCTGGTGATGCAAAGGGTTAAGTCTTGGCACTATGAAGCTATCAGCAGCCACTGCAGCAGGAATTTGTTCTCCTCAGAACAGTCAATCCGCCTGTTCTGCTCCCACTCTGTCTCTGGTGAATACACTCACCCCTCCAACCCACCTCTGGCCTACACCCCAGCTTTTGTATGCATAAATAAACGAGGTAAATCTTTTAAAAAATACTTTTTTAGTTCATCATCAGTTATAAATAATTTACAGTTTTCTGTAGGCAAAATGCATTCTACTATATAATACAATTTGGGAATAAAATGGCTAAACGTATATTTGTAAATGGTATTCATTCAAAATAAAATCTTTGTCTCAGACACAAATATGAATCAAATTAGTTTTATCTCTTCACAGTCTTGTAATTTATACATTGACTCCTGAATGTTTCATTTATTAGAGTACATTTATTTTCCTTCATTTTACTCTAAATTTACATTAAAATTAACACAGTATATTTTTATTTAAAAAAATCTAAGTGAATAGAAAATTATTCTGTGGATTTTCTGGTGACAGAGAAAAAAAAACCTTTCTATTCTTAATATTTATTTGTAGCTTATGTTAAATGAGCATGAGAAAATTGTTTGCTTATAAAGAATAAATCAAGTAAGGCCACTTGACTGGAACTTAAGAATTACATGGTTTTCCTTCTTAGAGGAAAAATCCCTCTCATAAACCACAGTCCAATTATTCAATTTCCCTTACTAATTATGGAAACTACTCATTTCTTGGCCTCAAGCAGTAGATGATACATCTTTGAAGGGTGACACAAAATCTGTCACTATCTATGGCTCGTTTTATTCAATGTAAATGCTTTGAGAAAAATAAAAATAAATAGTTGAGAAATTCCTATGTTCATCATGGTTGAGGTGTTTAGATATGCATCGTTTCTGATAAGTGAACTTTGGTTCATGTCCTCCCTCTAGATATAGTTGTGGGATATGCCTTTTCTCTTCAGGGACAGTGAATAACACAGAAAGACAGCAAGTGGAACATAATTATAAACATGTTTTCTCATAATAAAAGCTGCTGTTTAAGCTATCAATGGAGTTAGAAATAAATTGGGCCAATAGCTCATATTTTTAGAACTATCATTTGAAAAATCCTATCTGTTTTTTTCCCTCTATGGTGCAAAAGGGATATTGCAGAGTTGAAATGTGAAATAAAATTCCTTCTACATCTTCTCACCCATCCACTGTAAGATTTGAAGTATCAGGATCAAATTAACTTCTTCAAAGAATCTGTTGAAACTGGTTTTAAAGACTGTACAGAGGATGAATGTGATGCTATATGTAGAATGTTTTCCATGAATTCATGGAATCCTATACTAATTATAGTTATTTCTGAAATTACAAACAAGTCTCATAGCAACTATCACTTGTAGGGTATGAAGTTCAGGGATGTAGCGTTATCGGGTAGAACATAAGGACTTCAGGAAATGTTTCCATTTTAATTAAATATTTACCTAGAAAAGCTGGACTTCGTATTTACTTATGGAACAGCTGCTCTTGCCACTTTTGTTTCTTCTCAGTATTTCCTTCAAGCTGTTTTAAAGAGTTCCTTTAAGTTAGAAACTAATAATAGTTCATGAAAATGTAATGACATATTTTAAAAACATAAATTATGAAAATCATACTTTTTATTTGACAATGTAGATTACTTAAGGAGCATGGAGTTAAAAGAAATTGGTGATAGTGGAGTCTTGTTTATTACAATTTTGGCTGTTACTGGAAACAATTTGCAATCATTAAATTCACAGAATTTTTCTATACCTGCTACATTTTAGTAGAAAAAAAATCATTATTTTGTTAAACCAGTGAAGGCAATATTATTTTAAGAATTGTGTTTAATTTGGAGAAATTGAGCATTTTTAAGATAAAAAGATAGGATAATTCTAGCAATATTAAATTAATTAGAATTCAGAAATTACTGAGCATTTTTAAAGCCAGGAGAGACATAGTTTCCCCTAAAGTCACCAAATTAAAGAGGCGACATGAATAAATATCATTCTAATTAATAATTCTATTGCCTTATAATGATGTACAACATAGCAACTAAACAAAATTTGGCTAAAATGTTATTTTATTGACTCACATGTTGTAGATATTAGAACTATCGATATAATAATAAGCAGCCAAATGACTAGAGAAGCCTTAAATAAAGGGGTGTGTATCTGTAAATTAAGTGACTTAGCATAATTCTGACCATTATATATTAGTTGAATTGGGACTTTCAATGTTTTTAAGACTTTTAAGATATATATCTGATTCAACTCCAATCAGTTTTTAATGGCTAAAATTTTCTTGTTATATCTTTTCACTTAGTATTTTAGGCAAAATAAAACTTTCTGGTATTGAGCAGGAAGGGCATCATGATAGGAAATCCAACTGGAGAAATATCAATTATTAAGCATGGACCCATCCCAGTCCTATTTTTGTGCTCTGCCTTGATTTTATTCACATAATTTATTACTACTTAACACATTCTGTCTCCTCTTACTTGATGGTATATTCCTAGAGAATAAGAATTTCATTTGTTTTCTGGATTTCATTTTTTGTATCTTTGAAATCTGGTATGTAGTTGCATTTGAATAGATGTGAAACAAAATAATTGACATCAAAATTCATATAGAGGCATATATGAAAATACCTATACTCATATAATTAGAAAAGATAATGACATATCTACCCATTTTCACCACAGGTTTTTCTTTTTTTAGTTTATATTTATTAGAATGAGTGGGTGATTTCCTAATTTTTTTTTAGAAAGAAAACAGATATTATTAATTGGAAAATCATAGATTATTAAAACTGTAACTAGCTATTTAAAAAATAGATTATATAAAAGATACTTCAAAATAACAAGGATGTGTTTAATTTTTGATGGAATTTTAGTTGACCAATAATAATGCATGCTTAAAATTATATACTCATAACTAGGGTATGTGGCTCCTGAATGTGGCAGTTTTGTAAATACAAGCAGGACAACTTTCTTTTCAAAATTGAGCGAAGGTTTACATTTAAGAAAGATATTTTTTAATACTTTTTGGAATGATCATGCATTCTTTGCCAGTATTTAGAATGCCATCAGACAATCTTGTTCGAACTTTGATGATAGGAGAAGATACTCAGCTTGTTGCTGGAACTCAAATCACATATAACATCTCAGTTTATTCAAGAAGTAAAAGAAAACAAACTTCCACCTCAAAAAAATATGTTCCTTAAGAATTCCTCTGAAATTGACTCCACAAAAATAAATACCTTAATGATAGTAGAAGTATGGTGTTGATTTTAGATAATCTCCTAAAAGATAGTGGAATAAATAATGTTCTATGAAAGAAGATATTTTATTACATTTTTCACTAAATTTAGCTAGTTATTTATAGAAAATTAACCAGCTGTTTTAATGTTGTGAAGATATATTCAACATTATATCCTGGAGCTAATAATACTGAAGGTAGACACAAAATTCTGTGTTTTATAATGAAGCTAAATATAAGAAAACTTAAAATGGTAATTACTAGCTCTTTCCTTCAATTGTCTGAACATCTAGACTAAAAGTGATATTTTTACCTTAGTTATTTTGACAAATAACTCAATTTTTTAATTTATTTCCAATATAATTCTCATATAAGCAAATTTGTAAATCTTTCTGTAGTCATAATTTAATTGAAATTTAACCTACATAACTGAGAAGAGATGCCATTTAGAATAGATATCATTACAATGCATCTATTTGATCCATAATTTTTAACTCCCATGTGTAATTAATATTATTATTCTATTTTTTTTTTCAGGTAATGTATAAGTACACTGGGCTGGTCTATGGAACTCAAGCACCCACCCCTTTTGTTGATACAAACATTCCAGCTTAAAATAGCTCTATCATTTCCTTAACTTACTTATTATTATTATTATTTGTACTATTTATACCAAATTTAGAATTTATATTTCATTCATACCTATTTGGCCGTCAATTTCAACTGTCAGAATTGTGGGCTGAAATACACATATCATTGAAAACATTGGCAACAACAAAGTGATGTAAGCATTCTGTGCTGATTTTTAGTATTTGACAGAAATTTAGCTGACAGTTACTTTAATTTTAAAAAGAGCTAGCGTAAAAACTTATTCACCAGGAGGTAAGTGAAGACTACCAAGAATCAGCTAATAACTTGTTCTTAGATTAGACTTAACCTAGGTCAGAAAGGTAAGCATCTAGCTATTATATGGCCAACTTTATATCATTCAAGTCAAGCTTGAAAAAGCAGGTTTCAGATGTTGACTTTTGCTTCCCCTAGATATATGTGATCTTTGGAGGAGAAAAGGACAGCATTAGGCCCTTGGTGCTGGCATTTTCATGTCTTTCTCAATACCGCAACCATGCTGTGTCCTTTGGAGATGTTCTTTTAGTGGACTGTTCCCCAATGAAACTGGGTCTTGAAGTGTCAATGGTATCAAGAGAGATCATAGGGTACCCCTCTAAATCTGCCTCTGGTTGATGTCAGTCCTGCTAGCCCTGTGGATTCTGGTCATCGCTGCCAACTTTCTCTTTGAAACTTCTTCCTTTTCATTATGTTTAGGTGCCTCTCAAGTCACCGAGCTTTGGTCCAGACTCAAAATCAAATTTCTTTTTTCTCGTCTCTCCCTGACTGATCTCAGAGATATTACAAAGCACATTAAATCTCCAAAGAGAGACAGCACTTAAAAGTGCTATTTCACTTTTGTGTTAACTCACAAAAGTCAGTATCTCTGACTGATCACATATGAAAGAACCCTTACAAAGAACAGTATCACATTTAAAAAATTAAAGCATTTTAAACTGCTCTTTGGGGTCTATCTTCTTTTAGACTCTTCTACCTGATATAATGGTGGGGGTAGATGGGTGGAAACTTGGTTTAAAAAATAATGGTTAGCAAATTTAGGAAATTCTTTAAGTTTGGCTGGATACTTTTTGCTTTGTCAGTACTACTGTCAGTGTGTGTATTTCGCCTCTCATTTGACCAGTTCCAATTATTCTATAAGAATTTCTGGTTTTGAAAAAACTAGCTTTGTTTTTCTCTTGTATGAAAGTAGTCAATGGTAATACTAGAGAGAGACACAGAATTGTGTTTTCATAAATATAAATCAAGAAATATTATGTTAAAAAATGTAAATCATCTTAAAGTTAAGAAAATTAAAAATTAAATAATGGTGAGATTTAATTAAAGAAAAGGAAGGTCTTTGTATAGCAAGAAGGTTTTGTGTATAATTCGCTCTGAGTCAGGTTGGCTAGTATGTGGATATGATCTCATAGCTGTTATTGTGACTTATTTTGTCTCAGAGAAGAGGATATGAACTTTACATTTACTAAGAAGCTTGACCGTTTTACCAAGTAGAAGGAATAAAATAGAAAAATTAAACTGGCCCGAGCTACTCAAAATAATATCTGTTTGTAATACACTGTAAAGAAGTGTGGTATATACATATTTTAGCTAACTCTTATAGCACAGCATGGTATACCAAGCAAAGGTATGTGATTAATATGTGTTTTTATTATATCACAGGAACACTGAAAAAAAATTCTCTCTCATATACCATTAAGAAGATCAATAGCTGGATACTCACCTATAAATTTTATTTTCATAAAATATTTGTGACTTAAATCTCCCCTACTAGGCATGAGAACATTACGATCATTTTATTTGATTTTGACTGTTCACAAAAAATGTATGTGTATGCTATTTTCATTTTCTGGTTTTTGACAAAGGGAACATACGAAGAAGAGGGAATATAAAGCCCAAATTTTGGAGTGACTGGTATACTTTATATGAAAAATCACTACTAAAGTATTGTTGCCTCTCAACCAAGATATTTTAAAGTATCATCTTCTACATGGGAAAGGCAAACTATAACTGTAAAATATTCTTTCTTCAATAGTTTTCATGACTGGTATCAAATTGATATTTCCTATTTTCACCATGGATGTTAAACAACTGTTAGAACCCTTTATATTTCAAAGCTTGAGGCAAGATGCATACAGTTATTTATATCCTACAGAGTAACTTCTAAACTTTTAATGCTATTGCACAGAATAGATATTGTAGGTGTGTCTAAGAACACTCTTGGTGCTTGCTAAGTTCTTATATATTTATATTGCGTGAAGGTTTAGTTCATAATTCAATTTGCTTTAAGCCAGAGCAGTTGACATTTGATTTTGATTTTCACTTATTGAAATGTTATTACAAATTCCATTTTCTAGGTTGTTCATTTGCATTTACTTTGAGAGGAACAGGAATGCTCTTATTGACTGGTTTTTCCAAATTTTTAGATAAAGTAAATTTAAACTCAAATCTATATTCTCTTTTTTAAAAAAATAATTCTATTTGAAAGAGAGCACAATGGAATAGAAATATTACTATCTCATACTATATATCAATTATATCAGTGTCCACTAAATAAGTAATTGCCATCATTGGATAAATAATTTATATTGCTCATAAATGCACAAAATGTTTACTTGGCTTGTATTTAAAACTGAAGGTGCTTACCTATATAATGATCATAATGTCAGAAAAAAAATGTCTAAATGAAAGTTATAAAATTCTAATCTGGCACATTGTAAGCTAAGTCTTCAATTTGAATAGTACATAAAATAAAATTTATTACTACACCATTGTCCTCTTGGTTATTCTAAAAGGAAATGTATCTTACACATTTTCCAAGTGTTTGAAATGAAGTATTTATAAAAAATACATATTTTAATGTTTGAAAAGTAACTTTCCTCAAATACATTGCATTAGATAATGTCAGCTTATGTTTTTAGGAAAATGGCTATTCTCATCAAAATTGATAAGGTAATAACTGACATTTTTTAAGTGATTGCTACATGCCAGACACTATTTTATGCACTGACAAGTGTAAATTTATTTAATACAACATATCTCTGTGGTTAAATACCATTATGATCTTGAACATAAGGAAACTGAGGTATAGAGTTGTAAAATAAAACTCCCCAAGTTTACACATCTCATAAATGTTGGGTTCAGAAGCTATGTGTTTTACGAGGATATATATTACCTATAAAATATCTGTAGGGATTTTCCTCTCTGTCTTAGCTATCTATAGTTTTTAATTTGTTTCATTCTCCAAAGCACGAATATTGAAACAAAGTGAAAAGTTTAGTTTATCATCTAGGATTTCTATGAATTTTCTTTAACATATTTGCAAATAAACCGATTTCATAATTTTATTTATGTTCTCTACTTAAAGTCTTCAAGATTTATTTTGGTCCTAAATTGACATTACTTACACAATCTAAATGGAAGCAAGCATTCAATGGAAAGAAAGGAAGGGTTGATACACTCTTCGTGACTAAATGACTAAGAAAAATTTCTTTAAAAATATCTTAAAAATATATTAGAAGATTTTTTAATTGAGAAGTTATGTCGAACTACAGGAAATATTAGCATGATCAACTTGCATTTTATTTGCATTCAATATTTATTGTCACACAAGCAGAGTGTAAATTGCCCTGTTAGAGAGAAATTAAACAATATTTTATCATTTTATTCTAGAGATCTGCAAATAAAGGAGTTAGGCCTAACTGGAACTAAAGACGAACATCAGTTCTAGAGAAGAAAAGTGCAGAAATGAACAAAAGTTTTTATCAGGTAGTACGTTACGTTTTATGCAATAAACTAATTAAAAAAAAAAAAGCAATTTACACAGATGCCCCGTCAAACACTACAGGGGAAGCACAGATGGGACACTATCAAGTAGCATAATGCTCTAGTACTCATTTATAAAATCTGCATAATTCTTCCAAACATCTGAAGCCCTGTAAGAAACACATGCTAAATTTAAATATATATATATATATATACATATATATATTACTCTGAATTCAAACACTTTTATATGCTGCAATATATTTGAGTGGGTGGAGTGCTATTTGTGGGTAGTATTTGCCTCACATTTAGTAAAGTTTTGAAATGCAAACAAATGTACACATACAGGGAATTCCCATGAATAAGCAATATATCTGCCCAATGTTGGGATGTACACCGTATTCCCAGAGTATTTTTCTCCCTAATTGGATCAGTGTAGGATGTCTGTAATAGTTGAACCATTCACTTGTTTAAAGATAGGTATAAAATTCAGGAAATTTTATATACATTGAAGGAAAGATTTATTTTTTTTCTTTTAAATTATTTTGTTTGTCAGACTTCAAAAGATGATTTTATTTAATTTGTAGTGATGTTACTAGTGTTATAATGTTTTTTGGCCTGATGTTTGAAGCACAAGTACCTAAATTTAATAATCACTGCTAACTGCATCAATGCATTTTCCTCTAATGATATTAGTGGGCAAATTTATATTGTTTTCCTTTGTACTTATCCAGTGCCCTGAGCAGTGAATGGAACAAACATTAACTAAATGCCTGATTCTTCCTTCCCAGACTTATGCCTTACCTTCTTTCCTGCCAGGATTCTTGAATTTCTTAATACCCCTATAGGATTTTTTATTTTTACTTTTTTGTTCTCTTAATGGTATAAATCAACACAAATAGCAAGAAGTGAAGTTGGAGGTTAGGATTGGAGAGGTTAGGACAAGACATGGCAAGTCTCCATGAACATTGCTTTATTTTTCCCCCAATCTCTCTGTTACCTCTTTTGAAAACAAAATATCAATCTCATTGCCTTTGACCTTATTGGTCTTCCTTTATAATGGGCACTAATAATTAATACACAGCCATTGAGTGATGTGAATGTATTTTTCATTGCATTGTTGAACATGCTAAATAATTTAAAGTGCACAGAAGAATCTCTAATGCGGTGTGGGGGAGAGGCTTACCTCCCCCCAACATTTGGAGGAGGCAGAGAGTTGGGGCTGAGGGCGGGGGTTGCTTTTTTGTTTCTATTGAATGCTTTTCGGTTGTACAGCTGGAAAGGGCATTCCTATAGGACTTTAAAGGCAAAGTAGAAAAATGACATAAAAGCCTTGCTTGGATTTGATTGATGCACTCTCATATTTGAAGTTCACTCAGAGCTTTGTGCTAGAAGGCCTGGGTCACTCTATCCAGCACTCTAATGAGACTGTGTGTGAACACTTCCAGCTTTGTAGGCCTTGCTTTAATCAGAGATTGGAAAACACTCCTGACTGATAGGCTCCAGAATCAGATCTAAACAGAAAATAACATGCTCGATTTGGCCTCTGAAGGTGAGTTGAGCAAATCTTTGTGATGTATTGGAGCATTTGCTGAGTGCAAGTGCACGTGGGGTGGTTCCTATTTCTGTCGGCAAATACAAATTTTTCACTCAGCAGGCATAATCAGAGCTAACTCGAGAGGAGAAATAACAAAAACTCAACAGCCCTTAGCAACTCAGCATGGCATAGAGGGATTTAAGACTTTAGCATTTTATCTCCATCAGTATGAAAATGTATGAGGAAATCTGAACTTTGAAAGTGCAAATAAACACCGTTAGCACATTGCAAGCCACTGATTTTACTGGATCTTCTGCTGGGCACTTTTAATTCTTTATTAATTTCATTTAAAACCTCCAGATTTCATAAAACTTGTATTCTAATGTGTTCCACTTAACCAAGCTCATTTGGATGAACTAAGAATAATGTCAGTGGTACCTCCCAAAGGGTTACTAGTGCAAAATGATATTCTGATGTTTAAATTTTGTGCTGAATGGCAAAAGAGAATGACATTCACTGATGGGCAAACTTATCCTCACCCTTAGTGAGAGACACATTAATCACCAACAATCACCATGCATGGACACCTGAGCAGAGATACTTTTGGAACTCACAGAACTTTCCTATCAACTTTTTAAAATAACATGATCATGAAAATAACCAATAAAATTTAAGTAACCTTGTTTGTTACTTTCACCAGTTGTAGGAAGCATGCATACTCAGTGTTTTGTTTGTACAATTTTGATACAAATTCTCATTATTTCAGACTTTTCCTTCTTTGTTAATGTCATTTCTTAGAAACAGAGAATACCAAAACATGATATCATTGCTTAATATTGAACCCCTGGTCACTTCATTATCAGGGCTGAAATATGAGATCTTCCTTAGAGAAATATATATAAATGCTGCCCAAGCATTTCTTTATAGTGCTAAAGGTCTATTAGCAAGGTAGCCATGTATTTCATCCCCCAAATTTGGACACTTTAAAGAATAAAAGGAAACTAATATTAATACAGTCCAAACAACAGATGTGCAATGGATTGCACTGGGTAAAGCAGGGCATACAGTTTTTTTTTTTTAATAAAGATTTATTTCTTTATACATATAAGAACTGGGGTGCAAGCCAGAGGTGAGGGTGGTGAGAGGCTTCACCAGAAAGAGTAGGGAGCAGAAGAGGCGGGTTGACTGAAATAACTCTGAGGAGAGCAGCGGGCAATACAGGAGAGGCTGCCACGCCATGTGGGTTGCTCCCTGGCCTTCGGGGGTCAAACTTGTGCTGCAGTGAGTGGTAATAGCTTGATAGTGCTATCTTTAACCTCTGCACCACCAGGGAGGCCCCAGGACACATAGTTTTCACAACAGGAAACTTTCTTCAAGTAATGTAGAGATCTTCTTAATAAATCTTGGAATGAAAATTTTTTCATAACACAAGTCATTTTGTTGTATAGTTAGTATTCTCTATCAACTTTGCTTCTACATGTACTCTAAATATATTTGACGCTACATTTTATCTATTGCCGAGAAATTAAAAGTTTAGATGTAAACATGTTTGAGGATTCTAAAAAATGTTAACAATTGGAAAACACATACTACATTTTCACCCAATCGCCTCAGCCCTGCCTAATATTTGACCTGACTCCCAGAAGGACTAGAGGGAAGGATTTTAATATTGTCTGACTTTCCTTCATCAGAAAAGTAAGCTTTAGACATACAAATCAAGAAATGGAAACTAATAGCATTCCACACTGGACATCCTCACTTATGTTTTAGCCTCACCTTCTATTTTTTTCTTTAACCACTGGGGATGTTTATTATAAAATTAAGGAAACTGCCAGATCAGAAGATTCTATTCCACATTTTTCCTAAGGGAACCAGGTATTACTGCTGTCAGCAATGTAAATTCTGACATCAAATATTTAGGTAAGTCTCTACTTTTACTATTGTCTAAATATTTCCCTGGGTTTATTTTACAAAACACAGGTGAATTATTGAGTGGAAACTAAATTCAAACCTATCTGTCTCTTCTCTCTCCCTCCCTCCTTCTCTCTGTCTCTCCCCCCACCTGTGTCTCTTCCCTCTCCCCTCTCTCCATCTCTGCAACAGTGTTTAAAAATAATAAACTTGGAATGAAGAGATATGAGGGGATTTTATAAATCGTTTAATCTATTTGGCCCTTATATAATATGCATAAATGTTTGGATACATTTCATAAGACAGTAGTCTATTGAATGAATAGATAAATGGATAGCAGAAAATTTAAAAAATAAAAGCAAACATGTCTCCAATGCTTATAGGAATAATTACACAGTTTTTAAATACTATATGTTTCTCCCTAATACCCTAACATGTTTTTTTTTTTCAGTTCAACATTGCTATTTATTTTGAACATGGAAAAGTATGATTGCAAGTTGAATATTTTCTCTAGAATTCATCAGTTGGCAAGTATCTAGGATTGTTGGCAAGTATCTAGGATTTTTAGAATGTCATAATTGTTCTTGCACAATTGTTCTTATTTTTGAACATTTTTGTTTTATGTAATTTTATGTAAAATTTATGTTATTTTTTTTAACCTGCAAAGTACTAGTAAAATGGTTACCAAAGACTCATGTTCTCAGTAAAATGAGAAAAACTGTATGTCAAAATATCATTATAGTATTTTAGATTATGAAGAATATATAGTTGCATAAACTTTTATGCAATGTGCTTCTTTATGGTATCATTTCAGCATATTTGGGGTTGAAGTTGACTGGCTCATGTAAATATCTTGAACGTAATCTATATATATTTGGAAATAATTTGGTATACTTAATATATTGTTTATATCCTTTTTTCCCTTTCTCTACCATATCTAAGTGAAGGCTAACCTTCTTCCATTCTACCTTCAAAGTAACTGGCAGATGGGACTGCTTCTCTCTGCAACCTCTGTCGCTAATGTCATCTTTCCTACATGAACTGCTTACCTCTGATTTTGACCTCTTCAGTCTATTCTCTCACTGTTGTGAGAATAAACTTTATAAAATGCAAGTCCTCATCATTCTGCTTAAACCTTTGACAGTCTCCCTACTCCCAGATAATGCTGAGCTCATGATATGACTAACAACTTTCCTTATATCACGGTCCATGCTGGCCTACTACCTTACACATCTTCTGGTCATTCCTCCATGCTTTCACTCATTTTCCCTAATCATTCTTTCTTTCAACTCCTCCCCCTTTCCTTCTAAAAATTTAATTATTTTCATTCATTCAAACCTGTTTTGCAACTACCTCTGACACCTTCCATTTTTTTTTTAATCTATGTATGGCCTTTCTCCTATTAAAAATAAAAAAGTATATATAAACATTTATTGTTCCTTCACTATCAACTTAACATAATGTTGACTTAGCTACTAAGTTTCTATTAAACTATTTTGTTTTTTATTTATTTTTTTTAAAGATTTATTTATTTATCCATACAAGCACTGGGTACAGTCAGAAGTATGGGAGGGTGAGAGAATTCACCAGAGCCAGAGAGGGGAATAGAACAGGCAGACGGACGAAATACACTGCTGAGGGGAGCAGCGGGCGGCAGGAGAGGTCTGTGCGCCATGTGGGACCCTGGCCAGCTGCTGGGGATTGAACCGGCACTGCAGAAGCTGCGGGCAGCTTTGCAGCCCAGCGCTCAACCGCTGCGCCACCAGGGGAGGTCCTTAAACTATTTTTTAAAATCAGACATCCTACATTATCTTTTTCGTCATATTTTTAGGTCTGAAGCTTGTGGCTGAATGATATTTAGACATTTATGAATACTTTAGTAGTAATTTTGTTTTCTTTGTAATTGTGATGCAATAAAATTTAAAAGAGAAACATTTAATTTATAACTTAATGAATGAAATTCATACAATGGTTGTAAATATCCTAGATTTCCCCCTTTGTATTCTAATTTTTTTCAAATTCCTAAAATAAAATGCAAATAAAGTAAATGAAACTTAGAAACATATACACTTACCTTATAATGCATAAAGTTAATGTTAGAGGAAATATTAAAATTACAGTCAATTTAACTTTGAAAATTAAAAGAAAAAATTCAAATGCTAAAGTAAATAAGTCACTTGAAATTTAAAGGAAAAAATGTTGGGAAATACATTTGATCAGAAAGCAGATCAAAGGACTTAAGACAAGTCTGATTCATAAAAGATATAATCCCAAGTATATTGTGTTTACTCACAGGTTCAGTTCCCTTTCTCTTTATTTCCCACTCTGACTTGACTTGAAGAATTGCAATGTTCTTGTAAGTTTATTTGTATTCACAGACAATTTAGAAGTTTTTTCTAACACATGACATTTTTTTTCTGTCATCAGACAACAAATGACTAGGAAAGCCTTCCTCTTGAGTAAGCAAAATGGTTATATTCCTGGCTGCACAAGGGAAAGTTACATTTTTTTTTTTTTTGCAGTTCATGTTCCTCTCCTAATTGGATAACCTCAAACCTGCAAACCCCAAGCTCCAAGTTTCTGCTCACTACACTGTCACCAATACAATTTGCAGTTATATATGGACAGAACAGAAAGTTCAAGATAGATTTTACTAAGTAGTCAATTTGTCTTCCATAATATGAAATTCTAGCAACTTACAGGTAGTCTATCCAATCTTAATCCCTTCTGTTCTGTTATTTAATTATGAAAATAGAACATATTTCAGCAAAATTGCCATCGAGGTCTGTGGTCTGTGGGACATCCCACCAGCCTTAAGCAAACTCCTGGGAATAGTACCCCGGGGAAGAAACAGAAGAGAATTTTAAAGGTCTAGGCACCACAAAGGAAATCCCCTGAAATGCCATGATATACCCTCATTTTTGTCTACCACCAGAAAAGAAATCTCATACATTCTTGTGCTTTTATATGTAATCATTTTAGGAAAAGTTAGAGTTGATTAGTTACCACATTATCATACAGTGTTTTCTTACTATAATCAAGTGATTTTTTTTTTTTGAACTTCACTTTCAGTTGTTAAAGTCTGACAATGAGAATCATCTTAAAAATATTTTAAAGAGTACATTATATGTATTTTTATTTTTTACAGAAGAATTGATTTTCTAATCACATCAATAGTTATATAGCTTAAAATTGTTTTAGCAATTTTAATTTAAACTAAAAGTCCAGGATATTTCTAAAGATCTGATTATGATTGGTAATCATCTCTCTTTTAAAAAAGCAATAATCATCAGCAAATAATATAAAATTAGAGTTTTCTCATGTGAGATACTTTATTAAATAGAACTTTGTATTTGGTTAATAAAGAAGTTGTAGAATTAGAGAGTATAATTTTTTTGGTACTTTTGTTAATCCCTATTTTTTTTTCTTTTAAGAAAATATAGTGTTCTTTTAAATTAATGTTCCCAATCTACTTTGTTGTAAGATGATACAGAATAAAAATAAATGAAAAGACTGCTACTATATTTTAGTAAAATTCTGCTAAATATTTCTACTTAACTATTCCACTGATTTTCTCAATTCCAGGAACACTTTGGAAAGCAATTAGATTATGTTTACAAGGGATAAAAATGTGTAAGAGGTAAAATAGGACTTGCAGTCATTAGATCAGAGAGAAGAGAAACTGAAATAAGTCATTTCCTTTCAAAAGAAAATAATGTTTTTAAATCAAGGGGGGAAAAGCAAAGGTCTAACTGCCATGTAAACTCATTTTAAATGTCATGTCTTATTAGAACCTAATAATCAGAATGCTTATTTCTCTCTTTTACTTGAGCCATCAAATTTGTCAAAATTTGATGAAAATTCATGCCATCATTCCTTAGACATTTAAATGATAGTCATAGTAAAGGGGGAAAAAGTCTCTGTAATCCTACTCCTCATGTTAAAACTGCCTCTAGAGAGGTTTAAAAATATTTCCTATCATTCCATGAGAAGAAGTTAAACTTCTCAATTCCACTTAGGATTCCTGCCTTTTGGAAAATGACAATAAATTTGCTAACTACTATTTTTGAACTTTTGACTTCTGAATCATGGTTGACCAAATCTTATCTCCACTTTTTAAAGTTAGTAGGTTTAGAATTGCTCTGATCCTCTCCCAAAGGGTCTGTGGTTTCTGTCTCCTAAACGGGTAAGCTCCCCCTCTAGTGTTCGCTGATCATCAAATTATCCCTCTAACAAATAAGACAGAGAACTGCCTGGTATTTAGTTCCCTATAGAAAAACATAGCTTGGAGAGACATTTATAAGAACTTAATGGCACAAAGATGAAAAGGTAATTACAAAACCAACATTTAAAAACGTGTTCTTTCTTTTGAGTACCCTGAAAGCATCCCAACTGCTTGGCTGTGAAACCCTAGGAAATGTTGCTTGTGCTGCAACAGAATACACAGCTGAATAGATGAGTTTGCAAGCTATAAGATGACCTGGTAAAAAAACAATCCTTTCTGCTGGGAAGTTTGAAGTCTGGTTATGAATAAATTACTTTTAACTGAAAATCCTGAAGCTCTTTATTTATAGACCAAGTACCAATAGAGGCTCAGAATTGCAGATGCTAGGGGGATAGTGGCTTCAGAATATATTTTCCTTCAAGAATTTTGAGAAAGACCAATAAGAGAATTAAATTCTCTCCATTTGCTGTTACAAAGTGCCTGGGTAAATAAGGTCCCATACACTAAAAGGCTTACTCTCACTATCTTTGACACAGAACTACAAAAAAAGTGCGATGGACATTGGTCCTAGTTTTAAAATGTGCTGGGCTCAAAGGTTAAAAGTTCAGCCACTTCATTAAGTCTAGTGTTGAAGCTCCAGTGAGACATAATCTAGAATTTACCATGCAGCTGAAAGTAAGAGAAAGCAAAAAGAAAGATCAAGCAAAAGAAAGAAATAAGCAAAAATCTGAACTTATCCTGAGATATTAAAATTACATACTTAATTGCCAAACTAAAATCTACAGGGTTTGTTTTTAATTTGTTTTTATTTAGCATATAATTTTTAACTAAAACAAATCAGAAAACATACACCAAATTATTAAATAAGTCAAAAATAATGTTACTATTTAACTAATTGCTTCAAAGTTAAAGCACACATCTTGGAATAGTTCATATAACTAATAGAAAATTAATATGCCCCCATTAAATTCACTTTAGTTGTTTTAATCCTCTGAATTTTGGGGGAAATGTAAGCTTTCACCTAAAATATTTAGTATCAGTGATTCTAAAAGCATGGTAAGTTAATTATATTCTTCTGCTATGAATTAATGTATTTTTCTTAATGACAATACTAATAATTATAAAATGATGATAAATGAGAATGACCTTCTAAACCTAAGGGAAAAACTTTTTTTTTTAAAGTGTTCTGTTTTCATATTTGTTCTGTTTTCATATTCCTTCATGGTCAAAATTGTCACTATTATCATAATTACCAGTCAATAAGTATCAAGCACCTGCAAATGATATAAACATACATCCTGTAAAAACCCAAATTACATTTTGTTGTGATGTTGAAACTGTATTTTTTTTATTCAATAAAGACCTTAAAATATTTTCTTTTTTTTTAAATTCTTTTTTTTTAAATAATAAATTTTATTTTTATATTCCCCCATACAATTGCAAACGCCCCATTCTGACCCCAATCCTTCCCCTCCCGCCCCCCACCCCCCAAAAAGTGTCTCTGCTTCATAGTTTTTTGTTGATGTTGATTTTCACTTTCTTATATTCATTTTCCTGGTCCCTTATTTAAGTTTTCTAGATTCCTGCTATGAGTGAGACCATCCGGTATTTTTCTTTTTCTTTCTGGCTTATTTCGCTGAGCATGATCCCTTCCAGCGCCACCCATGTTGCTGCAAATTGCATGTGTTTATCTTTTTGAATGCTGAGTAATATTCCATGGTATATATGTACCACATCTTCTTGATCCAGTCATCTATTTTTGGGCATTTGGGTTGTTTCCAAAGCTTAGCTATTGTAAACAGTGCTGCTATAAACATAGGGGTGCAGGTGTTCTTTGGAATTGATGTTTCTGTGTCCTCTGGGTAAATACCTAGGAGTGGAATTGCTGGATCATATGGAAGCTCTATGTTTAGTAGGTCCAGAAATCTCCACTCAGCTCTCCATAGTGGTTGGACCAGTTTGCACTCCCACCAACAGTGCAGAAGAGTTCCTTTTTCTCCACACCCTCGCCAACATTTGTTGTTGCTAGTTTTTTTAATATGTGCCATTCTCACTGGTGTGAGATGGTATCTCATGGTAGTTTTGATTTGCATTTCCCTGATTACAAGTGATGTTGAACATTTTTTCATATGTCTGTTGGCCATTTGCATTTCCTCTTCAGAGAAGTTTCTTTTTAGCTCTTCTGCCCATTTTTTGACTGGATTATTTTCTTTGTTGTTGCTGAGTCTCATCAGCTCTTTGCAGATTTTTGTGATCCGTCCTTTATCATTAGTGTTGGGTGCAAAAATGTTCTCCCAGTTGGTGGGGTTTCTCTTTGTTATTGTTATTGTCTCTTTTGCTGTGCAGAAGCTCTTTAATTTGATGTAGTCCCAGCTGTTTATCTTTGTCTTCACTATCACTGCTTTGGGTGATGTGTCTGTAAAGATGTCTCTGATGTGCAAATCCCGTAGTGTTTCGCCTATATTTCCTTCTATGTATTTTATGGTTTCAGGTCTTATGTCTAGTTCTTTAATCCATTTTGAGTTGATTTTTGTGTATGGTGTGAGGTAGTGGTCAAGCTTTATTCTTTTGCATGTAGCTACCCAGTTTTCCCAGCACCATTTATTGAACAAACTTTCTTTGCTCCAATGCATAGTCTTTGCTCCTTTGTCAAAGATTAGTTGACCATAAATCTGTGGGTTTATTTCTGGATTTTCTATTCGATTCCATTGGTCTGTATGTCTGTTCTTGTTCCAATACCATGCAGTTTTGATGATTATGGCTTTGTAGTAGAGTTTGAAGTCTGGGAGTGTGATGCCTCCATTTCCTTCTTTTTTTTTCAGTAGAGCTTTGGCTATTCAGGGTTTTTGGTGATTCCATATGAATTTCATCAATAATTGTTCTATGTCTTTGAAGAATGCCATTGAGATTTTGATTGGAATAGCATTGAATCTGTATATTGCTTTTGGTAGGATGGCCATTTTAATAATGTTTATTCTTCCAATCCATGAGCAGGGGATGTCTTTCCATTTCTTTGTGTCTTCTTCTATATCTTTTAACAGTGTTTTATAGTTTTCTTTGTATAGGTCCTTTACCTCTTTTGTTAGATTTATTCCCAAATATTTGATTTTTTTTGTTTCGATAATAAAAGGGATGGTTTTTTTGATTTCTTCTTCTTCAGATTTATTGTTTGTGTATAGGAAGGCTACTGACTTTTGCGTGTTGATTTTGTATCCTGCCACTTTACTGAATTGATTGATGAGTTGAATTAGTTTTTCTGTGGAGATTTTGGGGTTCTCTATGTACATTATCATATCATCTGCAAATAGTGATAGTTTGACTTCTTCTTTTCCTATTTGGATTCCTTGGATGTCTTTCTCTTGTCTTATTGC
Organism: Talpa europaea; assembly: GCF_964194135.1. Classification (NCBI taxonomy): domain Eukaryota; kingdom Metazoa; phylum Chordata; class Mammalia; order Eulipotyphla; family Talpidae; genus Talpa; species Talpa europaea. Next base: position 36,044,790 of record NC_140071.1, read on the forward strand.
TCTGGCTAGGACTTCCAGTATTACATTGAAAAGCAGTGGTGAGAGTGGACATCCTTGTCTTGTTCCAGATCTTAATGGAATTGCTTTCAGCTTTTCACCATTGAGAATGATACTGGCTGTTGGCTTGTCATAGATGGCCTTTATGATGTTGAGGTATGTTCCTTGTATCCCAAGAATTTCAAGGGCTTTTATCATGAATGGGTGTTGCACTTTGTCGAAAGCTTTCTCAGCATCTATTGATATTATCATATGGTTTTTATATTTCTTTTTGTTGATGTGTTGGATAACGTTGATTGATTTTCAGATGTTAAACCATCCTTGTGCTCCTGGAATGAATCCTACTTGGTCGTGGTGAATTATCTTATGGATACATTGTTGGATTCTGATAGCTAAAATTTTATTGAGGATTTTTGCATCAGTGTTCATTAGGGAGATTGGCCTATAGTTTTCCTTTTTTGCGTTGTCCTTATTCGGTTTTGGTATTAGTGTAATATTGGCTTCATAGAACGTGTTTGGTATTGTCCCTTCCTTCTCAATTTTTTGGAAGAGTTTGTGAAGGATAGGCACTAATTCGTCTCTGAATGTTTGGTAGAATTCATTTGTAAATCCATCCGGTCCTGGGCTTTTGTTTTTGGGGAGGTTTTTGATTACCATTTCAATTTCGCTGCTTGTAATTGGTCTGTTTAGGTGTTCTATTTCTTCTTTATCTAGCTTTGGGTGATTGTAGAGTTGTAGGAATTTGTCCATCTCCTCTAGATTGTTGAACTTGTTTCCATATAAATGTTCATAGTAGTTACTGATTATTCTTTTGATTTCTGCTGTGTCCGTTGTGATTTCTCATCTTTCATTTATGATCCTGTGTATTTGTGCTTTCTCCCTTTTTTCCTTTGTGAGCCTGGCTAGGGGTTTGTCTATTTTATTTATTTTTTCAAAGAACCAGCTCTTGGTTTCATTGATCTTTTGGATTGTTTTTTTAGTTTCAATTTCATTTATTTCTGCTTTGGTTTTTATTATTTCTTTTCTTCTACTGGTTTTGGGGTTTTTTTGTTGTTCTTTTTCTAGATCTTTGAGCTTCGAGATTAGGTTGTTTCTTTGAGTTCTTTCTTGTTTTTTGATATTAGCTTCTATTGCTATATATTTTCCTCTTATTACTGCTTTTGCTGCATCCCATACATTTAGGATATTGGTGTCCTCCTTGTCATTCAATTCAAAGAATTTTTTAATTTCTTCTTTGATCTCCTCGTTAGTCCAGTGGTCTTCCAGTAGTGTGGCTTTTAATCTCCATGAGGTAGGATAATCCCTTGCCTTCTTTTTATGATTTATTTCTAGTTTGATGCCTTCATGGTCAGAAAAGATGGTTGGTATTTCAATCTTGGTGTATCTGTTGATGTTTGTCTTGTGCCCCAGTATGTGATCTATCCTGGAGAATGATCCGTGTGCGCTAGAGAAAAATGTGTACTCCATTTTTTTTGGGGTTAGTGTTCTATAGATGTCTGTTAAGCCCAAATGCTCTAGGTCCTTATTTAGAGCTTTAGTTTCTTTACTTATTTTTTGTCTTGTTGATCTATCCATTGTTGATAGTGGTGTGTTGAAGTCTCCCACTACGTATGTGCTTTCTCTGATGTCTGTTTTCAGAGAGGACAACAGTTGTCTGATATATTTTGGTGCTCTTTCGTTTGGTGAGTATATGTTAATGAGTGTTATTTCTTCTTGAAGTATTGTCCCCTTAATCATAATGTAGTGACCATTGGGGTCTCTTTTTATTTTTTTGAGTTTGAAGTCTGTTTTATCTGATATAAGTATAGCTGTTCCTGCTTTCTTTTTTGGCCCATTTGCTTGTAGGATTGTTTTCCATCCTTTGACTTTGAGCCTATTTTTATCTTTTGTAGCTAAATGTGTTTCCTGGAGACAGCAAAAGGTTGGGTTTTGTTTCTTAATCCCGGTTGCAACTCTGTGTCTTTTTATTGAAGAGTTTAGTCCATTGACATTTAGAGTTAATATTGATATGTCAGCATCTGTATTTGCCATTATGTTTGTCTTTCCTTTGATTTTATTTATTTATTCTTTTAATAACTTTTTTTTTTTTTTTGGTCTTCTTTCGTTGTTATTCGTCCCTCTGAGGTTCTGGCTTTAGGATTCCTTGTAGTATTTTTTGGAGTGGGGGTTTAGTCGTAATGAAATTCCGGAGTTTCTCTTTGTCTGGGAAGGTCCATATTCTTTCTTCATGGAGGAAAGAGAGCTTTGCGGGATAGAGTATTCTTGGTTGGCATCTGTTTTCTTGGAGTCTGTTGACTATGTCCCTCCACTCTCTCCTTGCCCGTAGTGTTTCTTCAGAGAAGTCTGATATCAGCCTGATTGGTTTTCCTTTGAATGTTATCTGTTTCTTCCCTCTTGTCAGCTTCATTATTTTTTCCTTGTCCTGGATTCTTGGGAACTTTACTATTATGTGTCTTGCTGTGTTTTTCCTTTCGTCGTGGAAGTTTGGTATTCTTCTTGCTTCTTGTATATCAATTTTCAGCTCCTTCTTCGCATTTGGGAAGTTCTCTTCAATTATATCCATGAATATTTTCTCTGTTCCTACATCTCTCTCCTCTCCTTCTGGAATTCCTATAACTCTTATATTTCCTTTCCTCATGGAGTCAGATAGTTCCTGAAGTCTTTCTTCATTCTTTTTCCTTCGTACTTCTCTTTCCTTTTCTGTTTTGGTTCTTTTTATTTCTGTGTCTTCAAGAGTACTTATTCGCTCTTCCATTTCACCTATTCTGCTTTCATTGCTTTTCCCAGAGTTCTTTAGTTCCTCCATTAATTCTTTGATCTCCTGCATTTCTTTTACTTCCCTCTTTAGGGACTCAATTTCCTTCTTCTGATCTATCACTTTTTTAATCATGGCAATTTTAAATTCTCTTTCTGGAAGGCTCAGAAGTTCTTCCAAGTTGCTGTCGTTGCAATCTGGGGAGTGGTTTTCTTTTTGTGGTGTGCTTCTTTCCTGAGGAGTTGTTAGGTTGCGTGTGGTTCTTCTATTCCCTACTGTCTGTTTTCTAATTTGTCGTATGCGTTGGGACACTGTGTTGCTCGGACTGACTGGCATCTTGGGTGAACTTCTCCGCTCCCCTCTGGCTCTTCCAGGAGCCATCTCTGTCTTCTGGGGGAGTTTTCTGCTGGTTTTAGGCAGTTTTTACTGAAGAAATGTCCCTGTTCTATAATGGCAAAGCGGGATGCAGTCCCTGCGCCTCCGGTTTCAGGCACACTCTTCTGTGCACCCGGTCTGCCCCGGACGTGGGTGCCTGCTCCCTCTGTGGGCTCAGACTGCTGGTCGGAAGGGGCCTGGCGTGGGCTAACTTCCCGGCTGGCCACTGGGTCCTCCAGAAGCCTTCTGCCCTTTTCAAGCAGTCGTAAGAAATTTCCTGTTCTATGGGGTGTTAGTGACTTTTTTTTCCTGGTCGCTAGGTGGCGCCAGAGATCTCTCCTATTGTCCTTGGGGGGCTGTTTTTCGCCTCCCCCCACCCCGTGGGACAGGGAACAGAGCAGGAATGGTAGGGTACACCTCAACAGCTTTGAGGTGCTGTGTCTGCCTTGTGCCCCACCGTCGTGGAGAACCCACGCCCCGAATTTTCGTGCCCCGGGTCTCAGTTCAAAGCCCTCAGTTCCAGGACGTGGGCTGTAGCCCAGTTCAGTGGCGCGGGAATGGCGCCTTTTGCACCGCTCCTGTGCCTGGGCGCCTGGTTCCTGCTTACTCAGGGAGGGACCTTCACCTTAGTGAGGACCTCTGCGCGTCTCCCCGCGAGCCTAGGTCGCAGGCGCGGGTACCTGGGCAGTTGCGATCCAGGTCTGCATTTGCTTTTCAAGCGCGGCAAGCGCACTGCTTTTCCGCGCAAGCTTACCGGCAGCCCGGGCTGTGTGCGCGTCTCCCGGGGTCTTTGTTCTTCTCTAATGGCGCCCGGAGCTGTTCGCTCACCGCCGCGGCGAATCCTGCAGGGTTCGCCTCAGCTCCCGTTCACGGGGTGTGGTGGCTGCAATAGTTCCTTTCCACTCACAGTCCCGCTTGCTGCGTCGTTTGTTCTTGTTGGCCGTTTTGGTTTGTTGTTTCCCTCCTCTCTGCCGGTGGAGAGTGCCGCCTCTGTGGGCGGGGGAGGGGAGCAGGGTTCTGCGCTTCCCTCCCTTCTAGTCCTCTTTTATGGCCACTTTCTTCTTCGGGTAGTTTGCTGGAGTCATCCGTTTATCTTCCGTGTCCCGGTTCTCACTGGGACCTGCCGCTTTTCCTCCCTATTAACTTTTTTTAATGGGAGATCTTACTCGCAGCGTCTCCTCGCCGCCATGTTGCTCCGCCCCCTCAAGACCTTAAAATATTTTCTAATGAAAACATTCATTTGAAATATTCCTCACTTCTTTTCTGGGTTATTTAAAACTAGACTGCTTAATATTGCAACAGAAAAGATGGCCTTCAAGCCCTAATGTGTTAGACTGTACCTGCACAATTGAGAAGTACCCAGGAACCCCAAACTATGAAGGGACACACATTCTAAAAGAAGGCCCAGCCATCTTCATGCACAAAGGTTAAAAGAGCAGACTCTTAGTGTAAAATATCTTTAACAGAATTGGTGTGGGGAGAGGGAGCAGAGCCAAGAGAGAGAAGCGAGGATTTCAAATAATAGATTATCAATAATCTCAGAAAATTAACCATACCTTATGGGCAAATGCTCAGTCAAACAGGATCTGCCCAAAATGGGGTGGTTCAGGCCCCAAAGCTTGCCACAAGACTAAGGTACCTTTTCTATGATCCCACATGAAAAGGATTAGGCAAACCCCAGCTGGGACAGAAAGAAAGAGCCAAAATTCAAAATACACCCCATAGGTCACCACGAGGTCAAGATAATGACTGTCACTGTCTCTACCGACACCCAAAAGTTCTAGGAACAGCTTCTTCATGGGTCTATGGCCCACGTGACTCTTCTCTAACTGTCTCTTCTCATTTCTACTTCCTTCTTTCATTCCACCTCCAATATATATCCATGTCACTGTTCCCATCTGCCCCTCACTCAACATGGCACGCTGGGAATTGTGGTCTAAGGGGGTTGCATGTAAGTGAAGATGAGGAAACTATTGCCCATTCACTGCGCTGTGAGACTCCTCCTTTCACTGAGATGCATTCTGTAACAAGAGCACCTTAAGTTTTTCCTATTTTCAATTTTCCTGATTCTGTTTTATTAAATATTATTTTAGCGCTCTCTTTACAGTTAACTTAAGATCTCTTTAAAAGATCATCATTAGTGAACTGATGGTATTAGGTGGCTGGGCCCTCTCTTTAATCCAAAGGATTCTCTTTGAAAGTTCAAATGCACATATTAAAAAAACTAGCAACAACAAATGTTGGCGAGGTTGTGGAGAAAAAGGAACTCTCCTGCACTGTTGGTGGGAGTGCAAACTGGTCCAACCACTATGGAGAGCTGTGTGGAGATTTCTGGACCTACTAAACATAGAGCTTCCATATGATCCAGCAATTCCACTCCTAGGTATTTACCCAAAGGACACAGAAACATCAATTCCAAAGAGCACCTGCACCCCTATGTTTATAGCAGCACTGTTTACAATAGCTAAGCTTTGGAAACAGCCCAAATGTCCAAAAATAGATGACTGGATCAAGAAGATGTGGTACATATACACCATGGAATATTACTCAGCATTCAAAAAAGATAAACACATGCAATTTGCAGCAACATGGATGGCGCTGGAAGGGATCATGCTCAGTGAAATAAGCCAGAAAGAAAAAGAAAAATACCAGATGGTTTCACTCATAGCAGGAATCTAGAAAACTTAAATAAGGGACCAGGGAAAAGAATAACTATAAGAAAGTAAAAAATCAAAATCAACAAACAACTATGAACCAGACACACTCTATGGGGGGTAGGGGGCGGGACGGGGAGGGATTGGGGTCAAAATAAGGGGATTGCAATTGTATGGGTAATATAAAAATAAAATTAAAAAAAAAGTTCAAATGACTAATATGGTCCTTGGGTCCATTCAACTTTAAACTTTTAGCATGAGACTGCTTAAAAACAGGATGGTCTTTTCCCCTGAGATGAAGGTTTTTCTGGGTGGGCATATACCTGCTCTGAACTAGACTGAGATCACATGCACTTCTCATAACTGAGTATCCCTCAAACACATGTCTCATGTTAGCTTGCATTATGATACACACAGCATGATTAGGAGACTAGCACAAATATAAATACCATCTTTTATTTTAACAGTACTCTTAGCCATTGGTTCAAGCAAACTTCAAACCATCAATAAAATTCCAAAGAATATAGAATGCCATAAATAATAAGAAAATAGAATTATAAAATTTGCATAGCTCCAGTTTTAAGTTCTACAAATTTCACATGAAAATTTTTAGTATGAAAGAAGTCATGAGTTCCATCAGCTTGACTAATTGAATTGTTAAAAGTTATGCTGCTTTGCAAAGGACAGATGAAAGGGTTCTAGCTATCAAAGTTGTTACAGAATAACAAATACAGAGAGAAAAACAAGGAGAACAAAAATAAAAGCATTAAATAAGTTTAACTACACAACCCTCAGGGTCCATGTAATTTGGACTGATTTATAATAAGGTTATAAAATATAAGAACCATAAGGGTCTTAGAGATGATCTCATATAATTTTTTTCATTTGCTAAATCTCAGACCCAGAAAAACTTAAAAAAAATTAAGTTGGTTGTTTAATATCATATGACTACAAAATAGAGAACAATGTGTTGAATATTGATTTCCAGGTTTCATTTGCAGTTCTTTTCACCGAGTTAGTTCCAGTCATGCCCTGAAGGTATGTATGGGTGTTTCATAGAAATAGTAAGAACATTTTTGAAGGTTTAGATTAGTTATGAATTATTTAAAAGACAGTAATTTATTTAGAGCAGAAATAAGTTAAACATTTGATGCATAGAAAATACACTTGTTATACTCCTAAAACTCATGATCATAGAGTTTACCTTGACTAAAAGAACAAGCAATAAAATACAATGTGTTAATGCTATCCCTCTAGCATTAAAGGAAAAATGAAGATAGATTGAGGATCACGTATTTATTCTTAACAAATATGTTGAACAAGTGTATCAGAGTATCTAGTTAATAGGTATATCTTTATAATAAATCCACAGTTCTAGGCATTAGTGAATACATAAATGTTTTTTATGAATTATAGTAAAAACTTTGAACAAGTGGGTTCATTTATTTCTAAGAAATTATACTTTCATTGATTAGCAAGTGGAAATTCCAATGGTGATGAGACAAAAGTAAACTGATTGATGTTTTTTTTTTTTTAAGATTTATTTATTTATCATACAAGAACTGGGCTACAGGCCAGAGACGTGGAGGGTGAGAGTATTTCCAAAAGACAGGATAGGGAGAAGAACAGGCAGATTGACTGAAATACACTGCTGAGGGGAGCAGCGGGTGAATCAGGAGAGGTCTGCTGCACAATGTGGGTAGCTCCCTGGCCGGGGATCGAACTTGTGTAGCAGAGGCTGCGGCTAGCTTCATAGGTTGCATCTTAACCCCTTGTGCCACCAGGGGAGGCCCCTGGTTGATGGTTTTTAAATGACAACAGCAAGTTGAAAGGAAAAGGAAAAAAGAAAAAAAAGGAGAAAGTGAGTAGAAGCATGTTTTTCTCTTTAGCCTTATCACCATGAGTGGGTGAGATAAATGAAAGACTTGTTTCTCCCTCTTTTTTTTTTTAAGATTTTTTTATTTATTTATACAAGCACTGGGTACAGTCAGAAGCACAGGAGGGTGAGAGAATTCACCAGAGCCAGAGCAGGGAGCAGAGCAGGCAGAAGGACTGAAGTACACTGCTGAGGGGAGCAGCGGGTGGCAGGAGTGGCAGGAGAGGTCTGCGCGCCATGTGGGACCCTCCTCTGGAGGCCGGGGAGCAGCCGGGGATCGAACTGGCGCTGCAGAGGCTGCGGGCAGCTTGGCAACCCACCGCTCAACCGCTGCGCCACTGGGGAGGCCCTATTTCTCCCTCTTAAGACAATCTCTGATCCACAAAGTGATTATACTTCTCATCAGAAAATTTAGATAATCTAATCAGATTTTAATATTTTTTAAATCATAATTAGCAAGTCAAAAATTCATCTGTTTTAATCCCATTTAGTTTATGAAAAACGATCTCACTTGTTATTTCAATTGAACTTACCCGGTTTCACAAAATTTATTTTATCATGTTCCCAACTCTGTATTTGTGATTAGATTAAAATTAATCTAGTGTATAAGTACAGGGGAAAAAAAACTGGATACATATATATATATTAAAAATATAGACATATAGACAGTAGTTATATCTTGGTAGAGTAAAATTATACATTTTACTTCTAAACTTTTTGCAATGAATATGTGTTTCTTCCCTAATTTTAAGTCAACAAATAAGTACTTTCAATCTAATTTTAATCTCTCCTACATGTCATTGAAAAAAGAAATTAATATCTAGTGAAAATGACAGAATGGAGAAAACAGAAACGTGTGGGAACCAGCAGAGATTACTAAAAATGAATAATTTATTCAAACCAATATTTGTCGAGTACCTGTATATCTCTGGCACTATCCTCAGAGCTTGTGATACATCAGTGAACAAAACAAGTAAACAGACTTGCATTCATGGAGCTTTAATTCTAGAGGGAACCAATTAGAAAGCATTAGGAAAACAAGAAAGTTTATAAAGAAAAGTAGAAATTTGTTCATGACGTGATCCCAATCAATTGTGTCTGTGGCACCAAGTCCTAAAAAGCAAAGAAAAGGTTAAGAAGGAACACTGATTTTATTTTGAGGGAGATTTTGATTATTGTTTTGAAAGCAGTTTAAATAGCAAGAAGTCTGAATTCACTCAAAAGTAAATGGTCACAAGTTGGGCCTCACTGGTGGTGCAAGGGGTTAAGCACAGCACTGTGAAGCTATCCGCATCCTCTGCTGCATGAGTTTGATCCTGGCTGGCCTACAGGTAGCTACCCACATGGCACAGCAGATCTCTCCTGTCTCACCTGCTGCTCCTCTCATCAGTGTATTTTAGTCAGTCTGCCTGTTCTGTTTCCCATTCTGTCTCTGGATAAATCCTCTCACTTCCTGCACCTCTGGCCTGTCCCACAGTTCTTGTATGTGTAAATAAATAGCTTTAAAAAAAAAAAAAAAGAAAATGGTCACAAGAGCATATATAACACCTTTCAGAATTTGAAGTCAGTAAGGACATGATGAGAAGGGCGTTTGCTTGTAAGGAACAGTGACTTCAAAATGTGGTTCGTTATTCTCATTGTACTGCTGAAATACATTAACTTCATAAGTAACAAGAGTGTTGTTGGCATTTACATTTAAGAATAAAGTCAAGAATTATAGGTTGTTCTTTAGTATAAGAACAAAGAACACATTCATTAAACTTGAATTAAATTGCTTAGAATCAACTTTAGTGGACATTACTAGTTCACATGGCAAGCAAGTTATTATGGACATACTGGGATTTGATAATTCTGTACAAGCTCTATTTATTTTTTAAGAACTCATTTGATTAACTCTTTTTAAAGGACTTCTTTGATAGCCCTGATCTCCCTTGCTCCCTTCCTCCATGCACTGTTAGGAACCTAAATCTGTGCTTTACTAACTTTTTCTACACTTTACCTCAATAGTAAATTTCCTCATCCTTTTTAGCCAGGAAATAATAGAGCAGTGACTATATCTTAATTTCTACACCCTGGGCCTCCTGTTCTCAGGATGTGGTACATAGTAGGTACTCAATAAAAAACTGTTTCTAGAATTAAATCATTGGTGTAAATATTGAAATGAAAGTAAACATTGGTATCCCAGTATTCATTCTCACATAACTCATTGCTTTACAAATACAACAAAAAGCTTTCTATGATAATAAGACTTTTTAAAAGGTGAAATTATGTATTCCAAATTGGAGTCACACATGGAATTTGTGAATATTGGTTCCAACCCTAAAATTACGTAACTGCAAAATTGTTATGCTCTAGATATCAAAATTATATCTTTTAACAAGTATCTCTTCAAATAGTATATGATGTTAACTCAGCACCTTAATATCCAACTCACCCATTCATTTAGTGAGTATTTAAGGAATGTTCAGGCAGTACAGTAACAATTGAACTTTCTTTTTCTTATGAAGTTTATATGCTAAGGTAAGTGGCAATTAAAAACAATAAAATAGGGCCTCCGTGGTGGCACAGGGGGTTAAGATGCAACCTATAATGCTATGCGCAGCCACTGCAGCACAAGTTCAATCCCTGGCCAGAGAGATACCAACATGGCACAGCAGACCTCTCCTGACTCGTCTGCTGCCCCCTCAGCAGTGCACTTTAGTCATTCCTCCTGTCTGTTCCCCATGCTGTCTCTGGTGAATCCTCTCACCCCCCACACCTCTGGCCTGTACCCCAGTTCTTGTATGCAGAAATAAATAAATCTTAAAAAAAAAACCAATAAGATAAATGCAGCAAACATGCAATGGGGGAAAAAAAAAAAAAAAACAAGCCTAGTGAAGTTAGAGAATCCTATAAAATGTCAATCCTTGGAGCTTCCTGGACTGTGGCGACTGCTCAACGAGGCTCGGCTTTTGTTCCTGCAAATATTTTTCCATAGAAATAACAGTATGGTAGATTGTAGTTGCTTAACTTTTTCTAGGAGGTCAGCCCAAGTATATCATATTTGGTGTTCAAAAATGTTTTCAAGTGTCTATTGGATTCTCCCCACATTGCAACTGCTTGAGTATTCTACTACTGGCTAGTCGCCAGATAAAGTCAGGCCAACATAATTGCAGGAGAAATTACTACTTTAATAAGATTTGAGAGAGATTGGGAAATACTCAGATAATGGTATGAGATAAAACTTTGAGAAATAAACAGGATAATGAATAAAGAAGAAACAGGGGTAAAATCAGACCCCAGAAATTATTAGGAAAATTAGAGCAGATGATCTGTTACAAAAGTGAGCACTTGTAGCAAGATATAAGGCAAATTGGACAGAACTTAAAACATAATAATATGCACATATGTATACAAATCTGACCTAATAAAAGGAGCATAAACTGATATTAGTTTAAATTAGTTATTCTACTGCTGGTAAATTCTATAAACCTTAGATTAGAAATATAGTCAATGACATTTAAGTAAGAATTAAAAGAAAGTGAACCAATCATGACATTTTTATAGAAGTATAACATTCAGGGATGAAATACATCTTAGAAGGACATTTAAACAAACTTCTTAACTTTACAGATGAAACTGAACTGAGGAACACTGCTGAGTCCAGACCATCTTGTAAGAGAGTGACTAATGTTATCACAATATAGATGTTAACATAAACTTAGCTCCTCTGCTTACTTTTCTCATACCTCTTATGACATCAAATGTATGTGAACTTCTCGATTGTGGGAACAATCTCTCAAACACCACTGAAATCCTGCTACTTAGCACAAACCCGGTTTAGTGGTAGTATTATCAATATGTGGTCATTGTCTTGCTTGCTAAACAAATGAATATGAATGAAAGATGAATAATATATCGCCCTATGAAAATTATGTCATGAAGATCTGATAAATCTTGATAAAATTTTTAGATAAATTTCTCTCAAACTTTTAGGACTTAATGCAAAATTTGCCAGTATTGAAGATAAACAAGTGCCGAACCATATTACTTGTAATAAGTTCATTCTGTATCAACCACCCAAAATATGTATTATCTTCAATGACAAGAAATAACCAAACCTAAGGGAAACTGAGAAAATTTCCCAAAGTAACAGTTCTTATAAAGAAGAACTCCTTGCAGAGGAGATTTGAATGTCGCTATACTGATGCACAGTCTATCCCCTTCTATTCTTATATTCTACCTTCTATTAAAATACAATTTGAGAAGTTGTATCTAACGGCTATGGAAAGGAAAAGTTAATTCGATCTCTTCCAACATTGACTTTGCAGTCCCAATTTGTTCTATTTACCTTTGTGCCATGCTGTCCTGACATCTTCCTGTTTTTCTGCTTTCCTAACATCTTCCCATTTCTCTACTAGTTTTGTCATTTATCTTTTATCATGGAAACATTTCATTACTTACATTTCTGAACTTTAAGAAAATGGGTGCCAAAAATGTTAATAGAAAAAGATACCTAATCTCGTCCATTTTAAAATGGTAAAAGTCTCAAATACTACAAGTTTTACAAAGATTCTGAAACATGAAATTAATAGTAAAATCACTGAATTGCCTTTTACTATGCCTGGTTTCATTGCTTACTAATGTATGATATGACCTCTGCACCTCATTTTCTTTATTCACAACATGGTGGTAACACTAATTCATTTCCTTGTAAAGAAAGTGGAGAATTGCGTGAATTGTGATTGCAAAGAAAAGTGTTTAGAATAATGGTTGATGCATACTAGACATTTAACAAATGCTAGTTATTATATTGAAAATGAAGAAATGCAAGTAACCAAATAGTTCTGTGGGAAAAGATGTAGGATCAAACAAGTAGCAGCAGAGTAAAGGAAAGAAGTCAAGACAGAACAGGACAAAGATAAGTGGAACCAATTGGGACTGAAAAATCAATTATCTTCATGGAAATGATTGCAGGTTGAGTCAAAATTTCTGAAGAATAAATTGAATCTAGGAAATTTGAAAGCAATTTGTCTTGATTCTGAGTGGCGAGAGTGGTGTGGTCTGAGTGGCTATCATCTTTTCAGAGAATATAAACACTAGGGATTAAAAGGAAGTTAAAAATCTGAGGGACTGGTTAAAATTTACAAGTTATAGTAGAAGACCTGCATTTGGACTCAAAAACTCAAAATATGGGAAAAAATGGTATTACCTCAAAGAAGGATTTGTAATGATTATTGAAAATTAACTTTATTTTATCTATAGTACTTTCACTAAAAGGTTATATAATATAGTTATTTAACTATTTGTCTACATGTGTACTTACTAGTGGTTGATCAGATACTGGGGTGTTCATGCATTGTCCCAGATGCCTACAATGTGCTTAGTACACTGACTGGCACAATGCAAGCACTCCTGAAATTTTTTTTAGAAAGGAATTGACTGCTAAAATAATAACTGTACCTTTGTGGGGCATCTTACTAAGTTTTCCTAAACTCCTGAGTCTTCATTGGCAAATTTGTTAGAATAGATGAGATAATATACAATGTGCTTTGCCTGATGCCTGGCACTAGGAAGCTTCTCATAAAGGCTAGTTTTACTCTGTCTGCTTATTGCTGCTGTGTAGAGGATAAAGACTATACTTTGAAGAGGTATTTCCTAATATGGAATGATACAGGACTATCTGGTCTTCTTTAAAAACCAGGCTTCACAGAACATCTCATTTTTATATGTTTTATCTTTGCTAAAAGCTTATCTTTCATAAACTAGTGATAGAAAATATCAAAGAAACTCAATACTATTAAATCAATATGCATTTATTGCTCCTTATTATATAAAGAAAATGTATAATGACATATTATCCTCAAAAACTGTATGGTTTAGCAGGGAGGACTTAGATTAAATAGCTACACTGTAAAAAAACATAAAAAGTAAAGAGAATCTGAAGTCACACTATGTTAAGGTATACTTTTTCTTTAACAAAGTTTATATTGAAATCTTGGAGGCATCAATTGTAATACTAATAATTGTGTTCTTAGAATTTATTTTGGTTGGACAAAAGCGCTGCAAAGCAGCAAAACAAATCACAAAAGGTTATTTAGCTGTTCTTTTACTTTATTTTTAACTTCAACTCCAAATGAAAACAATTTTATTTGAGACATGCATTTAAGAAATGGGTGAATCATAAGGTCAAATTATCTTTAAAACAGAATCAAATGACCATTGAAATCTCTTAGGAAAGACATTTGGCTTAGGAAAATTGTTTTCTTTTCCTTGAGACTCAGCATTTATACATTGGCTGTTTTAAAATTACTCCTAAAGATTATCTTTGTATTGTAATGAAATTGTTGTGCAAATACGGCTTAATACATAAAATGAGAGCTATTATTGTGTCCCTTATGGTTCCATCAGCATCCATAAAGAGTCCTTGCAGGTTCCTGCACAGTCTGCCCTCTGGTGCCCTAGGTCTGTGCTGCCACAGCCACATTCTCCAGCTTATCCACCCTGAAATGAAAAGCAAATTCTGAGCTTAAAAGACTGTACAGATGTAGCCTAAATTCAATTTAAGAAAATCAAATGCTACTTGAAAGAAGGCTTTCTACCATTAAAAAATAAAACAGAAAAAAGTGTATCTTAAAATGCCAGTTGAACATAGTTTTAATTATCAGGAAAAATGATGCATAGTATGCCAGAAACACTTTTAATATACCACAGTTAACTTTCTGTAAAGAATATAAATTGATTTCAAAATTCCTAAGGATGAGATTTTATACCGGGGGAAAAAAATGATTTTTAGGACAAATCCACTTAGTAATGTACTCAGTGTTCGTTATTTACAGATACCTTCTTAGGGAAATAAAAATTATAGCCAAATATATATTTTCTTCTCATAGATATTTTTAAAAATTAAATAGAGACTCAAATGAAGTTTACTTATGGATCCTATGCCACATGAAAAATTTATTATTTTGAAATTTCTGGTCAAAACTCTTAGAGTTTAAATAATCATAGGAAATAAATTTAAGAAAAGGAAAAGCATTACAAAAACTTTGAAATATGGTTTAGAGTTCATAACTTAAATGATGAAAATTCATTTCTTTCAACAAGTTACTAAACTTTATAAAAGACATCTTCATATTACAAATTGATATTTAAAATATGATAGGTCTACAGTGTTATTTTAACCTGAGATGATCAAAATCAGGCTACTTAATAGTTCATTAATTATAATCCATTAAAGAAGACAAAATTCAGAATCTACTAGTCGAAACTGTGATGATAGCTGAATTTTTGTTGTATTGACAGTTTATAATAAATGTCTTTCCACATATGGAATACTATTTATACAATTAACACTATACAAAATGCATAGCAAAAGAAAGTTTTCTATTGCACAGAGTATACTAGTTGGTATCCTTTAAAATATAGCATGGAGAACCCACAAATCTGAAAATTGTGCATTAGTTAAAGTATTATGAATTCATTTGTTAAGGGAAAGTAGACTTACGGTTGATTTTAATGATGAGCTATATTGAATTGCTTGCACAATAGCAAGCATGTCTTTGATGATATTAGCTTCAGAAATAGATCATTTTAAGAGGCAAGGCAGCAATTATAGAAAGATGTCAGGTTACAAAAACTGAGCAATTAGACAAGAATTTTAGCAGGGCATGACAAAACGTAGGCATGGGCTTTTTTTTTTTTAAATTAATCTCTGTTATATCTCTTTATAATAAAATATTTTAATCTCTCTCAAAATCTCTCTATTTTAACTAAATCCTCCCACCAGATATGCAAACTAGAACCATGCTAGTCATTTTGGAATTGTAGGAAAAAAAAGAGGTAATAACGTGTTGTGTTAAACTCTACTGTTCCGATTCATTTCAATGAGAATCAGTCAATAAAAAGTCCCTGTTTCAGCAAAGGCGGGAGAAGAAACAAAAGGACTTAATGAAATGATCTGTTTACAAAATGCTAAGTGAGGGTTCTATGAGAAAACAGCATTAAATCCAATTTTGATTTTCTAATGCAATTTAGGAAATCTCATATGCTCCCAGTTTTTGATTCTCTCTCTCTCTTTTTTTTTTTTTTGGGAGATGGACTGAGGCATGTGGTCTTTTCTCTTTTCTTAATGTGAATTTTTTAACAAAGCTATTTAACTTTCTTTCTCTTCAACTTTGTTACAGTATTTCTAAATAGCCCAGAAGAGATAAATCAACGCCTGAACTGTAACCTTACACTTATACACTTGTTAAATGACTTTTTTACAGTCTGTTATTGCTAGAAATTGGATTGCTTTTAAACTAATGCTGTCTGGCGGGCAAAAGTGAGTGAAACCGCAAAGCCTGGAGGAACACTAATTACTTGTTTTAATTAGCAGCAACTTTCACTAGAGTATAATCTCCCTACAGGCCACTTTTCGGTAGGTGTGGAAAAAAATCATGTAGGAACAAACTGATAATCTTTTACTTGCCCCTAAATGAGAGCAGAACTCTGCTTCTAGTGTAGACATATCATTCTGTACAAGCCTCTAAACCCACCGGGAGCAGGGTCTACCAGGCTATGCTACCCAATGCAAAGATCTTTAGCAATCAGTTGTACAATAGAGCCCCTTATTTTATGCTGCTACATCATAAAAATGGTCCTTTTGTTACATTTCTATCCTGAAAAGGGTCTTAATCCCTTTCTTTTCAGACCAGTCTATGGCAAATTCCACTGGGACATCCCATTCGCCACAAGGACTGAAATGACCCACTCCGAAAGCAGCGTGTGAAGCTTTGAGGCTTTTTTTTTCCTCCTGCCACTCTCCAGAGAACATTAAATCGTACTTTTCATTCCTCTCACCATAGGGGGAACCCCCTTAATGATGATAGAGAAAGAAAAATTCCATCACACTGTCCTATGATACCATTCTGCTGTCAAGCAGGCGTTTCCCTGGTCAGAGAATCAAACATGGTTTCCAGCAGGTGGATGGTGCTGAAGGTCACAGGCAGCCAAATGCAGAGGTTATGCACGGAGGAAGCACAGGTTCCCACAGCAAATTAAGTCATCTGTGAAACCTTCTCATTTCCCAGCAACTAAATTTATGACTGCTCTAAAGGGTCATCACTGCTTGCATGCACATGTGCTTTAATGAAAGTATCTGAGAGTTTAGAAGAGCGGGATCATCCCAATTAAAACACACGAGGTCCACGCTTAAAGGAAATTGGTGGCATATTCAAATGTGTTGATTTAACTTTCATTTCTGATTAAATAGCTAAAAGCTTCATAGCTTTTATGAGTAAAAAAGCTTAAATCATAAATTGAACATGGGTATATTTCTAAAGTAAAAGTGTAGATATTTGGAAAAATAGCATCTTTCCTTGACATAAGTTTTTTTTTTTTAACTTTTGCATTAGAGATAAAGGGAAAAAAACATGTTATTATAGTTGTGTAAGGTTATCACATATCCTGATGACTGTACTGTGAGTCCCATAGGACTAGAACTACACCGTTTTGTTTAAAAAATCAAAGCTGACAATTTTTTTTTTCTAAAATGGAAAGTTTGAATAGTAAGTCAGTAATTTTCATTGAGTTTTAGGCTTACAACTGATGAATTTAAATTCAAATTAAATATGAAGTTTTCTCACAGATGTCTTTTAAATAACTATTTCTTGTTCAAATGAAGAGATTCTATATTATCCATTCCATTTCACACAAATGACTTAAAGGATTATTTCATAAACCTTGATAAGTGTTGCCATTTTCAATTATAAATGGTATAATGATATTAGTATAGTCCCTGTATATGATTATATTTATTTAAGATTAAGAAATTTGTTGAATATTTTTGCCCATTTTCTTGATTAATAAGTTAGGAGACCATCAGTTTAAAAAAAAAAAACTGTCTCTTTACAAGCATAACTTCTTTCAAAGTTACTTATACATAATCACATCCTAGGGCACTATTTCATATCAATTTAGATATATTTATATATTTATTTCTATAAATATAGATAGATAACAATTCTACTAGATAATGTATACACACATTCATTTATTTCATATTCAGGGACTTAAATTTTTCTGAAGTACAAAATAAACTTATAAAATAAAATGTAACCCAAACTAAGCACTTCAACTCAAAAATGCAGAAAATAATTTATTCTGCCATTCTACATTACTCAAGTAGTGATGTTTTCCCATGCTTGGTTATTTGAAATATTGGAGGGGGGTAGAAGCCTCCAGAATGTTTAATTCCTTAATTCCTGAGGAACTCTTTTCCTTGGAAACATTATTTTAGCTCGCAGAAAAACATCCTGTTTTTGTGAAAAGTGAAAACTCACAAAGCATTTATACAAAATTATTGACTCATTGGCCTAATGTTTGTTATTTTTCTGGGGCAGATTTGTGGTTTGGTTGTGTTCAGGCTCTGGCTTGCTGGAGGGTAAGAGTATGCTGTGCCTGAGATAGCAAAATGAGATCCGAAGGAGAAAAAGTAAACATCCAGAATAAAGGAGCAGTTGAAAGGGGCTTTGTGAACAAGGGGTGTTGCAGCAGAGAAGAATGGGTGAGGGTGGGGCTGCCCCAACTCTTTGTTTCCCTTCACAGCGGTGCCTCTGAGGGACCTGTATGGTGCCATGAATGAACTGACCATCTCTCAAACAGGCTAATAGCCACCCCTATAAGCACATTTAAACTATCAAGCCTAAATATTTAGAGTTATTTGGGGCTCTTTTCCATTAATTAGTGGCTACCTACCTACATTCCATGATTTTCTGTATGCTCTTTCCTCAATACTGTCTATAACACACTTTCTGGAATCCATGGCTAAAAACTACGGGGAGTTGGGACTTGTTGCTGTTTAATTCAGTCTGAAGAAAAACGGTTTATTCTATGAGACTTAAGTTGTACAGAGAACCTACACATCAAGTGAGATGCAAACTCAAATATAATTTAGTCCACTTTCAAGTTTTCATTTCTAGGATATCTTTTTGAGTGATGAAATAATTATTATTCAACACTACATAGGTGAAACAAACTGGAGCAAACTTGTTAAAAATTATATTACATATGTTTAAAATATTTGAATTTGCTGATCTCTCTAACAATAGTTGTATCCTTCTCTTCACTAGAATTGTTGAACAAAGTTAATATAATAAATATAAATTGTAGTAATGCTATGCTGTGAAGAGAATGTTAAGAAAAACTAATATTAGGAGAACCTACTGCAGATTATGTATCAGAAAAAAATGTATTTTCAGAATTGTGATGACGAATATGAAAGAGCAGGCAAGGGAAAATTAAAATGAGCTTTCTATGAGGAAAGAACAGCCATGTGGTTAAATTCATGAAGTAGGAAAGTGTTTGGAATATTCTAGAAACTGGGAAAACAAAATAGTCACTATAGCTGAAATATTTCTCCCTCATTTCTGAGAGAGTGAAGGAAAGTCATGCAGGAATATAATATTCTTTTTTGTCAAAGTAATATTTGTTTTACAAAACTGTATATGAGGTATATACTCACCTGACTTCTAAACTTCCATGATACCACACCAAACCCACAACTTAGGCACCCATAGTTTCCTCCAAAATGCATTTGACAATCTCCACATTTTCCTTTCCATTCTCCCTCTTCCCCTCAGCTAGACTGAATGCTATGGCAAGTTCAAGTTTGGTTATTGGTTTGGTTCTCTCTTATTCCTTGTTTGGTTTCTCTATATTTAACATATAAGTGAAAGTATATTCCATGTAAACCTCTTGTAACTGTGCTCACTTTTGGCCCACATCCCTGGGGAGGAGTGGAGGGGCTGGGGTACTCCCAATGGGTCTGATTCCCAGTAGAAAAAAATATCAAAGATAATTCATTCGATGGCATTCTTCTTCTTTCCCATCCCTCTGTTCTGGTACTGACTTTGTGAAACATTCTGACAGCATGCAGAGACTCAGGTGTAGAGCCCAGGGAAAAGGGCTTTAGCTTGAGTCGCAAATAATAGTCAGTTTTCCCTTCCCAACTCTCCCCAAACACACCTTTCCAGTCTCCTCTCCCCACCCACTGACTCAGCAACTATAGATCAGCTCTCTCCAACATATGACATGTGGAAACTCACAAAGGTCAGAGCCTCAAAAGCCTAAAATTATATAAAGCCAGGAAAGATTCAAAAAAAAAAAAAAGAGAGAGAAAGAAAGAAAAAAACAAAAAACAAAGTGCCACCTGTTGGAAAAGTAAAAGTTCTGCAAACATCTAAATCACTGGTAAGGACACTTTAAAAAAAATAACAAAATAGAAAGCAGCAAAATGGGCAGTACTGATTATTAACAAAGGCTTACATTAACTTCCATTAACTGGGAAAGCAGAAATGCATGCATGTTTCAACTACACTGTTATAAAACAGAGGACAAAAGGATGGATTTGGATCTGAGAATCATTTTATTTGAAAACTGGCACAGGGAACTAAAGAATAACAAAGTCTTCATATACCACTATCTCAAAAACACTGAAACCAAGATTAAAAAATAAAAGTTGTAACAGATTTGGATAACCAGGATGGTGAGACTATTTAAAATGATAGGAATAGGGCCTCCCTGGTGGCACAGGGGTTAAAGACAGCACTATCAAGTTATCGCCATCCACTGCAGCATGAGTTCAATCCCCGGCCAGTCCCCAGTCAGGGAGAAACCCACATGGCGCAGCAGACCTCTCCTGTCTCTCTAGCTGCTCTCCTCAGCAGTGTATTTCAGTAGATCTGCTTTTCTTTCCACTCTCTAGTGAATCCTCTCACTCCCCACACCTCTGGTCTTTACCCCAGTTCTTGTATGCATAAATAAATAAATCTTAAAAAAATGATAGGAATATAGAACATTCTCCTAAGTCTATTCTAGGGCAGTGGAAGAATGCTCATGGAAGAATTGAAGTTCTGACTGAATTTCAAATAATGAGTAACCAATAGCTCAATGAGGCATAGGTGAAGAGAAATCTTTGCATATATACCAAAATAGCAAGGATAAAGTTAACAGTAAGTTGTATAGATTATTGCTCATTTGATGAACTATAAATTGTATAGCAAAAAAAAAAAAAGCCTTACTAGGTTAGCAAGGGTGAAGTCACTAACTTGTCTTTAGAAGCTTTATTTCAGTCTGAAAACATGGAGAAAAATTAAGGAATTAGAAAGAGTTGGTGTAGGGGGATTGTCAAGAGATCAGAATCACAATACTGAAAATACATTGCCAGGTAAACTCACATTAACTTCCTACGAAGATTAATATCTCTGCTCACCAGTGAAGCCCAAAATCCTCTAATAGTACCTGATATGCACATAATTTCAAAAATTATTTGCTGAATAAATGAGTAAAGTTCATTTTAAAGGAAGTAATATATTTGGCTTGAGTTAGAAGTGATTGAGTAATGTACAAGTTTAGAAGTCAGGTGAATATAAATTTCTAGCTCAAGAGAGTGGTGGAAGATATTTAGCTTTGGGGATTGTCAACTTATAGTCAGGATTTAAAGTCCTGAGTCTAAATAGAATCATTTAATTAGAATGTAAAAGTATGATATGGGAAAAACGTGTAATATGACTTAGGAAGTATCAATAGTAAAAACAGGAGTAGAGAAAAATAAGTTAGAATTAAGATTGAGAAACAACTGAAGATTTTGTGCAAGAGTTTAAGAGAGAGGTAACTTGAAAAAAAAAAAAGAAAAGGAAAATGAAGATCAAGAAAGCAGCAGTCAGTGGTTTTGAAATGCAGCATCAAGTCAAGAAAAAGAGAGTAACTTTAATATATTTTACCTGACTTTTGTCTCTTTAAGTCTATAACTTAACCTTTTGTTCTCTATTCATTCTTACTAAAGTCTAGCTCTAATCATTTAACTCCCTCTTTAACAAGCTTTCTATGATTCCACATTGCCCTCAAATCAATTTTAAGAGCAATTAACTGCTTTGAGTCACATTGTATTTAACGGAGACATATCATTTTCTGTTTTTAAATAAATACTTGTAAGCTTTTCTTAGCATATTTATAATACCTCTCAACTTAGTTTTCCTGAGAACAAGAGCTGTCTTACTCTTTGTATCTTTGTAGATTTAAAATGATGCTTAATTTAAAAATAAAAAGTAAAATAAACACCATATTCTGAAAAATGAACTAGATTGTGTTTCTTGAATAATTTTATTAACGAACATGAAAGTTTATGTACTAAGTGTGATTTTTGCCCATTCCACTTGCTCAGTGGGCTTAAATAAATTTTCATTCCAAATTACCATTATTTGAAAAACTGGAATTTCAAACCAAGGTTATATGTCTGGCAAGACTGAAATGCCTTTACACCTTGTACCATAT
Organism: Talpa europaea; assembly: GCF_964194135.1. Classification (NCBI taxonomy): domain Eukaryota; kingdom Metazoa; phylum Chordata; class Mammalia; order Eulipotyphla; family Talpidae; genus Talpa; species Talpa europaea. The sequence goes on from NC_140071.1 coordinate 36,066,742, forward strand.
TGTAGATGAAATAACACAAATATTTATTTCATTAAATTGAATTTAATTGATATCAACTTTTAAAGTGGCTTCCACTTGTGCTGATAGAGCTCTTTTCTTCATCTTACGGTTTTGTTTTTTTTTCCCTTTTTTCAAGTTATATGATTTGGATAATGATTGAGAAAGCAAGGGTAAAGGATACAGTGAGGGAGGAGATAATAGGTTATAGATGACAGAATTTGGATTTTGAATGATACTGACAGGTTGAAATGATGAGTTAAAGTAAATGAGTTGAAATTCAATAGGGAGAATTCTGGAGGAAGCATTAGTGCAGGGGAGGCACAAAAGGTGAAAGAGCAAGTTAGGATGGTTTAAACAGTCCAGGAGAGAAGAAATGAGGACTTGAACTTTGTTAATGGGAATGGATGTGAGTGACATGGAGCATTTAGAATCTACATACCTTGACAAGTGAATGGATGCAAGGATAAGGAAGAAAGATTCAAATAGGACTTTAAATATTTGAGCCTGAATAAGCTCAAAAAGGTGAAGACATTGGCAGAGACAGAGAGGTCAGGAGGACCTGGATTGAGAGTGGAATGAGAGAAAGCATAGTGATTTCCACTTTGGGTATGCTAGTTATTCAAGCGGACACAAAGCCATTTTCTTTTTGAAAACTGGGACATTGTTGATTGTTCTCAACTCTACTTTAGGCAAGCCTTTGAGTCTGTTCATGAGTTGTAAAGTATTGAGTAAATACCTTGTATAAGCAACAAAGCAGGGTATTTTACATGCATCATCTTGCTTAATTGCCATACTTCGCCTTAAAAGTGCAGAAAAAGTCGAAGCTGCCAGCTGAGAAGAACAACTGAAGATAAGCAAAGTTATTTGTGGAGATCACAAAAGGTCTTATTAAATTCATTACCAAAATGTCTCTTTGAATAACATTTCCACCTTATGAGAACAATTTGTAAGCCCTCTTTTCATTTCACTGCCTCTCATTGAACTTCACTTGTGACTTGGTTTCCCATTTTGTCCCCATTTTGGCATTTACTCATGGGATAAGTCGAGCTAAGCAGGCCTTCCTGCTTAGGAGTGCTAGCACCTACCTGGAACAGAAAAAAAAAATCTGGGTCTGATGTATCTGGCTACCCTTAGCTGTGTGGAAATGAACTTGGACATTTTCTGAAAGATGTGTTCTTACGACTCTCCCAGTCTCTAAGGGCTTTCTAAGATTGTAGTTTGAACTCGTTCTTAAAGGTTGAGTGGGGGTTTCATGAGTCAAGAGAGGAAAGATATTCCAGACAGTAGAAACAGTATCTGCCTTATAGGAAAGGCACAACAGAGAGAGGGGACTGTCTCAATGACACTTGTTTCACTCTTCTTAGCATGAAGAGTTTTTACAGAGGAGGTTAAAGATGAAGACTAAGAGGTGAGTTATTCCATGTTTTACTTTCACCTACATGAACAAGTGGTCCCCTTTTTCGTTCATCTTTATATACTAAACATGAAAGAGTGGACTACCCTGTTTTCTGTTTTATCCTTAAAACTTTTTCTTATCTTTGACTTCCTCTTCTTGGTGTTGGTGAGAGAGGTCTACATTATTGTTTTAATTTGTTAACTATTTGTGATTAATTTCCTCCTCACACTTCATGTTTTGTCATGGATATACCTTTTATTTCCACCTGTGAAGAATACTGCATTTTCATGTGCAAAGTCTGGGTGAGAAACTGTGAAGGAGATGACACAATCATATGAGATGGGGACCTGAGTTTACTCATATCTTAGTAGTACTTTGGAGCAGGAATCATGTTGCCTCACTTCCGATACTGATATTTGGTGCTGCCTTTTATAATCTGTATCTCACTTAGCAAGTAAAGAGTTAAGAACAGTGCCTGGACATGAGAAGTGCTCATTAAATTTTTACTGCTATTACTTTTAAGTAGTTATTACAAATTACTATTCACAGTTCCAATTAACAATTTCCATTAAAGTAATTTATAGTTAGTGATTATAAATCTATTTACAGATGTAGATATGGAAGCATAGAGAAAAGAGAAAAAAAGTGACTGGCCAAACATTAAGCAAATCAAAATAACCATGCTTTAACCTTTTTGGGTTTGTTTTGTTTTGTTTTGTTTTGTTGTTTGTTTTGAATGAAAACTAAAATAAGCCTGGGATAGGCACTAGCTTATGACATTGCTACATTAACCCTGGAGATCTGGTTCCTGGACTTTTTTTTAGCAAAAAATAAAATATTATCCACTAAGCCAGTTAATTTGGATCTTCCATTGCATACAGTTAAAAATTCTGTGTAATGTCTTAATTTCTCCTAAGGTAACTGCCACTCTCAGAACATAAACCATTTTTCCCTCACAGTTCAAAGCGAAGTTGAGAGTAACAATTCTTGTTACTCTTTGTATCTTCTGTGAGATAAAATTATCAACTACATTACTGAAGAATTTTATATTCACAGGAAGTTTACGTTTTAAAGGAGTTGCTATTCCCACTTTTATGAGGATAGATGAAGTTCTTACAATTACTGCCAGCATCCATCCCTAAATCTGCACCATTTATCATTTGTATTGGGGGATCCTCATTTACATTATCTGTATGCTCAGACATTCAACAGTACACTTCAACCAAAGCAATTCCAAAGTCTTTCTTATTTTCAACCAGTCTCAAGAATGTAGTTATTTTCATTATCATGAAATTTTAATAGAAATACATTGATAGTTTATGTACAAGACTTCTTATTAAAATCACGATTCTAAGAAGATTTTGAAACATCATGAATCTATTTAAAACAAACACTAATTTCACTGATTTTGCCACCATTGGCCAATAGAAATATTGTAGGACTTAAGTCTTGTTTTTTAATGTTAGTTTGTCTTATCAAATATTGTTTAGAATAGAATGGAATATGTAAACCAATAGGGCAAAATAATAAACAAATTATTATATTTTAAAATAACAAATTTAACAGCATAGTAGGATCTAATCTAACATTTTTATTTGTTTTATCTGATGCTACTACTATAAGAGAACACTTAGCTCTACTATAAAAATTCACTTATAGCTTTTACTGTTTTATATAATTTCAGTTATCACGCTAACTAAATTTACTTTAGCATATTTGAATAATTTGTTTTCTTAATTTAGCTTTGTTTTCACTAATACTCCTCAAAAATGAGAACTGGGAAACCTGTAATCAAGTGCTTGAACTTAAAGAGGACAAATGAATTATGTGGTGCACATTTTAGAATAGAGTTATCAAAGAAAGATCTTTTGAAAATCGACCTTTTTTGTTACTTCCTCTTAAACAGTCAACCACAAGGATGATGTGATTTAAGCTAGAATCTTCTCAAATATACTTTAAGGTGTAACACTAACACAGTAAAGTAAACATCACAAAACATCCTTTGCCTTTGAAACATAACTGCTGTCATAATGACCATCAGCTGGTTGTAGGTTTCGTACATCCAGTGACCTCTGACATTTATGACAAATTATGTACCAAAGTGCTAGCGACGTCTTGTTAAAATGAAGCCAGAGGCCCTCAAGTTCTCAACCCCTCTTGTCTTTAAAAGCATGGGTTAAACGGCGGCAAGAGGCAGTTTGGACAGAAAACAGACATGGCAATAGCTAAAAGGAAATGAAATCCTAATCCTCTGCCCTTTGACTTCTGCAGCTAGCTTCAGTGCAATGTGCTTTCAACCATTAAACTACCTTAACCTTCGGAGAGCCAAACCAGTTAAAATTGACTGAAAATTTGCACATCACCACACAAGATTTGATTGATTCTTATTTGAAAATTGTATGGAGGACAGTCACTTACTGTAATATTTTTAACCAACAAAATATGTTCCTCAGTCACCTCTGGTGTGCAGTGAAATTGATGTCATATAAAAAGCAATGTGAAGAACACTTTTCAAAGTCACAAAGTTAGTCTAGTTGCAAAACGCAGTAGAACCAGTTAAATTGAATTTAGACATTATAAACTGTATTATAAGTGCTTTAAAAATACATAAAAGCCAAATGTATTTTTTATCATAATTCTGAAGATACATACTAATTTTGCATACATGAAATAAAATATGTTCAGTTAGTATTTTTTATAAAAAAAAGCTGTACCTTTACATTTTTGTAGGCAATAATTAATTTTTGCTAATGTCATGAAAAATGATAAAAATAATGTATACAAAATAAACTTACACAATGCAATTTCTTTGTAGATAAAAATACCACAAAGCATCTTCTTTATGATCTTGTACAGAAGGTAATGGTCTAAGGACCAGACAGAATAAGTTAACATAATAATTGATAAGCTTATGACACAAACTATACAAAAGAAATTCATGTAACTCCACATGATAGAATGACATACGAATGTTGGCATAGTGTGAAATATTAAGATTTTATTTTTAAGCAAAGAGAAATTGGACTTCTGAATGTCCAATTTCTCAAGCTTGTTTTCTTGGCAGATTAATATAAAATAGATCGTGTAGTCTTTGGCATGAGAAAATAGAAACCGGGTAAGGGTATCCCTAGAACATTAAAGTACCTACTTAGCAATGCAAAAATCTACATTGTACCCTCATGCTTATCTGTTTTTTTTGGTTGTGTTTTTAATTTTTTTATAAATAACAAAGTTGTTGCAACTTTGCTTTGTGGGAGGTCTTTGCAGCTTTGAGAGTTACTTTATATAAAATGCTTACTTGTCCAAAGCATAGAATTTATGGCCACTGGAAAACCAACTTATAATGAAGCTCAATACTTTATGTATGGGGTTGAGATACTCACTGAAGTACACATTTGAATTTCCACACTGGATTAAATAATAGATAAAATGAGTTCCAGATATACCTCATTACCTTATTTTTTCTGTGTGTATTTTATAAACTGTATCATGGAATTATTTTTTTTGTCTTTTGTCTGGACTACATTCAAAGGGCATGAGTCACAGATTTAGATATTTCACTATTTTCTCCTGTTAAAAATTTATAAATCATGACTGCCTATATAAAATATACACATAAACATGAATATATTTGTGTATATGAATACATATTTCATGATTATAACTTTATCATCATCTCCTTGAAAATCTATTTGAGATATTTCAGAGATAAAATTTGATCTTAAGCAAAGTTTGTAATATATTTCTGTCCTTGTGTTTCAGCAGAAACTCTTCTCTCACCCACATTCAGTGCTTTTGTCCATTTTGACACTACAAAATTATCTTCCCTTTTTTACTATTTCCATCAAAATGGCAACTATACTTCACTCTTCAGTATATTTTCTCATTTGAAAAATTATGCCTTAGAACTATGAATGTCATAGCACTGATAGACTCCTCTATGGAATGTTATATTTGGAATAAAAAATAGATCATAAGCATTAATTTTAATAATTGTTATTTTTGTAAATAATAAAACTCCTTTTATTTTTCCGAAGGTATCTGTGCCTAAGTGGAAGTGAGGTCATAATTTCTCATTTTCATTTCCTTTTCTTAAAACTTCCCTCCATACTTGTAAAGAATTCAATGAATAGAATTTGAATGGTCTTACTATGAAGTCCAATTATAAAGGTCCAAGATTAAGTCAAAAGAAGGGAAGTGACTTTGGAAGAACATTTTAGAATGTTCCTCCTTATTCAACAATGGCAAATTGATAGTTTTTCCCCTAAGGTCAAGAGCAAGACAAGGATACCCACTCTCAACACTCTTATTTGATATAATACTGAAAGTTCTAGCTAAAGCAATTATGTAAGACAAGAAAATAAAAAGGTATCTAAAGTAAATAAGAAATAAAATTGTCCTTACAGCTGGGCCCCAATTATTATGATTTCATTTCTGATTGTTCTGACTATACAGGGTTAGGCAGTGATATGAATTCAATAGAAATCATACTTGGAATTCTGAATTAGTGTACTCTGTTTTTCACTCTGTTTAGATTACATTAGATATTCAACACACAAGAGATTTTCTGTTAGATGGTTTTGCCTAAGTGTAAGATACTACAAGTGTGGTGAGCATGTTTAAGTTAGACTAGACTGTTATCATTTTCTGTATTTCAAGTGTATTAAGAACATTTTTCAAATATGAGGATTTTTAACTTTGATGTAGACATATATATACACACACATATGGATGTAATCCCATTTTGAAATCAGTGAGAATTGATATTTGTAGATGATATGATTTTGTATATAGAAAATCCCGAAGACTCAACTAAAAAACTTGTAGCTAAACAATTGATTCAGTAGATTTCAGGTTATGAAGGTTTCTATTTACTCATCAACTACAAATTTTGTAACCCTTTCTTAGGAATTATACTTGTTTGTGACATATTACATATTGACTTCTCTTAGACAAAGTCTTTAGATATTCTTTTGTTGCCTCTCACTTTTCCCTCAACTTTCAAATAACACTGCTACAAGTGTTTTGCATTCCATGGGGACAGAGATTATTTTTCTCTCTCTCTTTTTTTTTTTTTCCAAATATCTAGCACCTACTGGCTTCTGACTATATCAAGTACTCATTAAATGTAAACACAAGTCAATATTTTCCTTACAGTTCACAGTTATTAGACAGCTTGATATTGGCAGAAATAAAACTAAACTGTAAAATGACCAGTTTTCCAATATCTATTGCAAGACTTTATCTAAAATAGGATTTTGCTAGAGATTCTTTTCTAGTAAAAACTGTGTGTTAAGAGAAGAGATACAGATGGCCAAGAGGCATGTGAAAAAAAAAATGTTTATTATCACTTATCATCAGGGAAATGCAAATCGAAACCAGAATAGGTGAGACACCACCTCACATCTATGAGAATGGCCCATATCAAAAAGACTAAAACAAGTGCTGGTGAAAGTATGAAGAGAAGGAACACTTTTACACTGTTGGTTGGCATATAGACTGATCCAGGCCTATGGAAAGTGGTGTGGAGTTTCTCCAAAGTTTAAAAATGGGTCATACAAACCAGCAATTCCATTTCTAGGTATCTACTTGAAGAATGCAAAAACATTAATTTGAAAGAAAACTTTTGCTGTTTATTGCAGCATTATTTATAATAGCCAAACTATGGCAATAACCTGTCTCAAAATAGATGAGTGGGTGGAGAAGAAGTGGTCCATATACAGGATGGAATACTACTCGGTGATCAAAAAAAATAAACCCATGCTATTTGCAGCAACATGGATGGAGCTGGGAGGAATTTTGCTAGGATAAATAAGTTGGAAGTAGAAAAATAAATACTGGATTTCACTTATATATAGAACACAGAGAAACCAAACAAAGTCAGACAAAGACAAACTTTTAAATCAAACCTTGAAAATTAAGGAGAAATCCACAGGTGGACAGAGAAGAGGAGGTACAGGAACAGTGTGGGAAAAGAGGACAATGGACCATGGTGAAGGACTATGAATGCTTTGGTGGTGGGTGTGCTACTGTGACTACAACTGAGGGGGGAGAATGTGTTCTTCCAAAATACTAACAATGATATATTCCATTGATACTTAAAAAAAAAAAATTAAAAACAAGCTCTTTTTCTCAGAACTCAAGTTAAAACAAATGAGGAATTGAGAACTTCTGATGCAAAATAAAATAAAATTGATATACTTATGTTAATAAAGCCTTATCTTGTTTTATAGCTAAATTTGTTGGTTGACCTGGCAACTGTCAAAATGTTACAGGCTCCCTTTCCTGGGAACCACCCTGTTACAAAAATGTTCTTTTTTCACTGCATGTATAATTCCTACCTGAATACATACAGGTTTTTCTGCAGGCATACATACTGATTTTAGTCTTGACTGGTGAATGAGGGCACACTTTATTACAGCACAGGGAGAGGGGCACCCCAAAACCCCAAACCTGCATGCTATAAATAGGTTCTGCCATCCCCCGTATCAAGACAAAACATGTAAGACCTTCAATGGAAAATAACTGTAATACAGTTAGTGTGCAATAGAAAAGGGGAAGAATATAGCTTCCAATTAAGCACCCAAAGTTATACATCTCCTGTTGGGTAAAAATCCAGCCAAACAGGGCAGCCCAAAGCAAGGCCCGAAAGCCTGGCACAAGTCTGAAGCACCTTCCGGCTGGGTCTCATAGAAAAGGATCAGAAATGGTCAGACAAGTCTGGGAGGAAAAGAGAAAAATCAAAATCAAGATCAAAGCTGCCATTGTTATCTCCCCATGGGTCTCTCACCCACATCTGTTCCAACCAGACCAGGACCAAGAAGCAAGCACAGTTTCTTCACATGTCTCTCTGCTCCACATGCCTCCTCCAGGTCTCCTTCTTGTTCTCCGTCCTGCTTCCTTCCTTCTCCAGTTTCCTCTCCAGATTCTTCTCCTCCCTCCTCAGCGCCACCCTCCCTTGGGTGGAGCAGGGAACTTAGAACCTTCCCTTTTCCTGGACACCAACCTGTTACATTTCCTTTTTTGCCTTCCTGCTGCAATTACTTCTTGTTTTGCATCAAATATGTCACACCCATACCCTGGACTTTACAGTTCCATTCTATAATTGTTGGCTCAGTAGCATGGAGAAAAAAATTTGTACTCCAGGGTTGTCTGAAAGAAAATGGTCTAAATATAAGTAATAGGTGTTGTCCTGGATTTTAGTAGAAGATGAACTCTCTGTTTTCTAGAGGTTCAAGCATGAATTTATTTATCAAGTCATGCATCAAGCACATGTATCTACCATTAAAGGTACCCAAATACTAACATCTATGTGCAAAAGTTCTGCCTGCCTGTTAAAATATTCTGTGCTTCTAAGGTAAAAATCTTAAGTTTTTTCCCTAACCACACCCCTCCTCATTCTACTCAAAGACATCTCTCCTATAGCTCTTCCTCTGTCCTTTGCATCTTCATTGTTTCTTTCTACTATATGACACAATGCAGCTTTTTTCCATCTTTAAAACAAATCCCTCCCTTGAGCTCTCTCAGTGCTTGTCTCTGTCTACTTACCACTGAAGCACTTCTCTAGTCTGCCTTGCAGCAAAACACCTAGAAATAAATCCTATATGCATCTCAATTCCCTCCCTTTTTGTCCTTTATTTTCTCTTGCATCAATGCCAGTCAGCCTTTTGTTATTCTGAAACTCAGAATTATCTTGCCAAAGGATAGGAGATTGAGGCATTTATAATCCTGAGCCGTATTTTCTTATTACTGAGAATTGCCTGTGGGGCCCTTGATTCCACACACCACCACAAGGGCTGAGTGAGTTTTCATTTTGTTGAAAAACCCTAAGGCAGTTAAGCAGAAAAACTTGGGAGGTTGTTAGTAAGGACTTGAACTGACTACCACAGTTGCAGTTTAGTGTAGAGATTGGCCAAGGGGCTATGATGCAAAGGACACAAAAGAATTTGTCTATATCTAACAGTGACGTAGAGGCAAGAAATATGCTTCTTGTCACTTTCGCATGTGAAGGGTACTTGGAAATGCTAAGTGATCAATAAATTCAGTTATCTGTCCATTTATCCATCTACCCATCTGCCCATCTGACCATCTGTTTCATACATCCATCAATGTACTTCATACATCCATTCAACACTTTCCCTTTTCTATGTTGTAGGTCTCAAATCACATGTAGTGACATTGTCAGTGTGTCAAGTCATGCTATTTTTAGAAGGCAAGTGGAAAAAGAGAAGCAAGGGTGTGGTGAAACTAAGACACAAATTGACAGACAGAAATAGATATGTGTCTGAGGCTAATAATAGCAGGATAAGTTGGATGGGTACATGGTTGCTGCAATTGTGTCCCTGAGTGACAAGCCTACCCATCCAACTGGGGTTCAGGAGAGAGGTTATGTTGAGAGACAGTACTTGGGACTCTGCCTAGGGGTGATAGTTAAAACTGATGTATCCTGAGTTCCTGTCAGCAGCTGCTCCTACACACTCTGGAAGTCTCCATTAACATTTAAACTGACTGTCAAGTCCATAATTTTGTCCTTTCTCTTCCATCAATTACCTTCTTCCTTTTACAAGGAAGTCCTCCCTGTCCACTGGCACATTTACCATTGCCTATACAGTTATCCAGTATTTTCTATTTTCTTAGCAATTTCACTTTATCACCAAGCCTTACTTTTCCTTTCCTCCATGTCTTTACTTCCAAGGAAAATTTCTCACTTCAGTTATTGAACTGAAATTGAATTATGTAATCACCAATCAATTTATTTATTTTTCTAATCTTTTTTTCCCCCTCAGTTGAATATGAGACCATTAACCATTATCATTTTCTTCACATGTTTTCTTGCTTTTGAGTCATAGGGCAAAGGGAGAGCTCTTTGAGTCAGAATAGAATAGGAAAAGCCCAGGAGGAATAAAGAAGTCTCCAGAGATAAGGGCAACAAATACCAAGGGAAACTAATCAAACACTGCAGGACTAAGGGCAATGGGGCATTCCAAAATAAAGATGATAAAGGAAAGTATGCTAAGATAAGGGCTGGGGCACAGAGTCTTAATTCTTGGCACAGAGCATTAAGGCAGGGTGAATGAAACCACTGAGAACTAACCCATCACAAAGAGACTGGTGGAGCTTTAGAATAATTAGGGAAAGAAGGTATATATTCCCTGAGGCACGACTCCACTTCAGCTTCCTTGCCCCTTCTTGGCCTGATTCCCGGGCCTGGGAATTCCTATTTATTTCCGTTCCTTTTCTCCTTAATAAACTTTTTCTTTCTTTAAACAAATCTGCCTCTTTTCACTTGCTTGCCTGAGCGTCAGCTGTGGCTTTGTGAGACACCAACCCGTGGTGGTCTAGTGGCTGGGACTCAGCGCTGCCACCACAGCCTGGGATCCCTTCCTGGCTGGGAGACTAGGCCTGAAGACCTGAAATTAGGTATCATTTTGATTTCCTCAATGTTACTAAACAAATCTGATTTCACCCTTACTGTCTATAGTATTGGTTCCTCCCTGACTAATTCAATTATGGATTTGTCTACATTTCTGTCTTCAAATGTGAATAATCAGAGATTTGTTACCAACTTTGATATTCCTTCTAGAGTCCCTTGCCATGGAAGCATTATATAATCTCATGATTTTGAATTTCAATACTGGGTTTAACCTCCCCAACTTGTAAAACCTGTTTGGTTTCTTATTTCCCTAGTCTGATAATACATCACAATAAAAAAGAAAAAATTGGGCCTCTCTGGTGGTGCAGCAGTTTAGCCCTGGGTTGCAGGGCGGCCTGCAGCCTCTGCAGCGCCGGCTCGATACTGGCCACTGGACGGGGGTCCCACATGGAGTGCAGACCTCTCCTGCCGCCCGCTGCTCCCCTCAGCAGTGTGCTTCGTCCGACTGCCTTTTTTGCTCCCTACTCTGGCTCTGGTGAGTTCTCTCGCCCTCCTGCGCTTCTGACTGTACCCAGTGCTTGTATAAATAAAGATAAATCTTTAATAAAAAAATCATTTAAAGTATCTTGAATCCTGTGAATTTTTAAAAATTGCATTATAGTATTATATGTTTCAGGTGTTCATTATTGATAAGCATCATGTGTAGATAGTACATTATGGTCATGCTAAAAGTCAAAATCTATTTTATTATGTTATTGTTCCCTTCTACCAATTTACCCACCTGCCCCTCTTCCACTTTCCCACTTCCTTTCTGGCAATATTTAGTTTGTCTTACAGTACAAAAGTTTATTTTTGTTTTATTAAGTTCAACTGTTTGTTTTCTTAGTATATCACACATGAGTGAATTATACAAAATTATATAATTATACATAAGAAATTATATAAAACATTTTCAAAATTTGTAAGGTGCTTGATTTTTATAAGTTTTTGCAGTGAAAAAATATTTTAACAAAGTAGCTGGTCTGAGAGGTAAAGATTGAGTCCAACCTAAAAGAAAGTCTTCTGTCTAATAAATTGTATGTTGGTAAAAGTATGAAAGCAAAAGCTCTGAGCTGTATGTTTCTAGCTGCATTCTCAGTTTTTGTTTTGTTTTTTAATAAGGCATAGTTTCCCATGCGGTAACATATGGTTTCAATATTTGAGCATTCTCAGCCATTTTCCCCATATGTTTGTTGTAATCAACTAACCACACATGGCCAAATTCTGCCCTTAGATGAGCAGAGAATGCTCACTGGGGTCGAGGTAAATAAGCACACTTGAAGTAGCAACCTATGGCTCACAAATCAGGCTTCTGTCAATATTTGCACAATAATGAAAGGAGCAAATGCATGATTATTAATATATTTTAGAAGTGCTATTTAGATTGCAGAAGCTCTTTTTCTTTGAGAATGAGATTTGTTGTTTGACAAAGGAGTTGTTGAAAGACTTGGGAAAAGTTGTGTGAGAAATGTACATGCATTGGGCAGGGGAATGGGGAGCATTAAGACACATTTGTAACATGATTGGTGACTTGACAACGTTAAACAAGACATTATTCACTTATTTCATTCATTCCAAAATCTGACACTTTTCTAGGCAGTGGGTATGTCTATATCACCTAGACTCATGGGGTGCTCATTCTACAGACATTATACCAAGAAAAAACAAACTAAAAAAGATAAACCAACAAATTAATATACATGCAAGAGAGATGATAAAATATTACATAGAATGATGGAAATAGTTTGCTAGGATGTGAAAGAAAGTCTCTCAAGAAGTGATACTTGAGGGCCTCCCTGGTGCAAAGGGTTAAGACGCAACCTATGAAGCTATACACAGCCTCAGCAGCACGAGTTTGATCCCCAGCCAGGGAGCAACCCACATGGGGCAGCAGACCTCTCCTGACTCGCCCGCTGCTCCCCTCAGCAGTGTGCTTCAGTACGTCTGCCTGTTCTGTTCCCTGCTCTGTCTCTGGTGAATCCTCTCACCCCCCACACCTCTGGCTTGTATGCCAGTTCTTGTATGCATAACTAAATAAATATTTTTTTTTTTTTTTTTTAATTTTCTAGAGGCATGCCTTATTTATTTATCTATTTGTTTGTTTGGTTGGTTGGTTTATACATGAACTGGGTACAGTCAGAAGCCGGGAGGGTGAGAGAATTCACCAGAGCCAGAGCAGGGAGCAGAACAGGCAGAAGGACCGAAGTACACTGCTGAGGGGAGCAGCGGGCGGCAGGAGAGGTCTGCGCGCCATGTGGGACCCTCCTCCGGTGGCCGGGGAGCAGCCGGGGATCGAACCGGCGCCGCAGATGCCACGGGCAGCTTCGCAACCCAGCGCTCAACCGCTGCACCACCTGGGAGGCCCAAATATTTTTTTTTTTAAAAGAAGTGATACTTGACCTGAGACCATATGATGAGGAGCTAACCATGTGAAGTCTAGAGTAGAAGGGAGAATAAACTGGACAAGAGGAAGAAGACCTAATGCTTAGACAAGCTCTTGTTCTTTAGGGCATTGGAATCTGAGGGGAACCAGATCATGCAGGTTTGGTTGCTGTTGACCACTGTGTTTTATATTCTTAGCATGCTAGAGTAATTTAAGCCAAAACCCAAAGAAAATGGATTTATTTGCACATTTATATTTAAATATTCCATTGCAGTTGCTTTGCCAAACACATGACCACAACAATTATTCTTTAGCATAGTAATGTATGTTTCAGAAAATTCCATTTGGTGGCAGTGAAAACTGTGACACTGGAGGGGACTTTTCAAAACAACTTAAAAATCTGGGCCATATTTTTTTGGTTTCTGGTGATTTAATTTCTCTACACATAGGATCCTTGTTTACCTAAATACAGTTTAAAAGCAAGCCTTCCTGTGAACTTTAATGAGAAATTTAAGACATGGATTGATCTGATTGTGAATATCACATAGCAACAAACACATATCTATGGAAATTATTAGCAAACTTTGAATGCAAGTGTTGTATGTAATAAGTTTTTTGATGGGTAAAGTATTCAATTATTTTTTAAAATGATGTATTTTAAAATCATAATATGATTTCCAAAATGGAAGTTTGGAAGATATATATATATATATAATAAGCCTATCACCACACTTGTGCATCTTCAAATTTGGAACAATTTTTATTCATTTTAAATATTACATAGTGACATTTATATATCAATATTAAGGATATTGAAATTCATCGAAAGAGGTTTAATTTTCTAAGTTGCAGAAGGATTTTTTTAACATGTAAAACTGTAAATACCCAGCATCTAAGCATCTCTGTTTTGTGTTTTAAGGTGATAAAAATAATATCATGGGGAAAACCCAAAAATTTAGAAATGTTTAATAAATATTTGTTCTTATTTTATTTTGCAACTATTTGCTGCGTAATTTTCATATTTTAATGTCTCTGAAAGTTCCATAGCACTCTCAGATATATACATTTGGTGACATAAAGACATTTGTGTCAAACCAAGATTGCTTCCCCAAAATCTGTGGTGATATGTAATCTGATAAATGTAGGATGATGGAACTGTGTTTAGAGATTTGCAGAGGGTATGGATTTTCTCACAAGCATAGGAATTACCTATATTCTGGCTGCATCAGTAAAGTAGGCTAGTTTATGCTCTGATAACACAAACCCCAAACCCAAAACATAATTGTTTCATTTCTTAACATGGAAATGGAAAAAAGAAATTGTTCCACCTTTTGTTTCATTAAGAAAATCAGTTTATGGGAGTACTAGCTCTGTAAAGGAATCAGCCACCATTTCCATGACTCTTCAATGTACGTTTCTTGTAGTCCTACTGATGAGAGTGTAATATTTTGCTGTCACAAAGCAGAATAAGTAATTTTGATGATGATTCTATTGAGTAAGTCTCCAGAAGGAAAACAGTAAGACTCTTTAATATAGCAAATCTTCCTGGATGACACACATGCACTGCTCATATAGTTAGTGAATTACTCAGTAACTGTACTTTTCTGTCCTAATATTCAAAGTAAAAAGGCATATTTTTAAAAGAAACTCCTGCCTTGATGGATGAAGTAAAAAGCCACTGGCAACACAGGATACCTGTCACACCATCATAAACAAATTTTCATTAAAACTTTTGTGATAGTTTCTAGGCCACATGATTGCATATCCAGGTCCAACTATCCCTAAATTATGGGCAAAACATAAAGAATTAAAGTGACATATTTAATATCTGAATTAAGAAAAAGGACCAAGCATCTTTCCTGGTGGCGCAGGGGTTAAAGTCTCAGCATTAGCAAGCTATTGCCAGCCACAGTGGCCTAAGGTCCATCCTGGCCAGGGAGCTAACCCACATGGCACAGCAGACCTCTCCTGTCTTACCAGCTCCTCCCCTCAGCAGTGTATTTCATTAGATCTGCCTGTTCTGCTCCCCACTCTGTCTCTGGTGAATCCTCTCACCTCCACCCCCACCCCCAGCACCTCTGGCCTGTACCCCAGTTCTTATATTCATAAGTAAATAAAAAACAAATCTTTAAAGACAAAAGAAAGAAAAAGGACCAAGAATATGGTGAGTGTCATCACTTAACAGTCACTCAACATATTTTTTAGGCAAAGGTACCCTTGTGGGTGAAATGAACTTAATAAGCAGCATTAAGTTTTCTTTCAGTTTCCAAAATCTACACAAATTCTGAAAATAGTAACTTTGGTACTAATAGATGTAGATGTATCTATGTCATATGATTTTGGAAAGATTTTGAAAAAGCTCCGAGAAAGTACACTAATTCTGACTTACCATTTTACAAAAATCAGAAGTCAAAAAGTTACACATCACATAGGGACTCATACACACTTTGTAATGATCACAGAAATTTAGTGTTAGACTCATATACTGAACATAAAAAGAATTACTACCAAAGAAAAAGGATATCGTGCTTTGTACCAAAGAACAGTAACTGAATATGAGGTTGACTACAAAAGAAATTGAAGTATAATGAAAAATAACATGAGGAAAGATGACAAGTTTTTTATTTCTTTAACCACTAAGAAACAGGCGAAATTCTTTGTCACTGTTACTATGCCTGGTCTTTTAATAATATTTTTTATATACTTTAGTGATAGTACCACATATTAATATCTATATTTAAGAGACAAAGGAAATTAACCAGGCAAAATTCTCAGAGAAAGAATTACCAAAGTAGTTTAAGAAAAGTATAGTTTACAGACAATTTGGGGTTTGAGGGGGAGGCAGGATGATAACATTTCTCAAGAATGATAAAATTCTTTCTGGTGTCAACTTACACTGAGATAAAATAGAGAATGACTGACGCTTATCCATGTGCAGCCCTGGTGGCAACAATTCTGATAGAGTGATAAAAGTGGCAGGAGAGAGAGGAAAGAGGACTCCAGATATGAATCTGTTAGATGTCAGTGAATTGAAAGAGTTGACTTTCAAAGTTCCTATTTTCCCTGCTGAGTGGGAGGAGAGGTTAATTATTGAGTGAGGGGTTGGGAATAAAGTAAAGGGTTTGGAAATAGGACTAAATTTGAAAGAGATTTTGTGACAAATAGGTGAGAGAGCTGACCAGGAAGTCCTGTGGGCCTCTTACAGAGATCACAACAGAGGGGCACAAATACTTTACGGAGATTCACAAACTGCAATAAGCTTTCCTGATAAAATCTTGGTTTCCCTTGAAGATGAGGATATAACTTAGCTCTATAAACTCCACAGATAACATAATGCTTGAACATTATATAATGATTTATAATTATTTACCATATAATCAAATGATGAGCAAGAAACAAAATAATATATGCAACTTGGGTAATTTAGGAAGCATAATAATAATCCCAAACCAATTCAAGTATTAGAATATTTATAATTGCATATCAACCTCTCTATCTCTATTTGTTTTGCTTAGCACAGGGCCTGAAATGTATGTGTAGTGTATTTGTTGTGTTTTTGTGTTAGGGGGTGGAGTCCACAAAGCCTGTATGCTTTAGGACATCCTGTTCCCCCTAACAATTGGATAGCTAAATGCTGGAAGACTTGAGATGGTTAATAAAAAGTTTAATAGGGAAGAAGATAGATGATGGGAACAACAGATTTGTGATCTTCTTCAACTCTAACAAAATCCTAAAATCAATTATCAGTCCATCTTCTTCAGATGAAACTTTTCATTTGATTCTTCTCCATTTGACTGGTCCCTACAGAAGCAGTGATACATCTGATTCTGGGGTTCTGGAAACCTCTGTTGGGTTCTTGTCAGAAGTTTAGGATAATTGACATCTGGGAATCCTTGGTCTCAATCTTCTTTTGGGTCTAAGCTTGGTTTCAGTCTAGCACAACTCAGTATCATCCGGCAGCTGATCAATACCCACAGCTGGTGGACTGCTTCATTGAGGACCAGGTCCAGGGCAGCGCCAATGACAATCATAGGACACTCTTTCCTGACCTGCTGGCACAGGGAAATCTGAACTTTTCTTCCTGATCCACATTTCCAAATTCTATTTTCCATCACATCAATATGCTATTTCTTAATGGTAGTGAGTTGGAGATTCAGTTTCAATTCATAAAATCAGTATCCTCAGTGCTAGATAAATTATATTAGAACTCTATATTTTGTGCTAATCAAATAGAAAGATACCCTATTTCCCTCAGACCCTAAAACTCTAGGCGGATTTAATTCACAAATAATACTTGAATGTAAACTCTAAACTGGTTGAATGAATGGTGACCAATGATCAAGAAGATTGTCTCTTTCCTTAATGTCTTGTGATGACTTTTCCCCTGTGTGTGTGTTGTTAGAAGTAAGCAATGATGATTATTAAAAAGAAGCAAGACTCTGAACTTGATTCTTGATAGCCTGATCTGAAGGATCAGTTTATATAGACTTAAATACAGGATAGCCAGTCTCAACCAATCACAGAACAACTGAGAGCAATCATGTTTCAAATTAATTCAAAATAATGTGTTTTTCCATTAATTGTAGTTATTGTAAAGAAGAGGACAGGCTGAGTTTCAGGAATATCACATAGCTGATTGCTTTCAAAATGAAACTATATGGGATGCATTAGAACATCAGACCTTCATTCTAAATCGCGCAGATAGTAGTCTTCACTTAAAAAGTATGCCAGAAAAAAAAAAATGCCTGATCACAGCTATGTTTTAAGATCTTTAGTGCTTGTCTATGATTTGGGGTAAAATGGCTTTAAATTTTTTTTTGTTAGAAATTCTGGCTTTTCTGTGAAGATCAGCCTCTTCCTAAGCTGCATCAACTTCAAATATTCTGCTTGCAGTGTCTGCACAAGAGGCTGCTAGGCTTCAGTCTGCCACGGGCCCTGGGATTCTACAGGGTCTAGAATCCTACGGTGTATGTCTGTTCATTTCAAATAGTTTTCAAAAATAGAAAAATGTGAGAGGATGAATTCTTAATATTAAATGAAAGGGATCTTGTGCTACAAAGCACATGCTCTGCCTCTGTTGTATGGAATCATAATTTTGAGGTTGAAATTTATATTCTTAATGTAATTTCAAAGTGGAACATAGCTTTTAAAACAGTAAAACAATAAAGGTGGCCATGCATAGCTTATAGATATGGCTGTGCTGATAATGTCTGCACCGAAGGAGTCAGAGTTCTCCATGCACAGGTTACTTTTAAAACCAGTCAAGTTATCAAAGTAAGTGCTAAAACACTTGAACCATATTCAGAGCAAATAAGGTGCGAGAGAGGTA
Organism: Talpa europaea; assembly: GCF_964194135.1. Lineage (NCBI taxonomy): Eukaryota > Metazoa > Chordata > Mammalia > Eulipotyphla > Talpidae > Talpa > Talpa europaea. The sequence goes on from NC_140071.1 coordinate 36,085,262, forward strand.
CCTGTGAGTTTTGCATCAACACTTCTAATCTTGAGACTTAAATTCTCATTTTGTTTCTGCCTGGGTTCTCGGGGCACTCTGTAATGTTAATTATATCTTGCAACTCCAGGATATCATTAAGAATATGTGAAATCCTCATTTATATTATTTCCAATTTGCATTTATTCTTATATATCTTTAGGGCTTGAATAAAAATAAAAGGTAAAAATCAAAAAGTCAAGTAAAAGCCTCATTATGAATCACAATGATGAACTATATACTTGGTAGTACCCTGTGCCATTTATTAGAATGGGGTGCTGATAGCTGCCATGTATTTTATTTTCCAACCACATGACAGAAGACCATGAATGGATTCTTATTTTCAAAAGAGGTGACTGTGGTTAGAAAATACAAATAAAATTTGCAATTATCAGTTCTCCAGCACAATGTTTGCCTTAGTACTGTGAGGTAGTTTTGGAAATCAATTATATGACGTTTCACATTCCTTACTTGGGCAACATTTCCAAGTGCATTAATTTCCAATTTAGGTTATTAAGTAAATGACAAATCGAATGATCCATTTGTAATTTATCTATTATTTTAACATTTTTATCCAGGTACACAAAGAGACAGATGTAGAATACCTTTATTGTAGGATCAATTATACAATACTGATAAATGAAAATGACAATCCATCTTATTATTATCATTAATAAAATTATTTCTTCAATGAGACACTTCTGCCATTTTTCTCAAAAGCTTAAGATTTTCCTTACCAATATATGTCATGTGTCTACCATGAAACAACAAATAGAAAAAAAGAGAAGCGGTTTATACTAAAACTTTTGCCACTACCTCTCATCTCCCTTCTCTCCCCCCCCCCAAAGCAACAGAAAACTACTTGAACTCACCAGAGTTTGCTGTGATTAATTGCCTTTCTGGTGTGTGTGCCACACTTCATTTTATGATTAAGATTTCTGACACAAGAAATTATCAGCAAAAGACAATATATCAAAGTTTAAATATGAGCAATAAAACAGTACAAGAGATTCTGTGACTACTTAGAACTGAAAGCATTTTATTGAAAAAGGTTTGTTTTCTTTGGCAGTCTTCCATGACCTCCTACTGTTGACAAAACTAGCAGCCTGTCCTGTTTGAAGTGTAATGCAGCTGAAGCCACTGCTTCCGAGCACTTACAGGATTTATCTCTAAATTAATATTTTCATCGAACACACGATCTACCTTACATAATCTTTAAATTATAGGAAAATGCTAGAAGGGTGTTCTGTAAGTCACCAACTGAAGTCATGCTAAAGATTTATGGCTCTCTCAAGTCGACATTTGTGACTGACCTACAGCACACCAGGGCTGCTATTTCCCTTTCCTGATTCATGATAAGTGCAGCTGCCTCCAAATAAACCTCCCGAGTCCGCTAATGCTCAGTTCGTTCTCTTATGGTAAATATGCACATACTCCAGTCACTTTTTAATGTTCAGCTGCAATGAAGTTGAATAGAAAATCAAGTGGTCTTTTCTTACTTGAAGCCCTTTGCCATGTGCCTTGCTTCTCACCCAAGTGTGGGTATCCCAAAGTCCAACTTACCTGCGGCTCTAATTAAGGTGACACTTTTCAATATGGTTAACTCCCACAGAAAATGGCAAAATTGTTTTCCCCCTGCAACAAGGGTTTTAAGACCGTGGGCTGTGATGCCTTCTGGTTTTCACTGCTAGCACCATAGCTAATTAACAAAATTGCACAAAGATTGATATGAAGGTAAATATTAAAGGCACAGAAGGGAAGGAAAAGCAAATTATTTAAAATGTCAGAAAAGCCAAGGCATACATCTTCCCTGCCGCAATTTGTTTTTCATTAATAAAATATACATTGTTTTCTGCTCGGAAAAGTTATTATTGGCAACACAGTCTGCTTGAAGCTTTGTCTCTTCCGAAATGAAGTCTTTGTTTAGACATCGGTGGTGGGGGTTTTGTGCCATTGTCTAATCTGTCAGATTAGATGAGCAAGTGTATTTAGGGGTGCAAAGATGTGCTGCCACACCTGCTGTGCAAAGCTGTGAATTCACAACTCTTCTGACTATTAAAATGTGTTATGCTGGGAGCTCTTTTGTTGTAATGGAACTGTTGGTGGTTGCGTGTTTGAAGTGGCGCGAGTGTCAGGCCTTATTACAGTCATAATAATCACTCCAAAAATAACCTCATATTTTGACCATTTAATGTTAATGTGCAGCAAATTAAAGGCTAAGCATCTAATAGACTTGGAGATGTTAAATTGATTTTGCACTCAAATTTTTTAAGCAAAACCAAAAATCTATTAATGGAACAATATTCACAATACAGAAAAAACTATAGTCACTTGAGAAAGAGTTTTGAAATAATATAGAAAACAAACAAAGGATATGCAACCAAATACGAAAGCCAATATTTTGACAATAACATTATTATCAGGAGAGTGATATTTAATGTGTCCCTTAAAGATGCTAATCATCATTTCCTTGTTGATTTTTGTGGTTTTCATATGAACATACCATGATATTTTATTCCCTCAACTAAATCCTGGATTATGCCTGAACAGAGATAATGCTTTCTATTTATCCCTGATTATATAGGCCATGTTCTTTGCTGTCTCTACTATTTTATTTTGATGAAATATAGCTGCCTTTAACAATCTTAAAACACAAAGCAAACAAAATAAAATTAACTACCTTATTTATTAACTCACCACACAGTTACTTAAACATACTTTTCTACCTAATTTGTATCTTCCATATTGAGATATTTTGGGAGGTATTGGTAATATTTAAAGAATTTCTGAGTGTCTGCTAATTCGTAGGAATTTCCCTAGTGTAAGTTAGCAGGATGTTTGTTGAAGAATGAGAAAATACTGTTTTTCAATAGTCAAAAAAAAAAGGAATAATGAGAAAAAGAAAAGAACAAAATGCTAAACCAAAAGAACCTCTGTTGTCACTTTCATAACACTAAGCAGCTTGTGGCAGGTTTAATAAACCCTAATCTAGAGAGGCCTTTTTAGGGACCTTAGACCTGTATGGCCTCATTAATTCAAATGGTATGTGACAGTTCAGAGGTGTCCTAAACCAGCCATTACCTGCATAAACAGGCTGTAATGTCACTGTGGCACGAACACTGTCCTCAGATCAGAATTCCTCATTCTTCAATATCTATGATTACAGAAACCTCTAGAATAGAAAAATGTTTTTTCTCTATAAATACTAATGAAAACTGAACTCCAAGTAGAGTTTCCAAAATCGATTTTTTAATATTTTAAATACTGGAAGAAGGGAACTTAAAATAAACTGAGAAAGGCCATTGGTGTAAAATAATTGAAAGCTATTGGCCTCCTTTAACTCTACCACAATTGTCACTTTACAGAGACTCAGGCATACAATTAGGTTGCTCTCATTTGACAATCATCACGTTGCTGAGACCGGATTTCATATTGTGTAACATCTGGATTGTCCTGCAGATGTAGCAGGGTGACAGCTTCACACATTCCTTGAAAAGAGGCATCCACACACTGACAGTTACTCATCATTCAAGAAAAGGGAAAAAAAATGAAATGGAAGAAAGATTTTCCTCCTGTCTCTTAATTTAGGCTAATCTATGTAAAATACATTACCTTATAGCCGCCAGCATAAGAACAGTTTTCTGGCACAAATGCAAAATGCAGCTGGTCCAAATTATAACAAGAAATATTTACCTTATGGTACAAAGGGCAGAAAGTTTTTACTGCAGTCCAAACTCTATATAATAAAGTAAATTAAGAGTAATTGGAGATTTGATTTAATTTAATTAACTTTGTGATCCCTTTAAATGATTTCTTTTTTTATCCTTATATAAATGCCCAATAAAGACATTGAAGACAGAAATGCTGAGATGTGTAAACTTGGCATTTTAATTAAATCATTGTCCAAGTAATTTTCAGCCATTACTGTTGACAGAAGTCTTCTTGATATAAATAAGGTTTATTTTAGGTATCTTAAAAAAGGTATCCTAAAATTTCTACAAACCATTCATATTTACCTATGTTCTAATGTCTCCCTGACAATATTGGTGTATTAGTACGTACATCTTTGTCAGACCTTGCTCTTATTTTGCTGGCCAGTGCTATCTAGACAGGCAAATTACCTACACTGTTTAAAACTTTCCTGCAAAGTTGATATTTAAAGAAAGGCATATGAATAAAGATAGGTTTCCATTTCTTGAAATTAATGCAAGTCACTCAGTGGAATGGATTTTTAGGAGAGAAAATACATTATATTATGAAAGGTATTTTTTAAAAAATATTATTTAGACTTCTCTTGCTCTACAGTGTATCCAGTGCAACTAAAAAAGATTCAATAGTCTGACTTACATTTTTACGTGCAGGATTAGTCTTTATATTTGTTTTGATAGAAAAGCAGGCAACAGCCTATTTCATGGACAATAAATTCAAGATAGTAATGATGAGATAGTATTGCCTCAGCTAAGTGCACCCAGATTGGAGGGTCACATATTTGACCTCAGTCTAGTATGGTCCTTAATGAATCTATATACTTGATTAGAGTTACTGTCTTTTTATGGCTCAAAATAGCTTTGCATGGAAAACTAGCTCATTTGAAGTAGAGTTGGGAGAATCATTTTGCTTCCAATGCATCTCTAAAACTTTTCCAAAGACTTTTAAGTGCCTACTTTAGAATTTTAACCTCCCAGAGAGCTGCCCTTCCTCTTGTGTTTTACAACCTCACTGCATGGGGAAGAAATATATCTCTGTCACCTTTTAATGCTATGAAAAATTCTGATTTTTGAAATAAATAAGCATAATTACTGAAATGATTATATTGAATTTCCAGTCTTGCAGTTATTTCAGAATTTTTCAGATCTTTCTTACCTACTCTATTTCATATAAAGAGTGAAAGAATTGATGTTGGCCTATCAAATTGAGAGGTTTGTATAAGTAATAGTAAAAAACAAACAAAAACTTGACAGTAAGAATTAGAACTCAGAGCCATTGTATGTCTTTTGTCCTGTTTCGTGTGTGTGTTTTGTTTCATTTGCTTTTATTAGAAATATATCGACTTCAAAAGAAGAGATTTTTATAGGATCTAGTGACAGATTTCAGCATCAGTGTTCCAGTTGGCATGAAGTATGCCTTCCTTATTAAGCAGTGGTCTTTTACAGTCTCCCTGCTTCCCTGGTTTAGTTTTTTCCTTATCTGTGCCTCCAACTCCATCTATCTGCCTCTCTGCTTCTTGTACTGCATTGCTCACTCTTAATACAAGGAAGTGATTTCTTACTTCTTGTCACTCTCTTTCTTTCCACCACTCACTCTCAATCTATCAGAACTTGCTTTCTGATTCTCTGTCTACTCCGGGCTCATGCATCTCCCTCACTGCATTCCTTTTTCAGAAATGTGATTTGAGATTCTTTTCTTTTTTTTTAAGTGCAGCTTTCAGAAAGTCTTTTTTCTACTTTGTCTTTGTCGACCTTTTAGGAGTTGGAGAACAGACAAAATGAGACAGTAAAATACCAATTCACGTCACTATGAACACACCTGAAGAAATGAACGTTTTCTAAAAGTTTCCAAAGTATATTTTTACATTTCTGTGGTATTATTCATTAATAAATATAGTGAAGGTTTTAAATCAAGGTTATTTGGAGATTAAACAATTAGCTCGTAGGTGTGAGGTATTGGTGTCTTAACAGCAAAAACTTAGAGTACTAATAGATGAAGTGTTCCTTTCTCTATTTGTCTTTTCTAGTACTGGAGTCAGCTCTGAATCTGCAAAGAGCAAAAGTGTTAAGATTTTAAGTGCGTCACTTCATACATTTAGATTCTTACATACTGTTATTCCTCCACATTCTCAAATACGTTGGTTACATATTCTTTTTAGTATGTGATTTTGAGTGGTTATATTTATGTCAAAATAGCAGTGCCAGAATAGTTAAGTCACTCTAACATTACCAGGAATTGCAGGAGGAATTCAATAGTTATAGGGATTTTAAAAAGTCCTAAGTACTTCAAATTAATATAGTTTATAGGTTGACCTTTTTTTCTTAAGCTTTAAAGATATAACAAAAAATGCACCTTCACAAGAGAACACTGCATCTACTCTAGAACTTCTTTTTTACTAGGGTTACCAAGAAAGTCAATTTTTAATCTTCTACCACCAAAAGTCAGCATCTAACAAATGACCATTTTAATAAATGTTTTAATTCCATGTAATTTCAATTGTGAATAGGCATTCTCTAGTAATTCTAGCAAAGGAACTTTGCTTTAGGAAAAGAAAAACACCTCTATTGGCATAGAGATCTCCAAATACCAACAAAAGTAAAAAAGGCTAGTTAGAGAAAAAACAAGCAATAAAAGCTTTTGAAGAGAAACCTCACAGTTAAAACTAAATCAAGGACACTAGAATAATCTCCATCCTCTCAGAAACATAATTTGTAAATTAGTTTTTTTCCTCAGTGAGATAATGATACATGCCCCCATCGAACAATTACTCAGGGGGGAAAAAAAAAAAAAAACACCCTGAGTGATATAAATGTTATTCAAAAGGAAATAAATTGATTTTCTTTTGCTCCATGTAATTGTCACATAAGTAGGCCATAAGCTATGATGTAGGCAATACCCACCGTTTATTGTATGCGAGCTCCCATTTCCAGAGTCCATTTTCATTCACCCTAATAAACAGAATAAAATATTTAACATGATGGTAAAGCTCAGGGTTTTTTTTTTTTTTTTGCACTTCTTCTAGACAATATTTCCATAGTTCAATATCCTGTATATTTTTGCTTGAAGACGATGAAGTATTTTCCTTTTGCCTTGATATTAATCTATTTTGCTCTCTTAGCAGGGATACATTAACCAGGTTGAACTCTGAACACGATTTTATTTCTTACCATAGAAAAGACAGCCGGATAGCTCATTAAAATATATCCATGAATAATCACTTCTTTCTTTAAATTAACTAATATCTAAGTTTAATGACGCTCAGTTTATAGTGATTTTCTGGCTGAAGTGCTCTTCTTTCTGCCTAATTATGTGCACAGCTTTCAGACAACAAGGAGTGTCTTTAACATTAGATAAGAACCTGGGCTTTTATCTCAATCAATAGTCTTTAGCCTTTGAACTCATGTCAGTGGAAGACCAGTCCGTCACGTTCAGTTCTACCTGATCTCTTTTTCTTTTTGATGCATGCTGCCAGTTACAAAAGAAACACACACACACACACACACACACACACACACACTCCCAACACTCCCCCCCACCTGCACACACTCACACATGCTCATACACCCCCATGCACACACTTAAGGTATAGGCAGGCAAAGTGTTTAGATTATTTGTATCTCTGCGTGTACGTGCATGCGCACAAGCATGTGTGGACATGATCCTTTATAGCTGTAAAGATGTGTGACTGTAATGATGATGTTAAAATTTTCTTGTTTCCTTTCACTGGGCTTTGTGTATCTCAAAGGAGCCCCATATGGTGCTCTTTGTCCGTGTCATTACCTCGTTACAGCCACTGTCTGCCAGCCAAAGGTAGACCGAGCACTGCAGCTGTAGACAGCGATACAACTGGAATTGTCTAAGGTCAACAGTGCCGTAATTACTTTAAAATGTCAGCGTACAATAAAATACAACAGTTCATCTGGCAGAAAGCAAATTAGCTTTGACCATAGCGTAATTACCCTTTTCTCAGCACCATTAGAAGAGATCAAATCTCCACATTCAGTGTTTGAGGAAAGGCCATCAGAGTACACTCTACCTGACAAGGATGCACATTTGCCATTTTGAGATGTAATTAATTGTCCCTATAATAGAAATTTTTATATTTGACTCTGGAATTGAAATGTGTAATAACCTGGCTTCTTCATTTTAACCATTTTGATGCTGGAAAAAAAGGGCATGTTTTGCCGAGTACAAGTAAGTAGTGCCAGTATCAGCCAGGACATATTTTTCATTTTGATAACAATGAGCTCTACTACAGAAGTGATTTCCTGAAGTAACTTTCAGAAATACTAAGAATAGTACTAATGTCTAGATCCTACATCAGAGGAACCAAATGAAGAAATTAACGTCGCTTCTACTCTTTCTCTCACAGCTTCTTTTTCTTCTTCTCACGTGTATTTCCTATCTGTCTGGGATAATGTAAAATAAAGTGGTTTTTCGACTGCTGATTAAAGGTTGATTTCTGCCACTGATCTTCATCTATAGCTGTACTTGCACACAAGGGCAGTCTAGGTAAAATAGCTCTCCCCTCCCCCCGGCCCCTATGTCTCACAGGATTAATATGCCATTATGCCAAGAACATCTTCTTTTTTTTTTTTTTTTCTTCCCAAAGACACTCATCATTAATGGTGGAGGGTACAAATGCACCAATGATATAGTAATTTGATTAACTCAGAAACAAACAGCGAGGAGCTGACCAGCGACAGTCCCTGTAGGGCAAAGACTTCACTGCTTGTTGACTTTCATTAATATTTAAGGGCAGCAGAGATGCTTTAAGCTGATTTGAAATGACTTAAGGTGTCTGAGCAGCATTTCTCCTTGTGCCCGGTTGTAGATACACATGAAAAACAGCTGTTTTGTATCAGAAAAGCCTTGCACTGTATTTAGGGAATTCCACCACCATAAAGATGTTTACATTTTCTTGATGTTTCATTCACTGTGTTGTGGGCTTCTTCATAGTTCTTCAAATGTAAGCATGCTCTTTTGAGTTCAGAAATCTCTCCTTTGTGCAGATTTCCTGAGGGAAAAACTGTCTATGAAACCAACAAGAAACTTTGTATTTGCAAGAGAATTCTTAGCACGACCCCTTCTTAGTGAACCATTGCTAGTTTTAATGTGTTAAAGCTAAAATAATAAACAAGCTTTCTGGTAAAATCATTGTAGCATATCATTGATCAGTTTATCTCTACAGAGCAGAAAATTATGGCACATACTGAGCTTTCTCCCCAATTGCTGGGTTGCTTTGTTCTTCTTCAATGTCATTTATAACTCTTAGATCACTTCACAATGCAAGAAAAAATAAGTCCAAAGGAACGTTTAAAAAAATAAACAAAATGGACAGATAAAGCTTTATGAAATGAACATTTAGGAAGAAAAATCATTTTATTTGAAGCCCATCTAGTTCTAGATTAAATCAAGATGCCTGTGAACATATTGAATGGATAATTTATAAAATTCAGAGAGCAAATATCACATGATAAGCTTGGAAGGACTTAGCTAAAATGACACTTTCAAATTGGTGAGACTGACTGAAAGGGAACGTTCTACTGCCTGAGTGGCATAAATTAATGAATGACTCACTGAAAGAAAAATCATTTTTTCCAATGAATAATACTTAGAAGACCCCTTAGATGGGTAATGAGGACTCTGAAATAGTCTTGAAATTTGCATTAGCTTGGGATTTAAAGTCTTTGACAATCTCAGTCAAATTCACCTTTACTCTCACCTTTTCCCATTGCAGCTCTATTCTCCAGTTAAAATATCCCTGCTTTCCATATTTCTACCATGTAACCAAGTTCCCAGGAAAGTACGGTGTTTTCTGGACTGCTTATTACCACTCCAAATAAAGTTTATATTCTATGGGCTTTAGTGCATCCATAACAGTGCTCTCTTTGTCTTTTTCCCAATTGTAATTTTCTCTTTGAAATTTATAAAAAAAATCATCTATTGAAATAATCCAGATAGATAGTTTTTAGAATTTTTTTATATTTTCTTCTTGTTTGTATAAATCTTATTTTAATAGCATAAATGAGTTTTCCTGTTGCTGATAGTGATCACATACTGCTTGTCATTGTTTCCACCGTTACTTTGCTACAATGCTGAGTATATGAAGGTATTTTTTGAAATTTTTTTCAAAAACATTCACTTTACTATTCTAAAAGACAAACAAAAACTAATAGGCAGAGGGAATCTAAACCAATTAGAATTGAAGCAGTTTTAATGAAAATGGAGCACAGTATAATAATTTGATATCATAAAGCAAATGACTGATTTAAATGAAATTTTACCAGTTTTCATGTTTGTAATGATACATCATTACACAAAATATCACAAGTGCAAAGCCTTAGTTTTTCCTCTGAGTTTTATAGTAAACTATCTGTTTAAAATATTTACTTTTAAAAGCCTTCTCTGGTTATCAGCACATGCTAGTATTTTGTTATGAGAATCTTATCTTAAACCAATGATTTGCTTTTTTACCCAAACATATATACATTTCATTTCTATTACAAGATACTTAAGGCCTTTTTAGTAGTACATTGTAATCAACATATTACAAAAGAAATAATCATGATTTTTAAAATGCATCTTTTTAGTATTATAGTATGATAGGTTTAATTTAGAAGTTGAAATATAATGTAGTAACTGCATGATAAGTTTAGCTTAACTGATAGCATAGGAAAATGCTTGATTTTTAACTATAGCCAAAATGGGACTACATAATTATGATCAGTAAAATAGAAAAAAAAAAGTGAATAAATACATGACTTGTCACCAGTGGTCAAACATTATTTTGCTCTTAAGAACCCGGAAGAAATGTCTTGAGTTGTAAATGTTTCAGTAAATATAGTAATTTCATAGCTTCCTCCATATCACCCTGAATTGCTGAAATAAGAGACTCTAAAGAATCAAAGTTCTTCTCTGGATTGAGGTAGCCAGTGATGGCCACATTGAGGATCTCCCGTAGAAGTCTTCTTTGAAGGTTTGGATGATATTAGTATCCACAGACTTTTTGACATTCTTGTACTATGGTTTCCATTCTGTGCTGATGACTATTTTAGGGACATCTCCACTTTCAATAGTGGCCCAACCATAACAAATACCATGAGATGTAACAGCTGGAATATTATCTACTACTCTTCTGGGAAAGTTAGCTGGGAAGATGCCCAGTTGCAGGTAATATTGGATTTAATGCTAGTGCCAAGCTTCAGAATAAAATGTAAGGGCAAGTTGAACATGGAGAATTAAAGAAATCTTAATTTATATTTTAACCCTTTTTATAAGCAATTTGATGTGATATATAATATCTAGCAATCAATGAATTTTCAGGTGTAGATTTGCTTTACTGCGCTGTGGGAGAACAGTTTAATGCCTTTACTACTCTAGTTAAAACTCAAATACCTCCATTCTCATCCTCAGCTGATGCTATTGCCTTAATATCACTGACCAAAACCAGTAACATCTACCTCTGGTCAAGATGAAATAATGGGGACCAGGTTTACCCTCCAGACCCAAATAACAATAACAAAAAAAAAAAGACAAAATATAACAAAAACAACAACAACAACAAAAAACATTATCTAGACACTGGAAATCAAGCAACTTATTACAGGGATTCCTCAGAGAGAGGAAAACAATTAGATAAGAACTGTTACTGACAGTTACTTCCTTGAGAGAGATTCTAGGTGTGGCACAAGGAGAGAAAACACAAGGGAACCTAGCATATTTCCAAAATTGGTGAGACAAGTCTGAGAGTTTGGGAAGATGAAGACAGTAGATATCTCAGAGCAGCATATAAGCAAAGAGTGACCTACAGGAAGAAACAATGCCAGAGACCTGCAGAAAACAGATAAGAGAGCAATGATCATAGTCTGCATATGAAGAAATCACCTGAGGACAGGGAGGTTATCCAGGAAGATTAAAGGGGATAGTGTCATGGCTCACATAGTGTCCAGAATAATGCTAAGTCTCACAGCTTGATTGGAAAAAAAAAACAAACACATAATTCATGGAGTAATAGGTAAAGCACTCAAGATCTTAACCTAAGTAGTGGGAAAAAAATTAGCTCTACACTAAGCACTGAACCATATCTAGCTTTAAAAAAAAATCATTATAAATTAAAAGTATCAAATTGTTTCCAAAATATCTTAAATTCAGTACAAAGTAAAACACAAGAATATTTATAGGAATACAAAACATCCAGCCTCCCACAAGGTAAAATTAACAATGTCTGACATCCAGTGAAAGATTTCAAGACATTCAAAGAAACAGGAAAACAGGATACATAATGAAGGACAAACAGAGTGAGTGGACAGGGAATTGAAAGATATAATAATTATTTTACATGCTAAAAAAATTTAAGAAGTATGAAAGATATAAAATAGTAAGCAATTAAAAAACAAATCAAATTTCTGGAGAGGAACTTTAGAATAACAGATTAAAAATAAACTGGATGAGATTAGTGGCAAATGAGAGTTCCCACCAACACAAATATAAATTTCAACATATATACAAAAAGAAATAATATATCATGGTCAAATGGGGTTTATCTGAGTTATATAGGGTTGATTATTTATTAAAAAGTCAAACAATGCAATTCACTATATAAACAATCAAAAAGAAAAGAAGCATCATTTGTAAATAAAGAAAAAGCTCTTGACAAAATCCAATATCCATCTATGGTAAAAACTTAGCAGACTAGTTTTTGAAGAAGTTTCTTCAATGTGATAAAGGTCATTTCAAAATACCTATAGCTAACAACATATTTAATGGTCAAAGACTGAATATTTTGTTCCCTAAAAGGAAGACATGGATTTCCATGCTCATCACTTCATTTTGATGTCATATTGTGCTCTACACAAGAAAGACAAGCATGAGAGATAGAAACACCCACGCTGGAAAAGAAGACATAAAACTATTTATTTTTATATGACATGAGCATCTAAGCAGAAAATTCACTGAAAACTTGGAAAAAGCTACCAGAATTATAAACAAGTTTGGCAAGATTGCAGGATACAGACTAAATATACAAAAATCTATTTATAAATAGTAGCAATGAATAATCAAAATTTTAAATAAGAGAAAAATAGTATTTTAAATAGCCCTCATCTTTCTTTATGCTAGACCTCATTTAATGTTTTCTAGTCACACTGGGTTATTCTTCCTTTCTCAAAGATCAAGTTATTCAGTTAAAAATAAAAGTGCAATAGAACTTATGTACTTGCTTTTCTCTGTTAACATTTTGCTGTATTTTCTCATGGATAATTATTGCATTATCCAGATCTCAGGAGAAATGCCTACACTAACAAGTCATCTCTGATCATGCTATATAAAGAGTCACCACAACCACTCCCAATCACTTTTTATCCTGTCACTAGAAATATTCTCTTCAACATTTATCACTGCCCATTCATTTGCTTACGTTTGTCAGAGATGATGAGATATGAGCAGTGAACTCATTTGAGAAATTTCCATACTATTTCCCATAGGGACTGGACTAATCTACATTCACACCAACAGTATTTTAAGTGCTGCTTTCCTCCACACCCTTGCCAACACTTGCTATTTCTCTTCTTTTGGAAATGGGCTTTTCTCACATGTGTGAGGTAGTATTACATTGTGGTTTTGAATTGCATTTCCCTGATGATTAGTGATGAGGAACATTGTTTCATGTGCTTGTTGGTAATTTGTATGTCTTCTCTGAAGGAGTGCCTATTAAGATCTTCTGCACATTTTTCATCTGTTCTTTTTGTTGAGTTACATGAGTTCATTGTGGATCTTTGATATCAGCTCCTTAACAGATGTATGTTGTGCAAATATTTCCCCCCTTCAGTGGGGTGTCTTTTGTTTTAGTGTTAGTTCCTTTTACTATGCAGCAATTTTGCAGTTTGATGTAATCCCAATTATTTATATTCTTTTTTGTTTATTTTTAGTGCTCTAAATTAATCTACAAAAAATACTCTGAAGCCAGTGTATCATTCTTCTATGCTTGTATTTTTTTCTCTCTTTCATTCATTTACTCAAAAACAAAAAGGGTGTTCAATAAAAAGTAATAGAAAAATTATATTAGTTAAAATGGTCAGGATTTTTACTGATCCACCTTTTTTTATCAGTAGAATCAATATAAGACCATAAAGACTAAAATGATTGTGTTGATCAGAGACTTTATTGATAAAACAAAGCAAGTTACTAATTTATCATTATTTCAGATAAAAAAGTTACATTGTTTCAGTTATGGTCTACTGCATTATGTAACCTTGTCATAAATACATGCAGCTGCTTAAAAAAATTCATTGGATGATTGATAGCACAAAGCTACTATGTCTAAGAGAAGTCATTAGCATCATTCATAGTTTGCAAATATTTTCATCTTTTTCATTATCAATTTTCTACTTCTTTTTTATTGCAGTTTTTTACTGAGATAATGTTGATATATGACTCTCTATATCATTTAGAAGTACAGGTTTACACCTCTTCAGATGTATGTTAACACATCACACCCACCACCAATGAGCGCGTTATCCTCCACCAGAATTTTAAAGCCTCCTAGATGAATGCTACCTTGGAAATCAGGCATTTTGTTCATATTGTTTTCAAAATTAAAACATTCACATGCACAGATAATTGACTAATCATCCCATCTTCCCACCCCAACAAAGTAGAATAATTTTTATTCTAATATGTAAGCTTTTTTTTTTTTACATTCAAATGTTTTATTGAATTTGCTGTTTTCTAATATATTTTTTAAGTCATTACATATTTACAAGTGAAGTTTGCCTAGTTATCAATTTTTATATTGTCCTTACGGTGTTTTTTTCTTTTTTTTTTTTTTGGGATCCTGAAATTTTTATTTTATTTTATTTTTTTTTAATTAATAAATTTTATTTTTATATTCCCCATAGAATTGCAATCCTCCCATTCTGAACCCAATCCCTCCCCTCCCGCCCCCCAACCCCCAAAAAGTGTCTCTGGTTCATAGTTTTTGTTGATTTTGATTTTCACTTTCTTATAGTTATTCATTTTCCTGGTCCCTTATTTAAGTTTTCTAGATCCCTGCTATGAGTGAGACCATCCGGTATTTTTCTTTTTCTTTTTGGCTTATTTCGCTGAGCATGATCCCTTCCAGCGTCATCCATGTTGCTGCAAATTGCATGTGTTTATCTTTTTTGAATGCTGAGTAATATTCCATGATATATATGTACCACATCTTCTTGATCCAGTCATCTATTTTTGGGCATTTGGGCTGTTTCCAAAGCTTAGCTATTGTAAACAGTGCTGCTATAAACATAGGGGTGCAGGTGTTCTTTGGAATTGATGTTTCTGTGTTCTTTGGGTAAATACCTAGGAGTGGAATTGCTGGATCCTGTGGAAGCTCTATGTTTAGTAGGTCCAGAAATCTCCACACAGCTCTCCATAGTGGTTGGACCAGTTTGCACTCCCACCAACAGTGCAGAAGAGTTCCTTTTTCTCCACAACCTCGCCAACATTTGTTGTTGCTAGTTTTTTTAATATGTGCCATTCTCACTGGTGTAAGATGGTATCTCATGGTAGTTTTGATTTGCATTTCCCTGATTGCAAGTGATGTTGAACATTTTTTCATATGCCTGTTGGCCATTCGCATTTCCTCTTCAGAGAAGTTTCTTTTTAGTTCCTCTGTCCATTTTTTGACTGGATTATTTTCTTTGTTGTTGTTGAGTCTCATCAGCTCTTTGCAGATTTTTGTGATCAGTCCTTTATCATTAGTGTTGTGTGCAAAAATTTTCTCCCAGTTGGTGGGGTCTTTCTTTGTTTTTGTTATTGTCTCTTTTGCTGTGCAGAAGCTCTTTAATTTGATGTAGTCCCAGCTGTTGATCTTTGCCTTCACTATCACTGCTTTGGGTGATGTGTCTGTAAAGATGTCTTTGATATGCAAATCACGTAGTGTTTCGCCTATATTTCCTTCTATGTATTTTATGGTTTCAGGTCTTATGTCTAGTTCTTTAATCCATTTTGAGTTGATTTTTGTATATGGTGTGAGGTAGTGGTCAAGCTTCATTCTTTTGCATGTAGCGACCCAGTTTTCCCAGCACCATTTATTGAACAAACTTTCTTTGCTCCAATGCATAGTCTTTGCTCCTTTGTCAAAGATTAGTTGACCATAAATCTGTGGGTTTATTTCTGGATTTTCTATTCGATTCCATTGGTCTGTATGGTTGTTCTTGTTCCAATACCATGCAGTTTTGATGATTATGGCTTTGTAGTAGAGTTTGAAGTCTGGGAGTGTGATGCCTCCATTCCCTTCTTTTTTTTTCTGGAGAGCTTTGGCTATTCGGGTTTTTTTGTGATTCCATATGAATTTCATCAATAATTGTTCTATTTCTTTGAAGAATGACATTGAAATTTTGATTGGAATAGCATTGAATCTGTATATTGCTTTTGGTAGGATGGCCATTTTAATAATGTTTATTCTCCCAATCCATGAGCAGGGGATGTTTTTCCCTTTCTTTGTGTCTTCTTCTATTTCTTTTAACAGTGTTTTATAGTTTTCTTTGTATAGGTCCTTTACCTCTTTTGTTAGATTTATTCCCAAATATTTGATTTTTTTTGTTTCAATAATAAAAGGGATGGTTTTTTTGATTTCTTCTTCTTCAGATTTATTGTTTGTATATAGGAAGGCTACTGACTTTTGCGTGTTGATTTTGTATCCTGCCACTTTACTGAACTGATTGATGAGTTGAATTAGTTTTTCTGTGGAGTTTTTGGGGTTCTCTATGTATATTATCATATCATCTGCAAAGAGTGATAGTTTGACTTCTTCTTTTCCTATTTGTATTCCTTGGATGTCTTTCTCTTGTCTTATTGCTCTGGCTACGACTTCCAGTATTATATTGAAAAGCAGTGGTGAAAGTGGACATCCTTGTCTTGTTTCAGATCTTAATGGAATTGCTTTCAGCTTTTCACCATTGAGAATGATACTGGCTGTTGGCTTGTCATAGATGGCCTTTATGATATTGAGGTACGTTCCTTGTATCCCAAGAATTTCAAGGGCTTTTATCATGAATGGGTGTTGCACTTTGTCGAAAGCTTTCTCAGCATCTATTGATATTATCATATGGTTTTTATATTTCTTTTTGTTGATGTGTTGGATAACGTTGATTGATTTTCGGATGTTAAACCATCCTTGTGTCCCTGGAATGAATCCTACTTGGTCGTGGTGAATTACCTTATGGATACACTGTTGGATTCTGATAGCTAAAATTTTATTGAGGATTTTTGCATCAGTGTTCATTAGGGAGATTGGCCTATAGTTTTCTTTTTTTGTGTTGTCCTTGTTCGGTTTTGGTATTAGTGTAATGTTGGCTTCATAGAACGTGTTAGGTATTATACCTTCCTTCTCAATTTTTTGGAAGAGTTTGTGAAGGATAGGTACCAATTCGTCTCTGAATGTTTGGTAGAATTCATTTGTAAATCCATCAGGTCCTGGGCTTTTGTTTTTGGGGAGGTTTTTGATTACCATTTCAATTTCGCTAATTGTAATTGGTCTGTTTAGGTGTTCTATTTCTTCTTTATCTAGCTTTGGGTGATTGTAGAGTTTTAGGAATTTGTCCATCTCCTCTAGATTGTTAAACTTGTTTCCATATAACTGTTCATAGTAGTTATTAATAATTCTTTTGATTTCTGCTGTGTCCGTTGTGATTTCTCCTCTTTCATTTATTATCCTATTTATTTGTGCTTTCTCCCTTTTTGCCCTTGTGAGCCTGGCAAGGGGTTTATCTATTTTATTTATTTTTTCGAAGAACCAGCTCTTGGTTTCATTGATCTTTTGGATTGTTTTTTTAGTTTCAATTTCATTTATTTCTGCTTTGGTTTTTATTATTTCTTTTCTTCTACTGGTTTTGGGGCTTTTTTGTTGTTCTTTTTCTAGATCTTTGAGTTTCGAGATTAGGTTGTTTCTTTGAGTTCTTTCTTGTTTCTTGATGTGAGCATCTATTGCTATATATTTTCCTCTTATTACTGCTTTTGCTGCATCCCATACATTTAGGAAATTGGTGTCCACCTTGTCATTCAATTCAAAGAATTTTTTAATTTCTTCTTTTATCTCCTCGTTAGTCCAGTGGACTTCCAGTAGTGTGGGTTTCAATCTCCACGAGGTAGGAGAATACCTTGCCTTCTCTTTATGGTTTATTTCTAGTTTGATGCCTTCATGGTCAGAAAAGATGGTTGGTATGATTTCAATCTTGGTGTATCTGTTGATGTTTGTCTTGTGCCCCAATATATGATCGATCCTAGAGAATGATCCGTGTGCGCTTGAGAAAAATGTATACTCAGATTTTTTTGGGTTTAGTGTTCTATATATGTTTGTTAAGCCTAAGCACTCTAGATCCTTAT
Source organism: Talpa europaea (assembly GCF_964194135.1). NCBI lineage: Eukaryota > Metazoa > Chordata > Mammalia > Eulipotyphla > Talpidae > Talpa > Talpa europaea. The sequence continues at coordinate 36,103,352 of NC_140071.1, forward strand.
TTAGAGCTTTAGTGTCTTTACTTATTTTTTGTCTTGTTGATCTATCCATTGTTGATAGTGGTGTGTTGAAGTCTCCCACTACGTATGTGTTTTCTCTGATGTCTGTTTTCAGAGATGCCAATAGTTGTCTGATATATTTTGGTGCTCCTTCGTTTGGTGAATATATGTTAATGAGTGTTATTTCTTCTTGAAGTATTATCCCCTTGATCATAATGTAATGACCACTGGGGTGTCTTTTTATTTTTTTAAGTTTGAAATCTGTTTTATCTGATATGAGTATAGCTGTTCCTGCCTTCTTTTTTGGTCCATTTGCTTGTAGAATTGTTTTCCATCCTTTAACTTTGAGTCTATTTTTATCTTTTGCAGCTAAATGTGTTTCCTGGAGACAGCAAAAGGTTGGGTTTTGTTTCTTAATCCAGCCTGCAACTCTGTGTCTTTTTATTGGAGAGTTTAGTCCATTTACATTTAGAGTTAGTATTGATATGTTAGCATCTGTATTTGCCATTGTGTTTGTCTTTCCTTTGATTTTTTTATTTATTCTTTTAATAACTTTCTTTGGCCTTCTTTTGTTGTTATTCGTCCCTCTGAGGTTCTGGCTTTAGGACTCCTTGTAGTATTTTTTGCAGTGGGGGTTTAGTCGCAATGAAATTCCAGAGTTTCTGTTTGTCTGGGAAGGTCCATATTCTTTCTTCAAAGAGGAAGGAGAGCTTTGCGGGATAGAGTATTCTTGGTTGGCATCTGTTTTCTTGGAGTCTGTTGACTATGTCCCTCCACTCTCTCCTTGCCCGTAGTGTTTCTTCAGAGAAGTCTGATGTCAGTCTGATTGGTTTCCCTTTGAATGTTATCTGTTTCTTCCCTCTTGTTAGTTTCATTATTTTTTCTTTTTCTTGGATTCTTGGGAGCTTTACTATTATGTGTCTTGCTGTATTTTTCCTTTCGTCATGGAAGTTTGGTGTTCTTCTTGCTTCTTGTATGTCAATTTTCAGATCCTTCTTAGCGTTTGGGAAGTTCTCTTCAATTATATCCATGAATATTTTCTCTGTTCCTACATCTCTCTCCTCTCCTTCTGGGATTCCTATAACTCTTATATTTCCTTTCCTCATGGAGTCAGATAGTTCCCAAAGTCTTTCTTTGGTCTTTTTCCTTCGTACTTCTCCTTCCTTTTCTGTTTTAGTTCTTTTTATTTCTGTGTCTTCAAGAGTACTTATTCGTTCTTCCATTTCATCTATTCTGCTTTCACTGCTTTTCCCAGAGTTCTTTAGCGTCTCCATTAATTCTTTGATCTCCTGCATTTCTTTTACTTCCCTCTTTAGGGACTCAATTTCATTCTTCTGGTCATTAATTATTTTCCCCTTATCATTGTTTTCCTTTATGACTTCTGTCAGTTTTTTAATCACAGCAATTTTAAATTCTCTATCTGGAAGGCTCAGAAGTTCTTCCAAGTTACTGTCGTTGCACTCTGGTAGATGGTTTTCTTTTTGTGGTGTGCTATTTTGCTGAGGAGTTGCTAGGTTGCATGTTGTTTTTCTACTCCCTACTGCCTTTTTTCTAATTTGCCGTATTCCTTGTGACACTGTGTTGCTGGTACTGGCCGGCATCTTGGGCGACCTTCCCAGCTCACCACTGGCTCCTCTGGGGAACTTCTGCTGGGTTCACAAGTCTCCAGCAAAGACAGGACCCTGCTCTGTCTCCTCGGTGAGCCTTCTGCTGGGTTCACACAGTCTCCAGCAAGAAGGGTCCCTGCTGCAAAAAGCCAGAGCCGGGGACGCGCTCCCCTGCACGCCCGGTCTGCCCCAGCGGTGGGTGCTGCTCCCCTCTGGGCTGGAACTGCAGGCTAGAAGGTGCCCGGTGTGGGCAAGCCTCCCAGCTTAACCTCTGTCTCCTCGGTGAGGCTTCTGCTGGGTTCACACAGTCTCCAGCAAGAAGGGTCCCTGCTGCAAAATGCCGGTGCCGGCAACGCGCTCCCCTGCACGCCCGGTCTGCCCCAGCGGTGGGTGCTGCTCCCCTCTGGGCTGGAACTGCAGGCTAGAAGGCGCCCAGCATGGGCAAGCCTCCCAGCTTACCTCTGTCTCCTTGGTGAGCCTTCTGCTGGTTCACACAGTCTCCAGCAAGAAAGGTCCCTGCTGCAAAATGGCGATGCGGGAACGAGCTCCCCTGCACGCCCGGTCTGCCCCAGCGGTGGGTGCTGCTCCCCTCTGGGCTGGAACTGCAGGCTAGAAGGTGCCCGGTGTGGGCAAGCCTCCCAGCTTAACCTCTGTCTCCTCGGTGAGCCTTCTGCTGGGTTCACACAGTCTCCAGCAAGAAGGGTCCCTGCTCCAAAAGTCATGTCAGCCTGTCCAGAAGCACTACAGCTCCTCGTTCTGCAGCCATTTTGGGGTAATATGTAAGCTTAATGACTTTTCCCTACAAATGATATTGCCCTCTTGTTTTAAATGTTAATCATTGTTCATATTCCTAAATGGAGGCATGTGTCAGCATAGTCAGTGGGAAGGATCAGGTGCCTATACTTAAGTAAAAGAACAATGTCACAATGAATTTCATACTGACACAGCGTAATAGAGACAGGCAAGGGAAAGCCAAACACCACATGGAGGCCATTTGTTCCTTCAAAGCATGATGCAGATTCAAACCTTCAGATAAAAATGTACAAGCTGCCAACTTCAAAGGATAAGCATTAAAAAATAAAAAAATAATAATTGTGAACTGTACCTTGCGTACATAAATACTTAGTATGCACATGTGTGCTGGTACCGCACATGCATAGAGCATATCTGATGTCAAACCATATTATCTTAATAGCTGAATGAGAATATAACTGTTAAAAACTCTGAATACGTAATGCTTTGTGTACATAAAAAATTGCATAAGGTTCTGTAGGAATCCTGGCATATACAATATTTAACATTATTTACATTTAATTAGGCAAAATCAAATCCTACAAAGTTGGTTCATTAGATTTCTCCAAGGCCAATTGTTTATGTAAGCACTGAATCATTAATATGCAGTTTCTTCCATAATTATAAGGCTGTCAGATAAGAAACCTGCTGCCTAGGACAGATAAAGAAACTTGGAGATTGTCACAGATATAAACCCCAATTCACACTGCTAGAACATTTGGAAAAGTCTTGCATGAAAATGTGAATCACTACACAGAGACAAACAACAGCGAGCCAAATGGAACAGTGAAAACCAAGTTAAAGTTTATTTGTTTTTTCCCCTTTTTAAATGAGGAATCAAGTAGAAAATCAAATACTGAAATTATTTGAATTAGAATGTGTTTAATTTAAAGTTTATTTCAAAGGTGAAAAACGTTTTTCAACTATATCTCCATTGATGATAATAATGACCTAAAATATTGTGAACCTGTTTCTCTGACTACTATTTCAAACAATAAGTCTTGGGATAATTTAGAAATTGGCCTATCTGCAAGTTTGCTGAATTATTTAAAAAGAAGTTAATTATGGTGTTTCTATTTTCTGTAATTATTCATATATGTAAAATCCCCCAAATCATATCTCAATGAAATTACTTTCAGACCTCTAAACAAATAGCTTATTACCAATCCTCTTTCTTTACTGCTGATTGGCTGCAATTAACATCCACATCTGATGCTTGGTTCTCCATACTCTCAATCAAACCCACCTCAGACTTCCTTGTTCCTCAGAGCCTCTCCCAGATAGGTCTTCCACTATGTTTTTCCTTTTTCCCTGGTGACAAATAAATAAATAAATAAATCTCACCACTATTACAAAATCTCTTTTGTTGCTTCACCTTTTTCCTATACCTCTCCTCAAGATTCAGTGTCAAACTCTCCAGGGCCAAGTTATTGAAGCTTTAATTCTATTCACTTACAGAGGAGACAGTCAACCCCATTCAGAGCAACTAAAGCAACATTTTACCTGTTTCTTCAGAGGTGCTAAGAGTTAGGTGTAGGGTAAGGTAAAAGTGTCAGGCTTTTCTGCCCTCCCACCATTAGCATAGATGAAGGAACCCTGTGGTCCTGAATGCATGCCTGATGGCGGGTACCTGAAGTGGGTACACCTGGGCTGAGAGACTGAGTTTATAAGGGCGGCATCACCTGGACGCCAGCAGAAGCCAAGAACAAACAGAAGCTGAGAGAAGAAGAAAAGCAGAGAGAATGCCAGAGAGCCCAGATAGAGTGAGGACTGGCTGGGGGCTGGGAGGACTGCCAGCCTCCCGGCCCCCCAGCACCCCTGCCTGCCATATGCCTGGTAAATCTACATAAAAGACCTGCAAAAGTCACTGAGGACTCTGACTCCTCCTTTACCCGGTCTGCTGGATCAGAAAACCTGCACTGTGTGCTTCCTGCCCCTTACATTGGGGCAGAGATTAGTTTTGTTAAACAAAGTGCATTATATGCCTTCCCTTCTTATAGTTTCACAAAGTTAATTTTGAAATCCTAAAAACAAAGCAAAAAAGAATCTTGCTTTTCATTGTTAACCTACTACTTTTCCAATGCATTTGAACCTATCAACCTTTATTTCACATAATATCCAAGAAAAACATTGGAGATAGATTTTAAAATTATTACTGTTACCACCTTATACACTGAATATTTTTTAATGAATAACTTAAGGCAATATATCATGCTTTTATTCTGAGCCTATGTAGTCTCATCATCCTTAAGTGATTAATATTATATTCAAATTGTCCATCTAACAACTAAGGATGACAATTCACTGCTGCCCTTAATAAAAATTTTTTTCATTCCTTTTTTTAAAAAAAGATTTTTGCATACAAAAAAGTGGGGTACAGGCCAGAGGTGTGGCGAATGAGAAGATTCAACAGAGACAGAGTGGGGAATAGAAAAGGTGGGTTGACTGAAATACACTGCTGAGGGGAGCAGCAGGCAAGACAGGAGAGGTCTGCTGCGCCATGTGGGTAGCTCCCTGGTCAGGGATCAAACTTGTGCTGCAGTGGCTGTGGATAGCTTCATAGTGCTATGACTTAATCCTTTGCACCACCAGGGAAGTGCTTCTTTTTTTCTTAGTATGTCATATTCTCAACAGCATAATCATACCCATTATTTCTTCACCTAAAAACAGTACTTTAGATTTTCAAATGTCAATTAAATTTAAAAATTATTTTGAGAATTGGATTATTTATTTTCCCTTTCAATTTTTGACTAGAAGGAGGAAAGAAAAAGAGAGTAAAATATTGAGTTTGAAGAATGGGAATAAACTGAAGACTTAGTGATGGTCTAAAGAAATTATTTTGGTAGTGAAAATAAGTATACAAATTAGATTCCTGGAGGACAGAAGTCTGTCTCTAAAAGGGAAGCCATTAAACTTACTTTCAGCTAATCTACTGATCTTCTGGATGCTTTGGGGCCGCATGACAGGAATTGTCAATGTTTGTGTACTGTGTAGTCCTTTCCCTACCTTTATTACTCCTTCTACCCTCTTACCACTTGTAGTATTTCTCCAAGATTCATGTCTAATCTTATATTTCTTGCTCTTTCACTTGATGATTTCCTGCTTTTTCTTATTGGCTGCAGATCATACTTTCACCATGAAGGTTCACAATGAAGTAGACTGATTTCTCCCTTCGAGTTCCAGTTTCTGTTTCTAGTTCTAACTCCAGGTTCACATTATTAACTCCATGTCAAATTAGTCTGCTGATCTTCTGCCTTCAATTCTGAATTATCTACTTGTGATAAGCTTATCTTCATTTTCATAATCTATCAGATAAACCTTGTCTGTACTCTTTTTTTCTTTTCTTCCTTCTCTTGACACTTTCTTTTTCATTATAAATGCCTTGTCTTACTTTTGATCCTTATTATCTCACATTTGTATAACATACAGTTGTGCATATCATACAAATATAATCTAAATAATTCCTCTATTTTATTCTCTTCCATAATAGTTTATCATTTATAATAGTTTATCATTTATAATAGTTTATCATTTTGTCAGATTAAACTATCTTAATCATCTCTACTCATTCCCACCTTCAAAATCTTCAAAGACATGGAATATAAAACCAAAGTCTTAACCTTGCACTTTGGATCCTTCATAGTGAATCGGGGTTTTGGGGAGCAGAACCGGAGTCCCAGGACCCCAACGGCTCTTTCTCAGTTCTTGTCTTCCGTGAGGAAAGAATTCAACAAAGATACAGGAAAGCAATAGACTTATTGATAAGTAGGATGAAAAACAGGAAAGCTCTTTGAGCAGAGAGCAGTCCTGAGTGGGTAGCCACTGAGGTGGTGAGAAGTAAGTACTGATATGGGTATAGTGAGTAAGGAATGTGTCTCCATGTTGTGTCTCTTGGTAGGCCTGTAGGGGTCTCTGAGGCTACGTAAGTTGACTGAGTTTGCAGGGTTCTCCTAGGCTACTGACATCTACTGAGTTTATGGGGTCTTGTAGGCTACCCAGGCCCACTAAGCTTGCTCACGTTAGCTGGCCCACCTTCCTGAAACTAGCTTTGTTCTTTTGCTCTAGCACTGTGTTATTGTGTTAGTGTTCTGAACTCCCCAATCAAACTGTTAAACGGACCTAGGATACTAAGCTTGGGGTAAAGGAGTGCGCCCTCCTGTTTTAAATAGAGTGTTTCTCAAACAGGCCAGTAAATGCACTTAGGGGCTTGGGGCACCCTGTACTTAACTGACTGTTGATACCCATATCCTAACTTCCTCCTTCAATAATTTGGTGCTCTCCTACATTTTTAAATGTACCCTTCACTATTCCTTAACCATAAAATTTATTTTAGATAATAGCATCCATTTACTGTTTTTCAAGGATGGCTTTTTTATTTCTAACATGCTATAAATTTCCTTCTCACTCTTCTCACTCAGTAGTGTAATCTCTCTTTCCTCATATACGCAGTCCAGGCTCCAATCCTGCTTTGAATTCTCTATGATCTCTCCAAGCCACAGTAGCATATAGCGTCTCTGAAATTTAAAACAATTATGACTTATACCACTGATGTACTAAATATATGTGACTTTGTGTGATTTATTTGTATTTTCCTCTGTGTATATGGTACTTTTGTTTTTTTATTGTTTTGTACTCCTCAAAGTCTTTACCATGTTTGATATAAAATAATACTAGTTGAAAGAATGAATGATATTTAATGTCTACTGACCCTAAACCAAGTCACAAAGGAACTTCTGAAATTTCAAAGACAAAATGTGTTCAGGGCAATTTTAATATTGTTGATATTTTAATAAATTATAATCCTTTGAAAAGGAATAATCTATGTATAACACAGTAACTCTCAGTTTAATAGGATTCTTATTTTAGACCAAATGCTAGCATGAAAAGGGCCTCACATTTCTTTACCCCCTCTATATTTACAGTCTGACAAATTTCAGTGCCATGAACATGCCAATGTATAAATGAGTCAGCAAGATCCTCAAGCACTCCACACATGTTTCTGAAACAAAACAAAGTAAACTCAAATTTACACACACACAATATTCCAACCACAAGAGAAAGCAAACCCAAAATCAAACCCAGAACTTTAGCAAAGAGGTAAGACAAAAATAAAAATATTTGAAGAAACACAATAGTGTAAAATATTGCCTAGAAAGATGATAATCAGTACTAATTCTCATGATGAATAAAAACTTCTAAAAACAGGTATTAAATATTTTAATGCATATTCAGTGATTACTAGAAAATAAGGAAGTAATCAGTAGATATTTTGACTAAGTATATGTATAAGGATGTTCATTATAGCACTGTTTATATTAACTAAAACCAAGAAATTCCATAAAGTGTGATGATCGATAAAATGAATTAAAATCCATGTAGACATTAGGATGCAATGAAAAGGTGGTCAGACCACATATCAAATTTCTAAGGTGTTCTGCTATGATCATGGATAGCTTGTACAACTGAAAAAAGTCAACTCCATCTACCATTGACACAAGGAAGAAAATTTATATCATGTCACACTTTGGAAGTTGAAGCTAATAAATGTTTAAGGAAAAGAAGAGGCTCTTTTACCTCATTTTGTTTTAATATTGACCCACATGTAAGGATTTATTTTACATATTACATTTATAAATTATTAAATACACTTGTAAGCTCAAACCTAGTTTGCTGAACATCCGTGAAGCTCTAAAATAAAGTTAAAAAAGAAGACAATATGAATGTCTTCAATTAGTGTTATATTTCTCCTGAGAGAATATAATACAGGTGTACAACATTGACTCTGCATTAAATCCCATTTAGGGATCATGGGATTAAAAGCTTAAATAATTTTATTGTGTATAACCCAGATAATTATATTATCAATTCATTATAATGATATATAGACTCTATCAAAAAAAACCTTTTAAATATATTCCCTTTGGAATAGAAATCATTCAATGATAACATGATTAAAAAGTATTATTTATATTTGATATTTCATAAGTTGTATATACAGACAAAATAGAAAATTTTTATAATTATGACAATAACATCAAAAATATGTGCTTATTGTAAGGGAACTGAAATTTTTCCTTCTAAGTTTTAGAAAAAAATAGAAAAATCTCATTTTAAAATTAATTTATGATGAGCTGATTTGAAAGTGGCAATGATAAATTCTGCCTTTATGGACCTACCTGCAATACAAAAATTTTATACATTTTTAAAGGCACAGTCTTACCGATCTTACTTGTAACCTGACTGGCATTGAATGAAAGTATGGGTAAGGTTTGAAATTTCTTTGTAACCAATGAACTTCATTCTTGTAGTCAAATCTTAAGTACAATCAGTTGTAATTTAGAGCAAATAGTGTTAACAATGTTTTTAAATGTTTGCAACATTATGTTAAGTCTTCTAAACTTAAAAATCTAATGAGTGAAAATATTCTCTTGAACAACAGTTTTGATTTAATCAGACTGACTATATCAGAATCATCTATATGCATGTTAAAAACTTGTGAAATCTTTGGCGACTTTCAAAGTATTGAAAGAACATCTGTACTGTAGTGCCCAGTTACCTATAATTTTAAACAAGTTTCTAAGATGCCTCATGCTCCACAATCAAGTCTGAGAATCAGTATTCTAAAGTGTTCTTACAGGAAGCCTAACCAGGATCTCAAGGTTAGCTGTGAAATGTTGGAAAAAATCATTATGAAATTAAACTAGGAAAATCTAGAGAAAAATGTTTGGTTGTCAATAAAAGAACTTCCAAGAATAGGCTTTCCAGTCATAGCACCCCCATGATTCCTGTCTTTCAATTTGTACCAGAGCATAGTGGAAGTAGAAGAGTTTGTTTACTCCTGTGTCATCCATTTATAAAGCTATGCAAGTCTAGCTTTAATCTATAATCAAGAAGCTTTCATTACCTCATTCAGTAACTAACCTCTGCCCTAAAGATTTAACAGATATTAGCAATTTAATTCTATAGGTCCTACCAGAATTTCTGAGTTTTCATATCACAAGTGATAGGAAAGAGCCAGAGATAACTTCAGATTACAACAAACAGCAATTGGCTTATTGATTTAACCCTATAATTGTATTTTAATATCTACTGAGAACTATAAAACAAACTACTGTCTGAAAATAGAAGTTACTGCTACCACTGAGAAGTTTTCAAATAAATTTCATTTAATAGAATTATTTCATTAATATCAAGGCTATAGTTTAGAATTATGTAAGAAGAAATTCTTTTGTTGTAGGATGCAAAAATGGGGGCTATGGATGTTACAATAGAAGTTGATTGCAGGAATGTAGCTGAACAGGACGGCTTAAGGGAAACAAAGCCTGCACCCTCTGTCTTTGTTTTTTTTTTCTCCTCTTTGACCAGCTACTTCTCTCCTTTAGCAGACTTCTTTGGCTTGCCCCATTTATCTGATGGAAAATTCAGTCATTAAAAGTGTCTGATAGGGGCCTCCCCAGTGGCGCAGCGGTTGAGCGCTGGGTTGCGAAGCTGCCTGCGGCCTCTGCGGCGCCGGTTCGATCCCCGGCTGCTCCCCCTCCACCGGAGGAGGATACCACATGGTGCGCAGACCTCTCCTGCCACCCGCTGCTCCCCTCAGCAGTGTACTTCAGTCCTTCTGCCTGCTCTGCTCCCCACTCTGGCTCTGGTGAATTCTCTCACCCTCCCGCGCTTCTGACTGTACCCAGTGCATGTATAAACAAAACAAACAAACAAATATAATAAATAATAAATAAAAACATGCCTCTATAAAAAAAAAAACCTAAAAAAAAAAAAAGTGTCTGATAGACTCTTGATTGGTTTTGTTTTCTCGAGTCTTACCATTATCCTTCAAAAGTGATCGTCCTACACAAAGGCTAAACTTTGTCCAGGTGTTGTGGGATCTTGTGCCCACCATGGGACTGCTGACTAGAGTTGGGAGAGGATGGATGTATGAGCACATTGTATGAACACGAGTTCACGACCTCAGGGAGATTATATAGTGACCAAAGAGAAGATATGGTGTGGTTCCTATCACAGACCTGATGCTTTTATAAGAAACCCTGGTTATGTAAAAGCATGAAAGAATCTAAAATGGCTTGACCTGTATTCCATAAGCAGGGACTCTGCAACCATTTAATGATTATGTCTAAATTATAGAAATGTATCCTTCAAGGCTAACATATTAAAATCCATAAAATCGTTTATTTAGACTACTACAAGGCAGGTATTTTACACATGTTTTTATTTTTTTTGCTCAACTCAATTTTGCTCAACTCTTCTACATTTAGAAAATATTCAAGGTAAAATATTTTACACATTTAAAAATCTAATATTCAGCAAACTAACAATGTAGTAAAAGATGAAGCCAGGCAGCTCAACTAGGTCAGACAGAGCTAAAAATCCTGCTACTCCTCTATGTGATTCAAATTCTCTGAGCATAGGGTATATCTCAAACAATTGTAATGTTATTTTAATAATGAAAATCATTAGCTGCTATATATAAAGAGAAATGGTTAGAGATGGTGAGACATCTGGTAAAATCATTGCTGTTTTCACCAAGTAATCCTCTCACTGTATTAGAGCAAAAATGTTTCTCTAAATTGTATTTTTTTTCTTTTAATTGTGGTAACATTTTCTTTCATTAAGGTAACATTGGTTTTCATCACCAAATGTGATTTGGGGGTACAGGTTCATAGCTCTGAAAATATGTCAAACTAAGACCTGTACCACACATGTCCCTTTATTTTTTTTGTCTTCATACCTGAATGTAGGGGCAGTAGTTTACTTTCTGAAAGAGTATATGAGAGGAAGTAATCTCAAAGATTTTTTTTTAGGATGAATCTGCTATTTTGAGAAGTGGATTTGTGTGTTAAGGCTGCTTTGAAATGTGTAGTGGCCTAAGAAATGATGTGTCCCCTTCTCATGTCACTTAGGGTCTAAAGAAATTTGTCATCATTTGTATCCTTGCTCTGAGAGTATGGGTACAAATCTTCCAGGCTGCTATTTTCAGAACATATGGGCAAAGCCGAAATATATGAACATATGTATGTATGTTTGTGTATGTATATGAGCATATATATTTGTATAAGCAACCACATTTTTATTCTCTCCTCATCCTCCTGCCTCCTACATTTGGAAAATATTTGAAATATGGAACATGTGCTTGGTGGGCAGGCAGTAAAGTATTATTTTATAATTATCAACAATTGTGTGTGTGTGTGTGTGTTCCCTTTAAGAAACTTATAAGCAGTTTATCCTGTAGCTAAAAATTATTCCATATGAATTGTCTCTATTCGATTTGTGCAAATACATTGTATATTTCTCCATGAAGACAATTTGTCACCTCATTAAAGAATATTTGATTCCAAATTATTATATATGCATATGTCAAATAAGAATTTGTCAAAGTTTTAAAATCCACAAATATTCAAAAGATAATTATGATTGCTAGTGGCATTCTGTTATGACATTGCATGTCAAAGTACAGACTCTAGAGATGGGACTTTATGCACATGTGAATTATTTTCTGCCAATGAGATACAGGTCTCTGAGCACATGCTGGAGGTGAAAATGTGATGTGGGATCCTACACATGCATGCATTTTGGGGGCAAATTTTGGTGGTCTCCTGGTTTTATTAATCTTTTAAATACTCAATTATATTAATGATGTGTTGTATTTGACAGTAGGCCCAAATATCAAAGTTATAAAATTATACAATTCATTCTTCTTGAGAAATGTATGTTTTCTTCATGTTCCATATGTTACCGTACTTTTTATTTTCTTACATAGTTTCTCTGTTATTTGCATTTGAAACAAGTAAACATTAAGAGCTAAAATTTGCTTGACTTTGATAAATTTAAGCTTGAATGGTCCATTAAAAACTTCATTTACAAACATTTGGTCAAATGTTATCATTAGCAATTTCAGAAAATGAAAGTTAAAAATTGTATTGCAAATTAAAAAGAAAAATCTGTGCTAAATGAGTATTGAGTAGAAGTTCTTATGGAGGTTCCTCAGAACACTAAAGATGGATTTCACTCCTAGGAATCTACCCAAAGAACACAAAAACACGAGTTTGAAAGGAAACCTGCACTCCTATGTTTATTACAGCACTATTTACAATAGCCAAGGTATGGAAACAACCTAAATGCTCCAAAACGGATGAATGGATGAAAAAGGTGTGGCATATATACACAGTAGAATGCTACTAAAAGATCAAAAAAGACAAACTCATGCCATTTGCAGCAACATGGATGGAGCTAGAAGGGATAATGTTAAGTGAATTGTTAGAAGAAAAAAGATAAATATCGGATGATTTCACTTTCATATGGAATATAGAAGAAGCAAACAAAGCGTCAGAAAAAAAAACAAATCCTGCAAGCTGACCATAGATCTGAGGTATACAGTATGGAGATGAGGGTGAAGCAGTTAAAGCAGGGGAAGGAAGAGCACAGGGCATGGTAGAGATAGATCACGGGTGATGTGGGGGTAAACTCCACCTCAGGGGTGAATTCAAATAATGTACAAGAATTAACAATGACGTAAGAAAATAAATGAATTAAAGAATTAAAACAAGAAGTTCTTTATATTATTGTGCATGTAAACATTATATGACATTCTATTTATGTGATGTAAAGATTTTACAACTGAAAGTTTGAAAGTCCCATGGGACTTTTTTTATATAAGTACTTTTCTTTTTAAAGATTTATTTTACTTATTTATGCATATAAGAGCTGGGGTGTAGGCCAGAGGTGCGGTGGGGGGGTGAGAAGATGCACCAAGACAGAGTAGGGAGCAGAACAGGTGGATTGACTGAAATACACTGCTGAGGGGAGCCGTGGGCGGGTGCAACAGGAGAGGTCTGCAGCACCATCTGGGTAGCTTCCTGGCCAGGGATCAAGCTTATGCTGCAGTGGCTGCCCCATCACCCCATCACCAGGAAGGTCCCACCCAAAATTATGGTTTTTTTTTTTTAATCTCTGAACTAATCATAGATTAATCAAAGAGTGATTAATAACTAATCACTCACTACACTCACCACGTTAGCCTGTATGCTAACCATGTTTAGGTAAAACTATTTCACGTAAAGATCCTTTTTTTCCTTCAAAAAAATCAACAAAGACTCCATAAGGATTTACCCAATCACAATTATTTTTCCTTTACTTTAAAAATGTTAACCCACATCTTTTAAAAACAGCACTCAGAACAAGATGAGTATGTTTTTAACACAGTAATAGCATACATGTCAGCCTGTTCCCCAATTTCTATGTTTCCTATTACAGATCTTTTATTACATACTCACAAGCACTGTTTTTCCTAAAAGCACCTTTCAAGTGCCCTGCCTTTCACTGAAATGTGGCTGCTACTGTGTACTTATTTTAAAAATGGCTTGACAGAATTGCTAATGTTCTCATTCCTTCAGGATATTTCCTAATACTTGTAGCGTTTTCATGTTTCTAATTAGGCCAGTAATGGTCCCTGAAGTTAAACCAATTAAAATTATTTACTGTGACACACAGTGTGGAGATAATTATCTGATATCTGAATCCAACTTCTGCTTACTTCGCAACATTACTTAATAGAAAACAGAGAAACTGATGCCCATGCTTTCATTTTACTTGTCTACCAAATGTGTTTGCCCTATAGCAAACTGTTTAAATAAAGCATTAAAATCTTTGTGGTGCTAATCAAAATGTTTAAAATCCACTCACACTCCCTTTATAGTTTTAAAAAGCATATAAAACTCTTACGCATTACCTTTTACATTATAGTTGCTGACCAGTGTGGTATTATGGTCACATTATATACAGATAATGCAGCTTCTGCAGTTTCTAATAACCTTCCTTTTCTCTCTTCCTTCACTCATTTTCTCTAATTATTTTTTTTTTCTTTTTAACATTTCTCGTCTCATCTTTCCTTTTCTCTTTGTCTTATTGTGCTTTGTGTGGTTCTCCACAAGGGGCACAAATCCAGTGAGCTTTGAAATATAAGTTTCATACAACAGAAGGTAATTTTGTGTAGTCTAAGCATCAAACATCAACAAGTTATATTTTTACATTTTCACTGTAGCATAGGTTTAGGTGTTTTTGGAAGATTGGAGTTTTACAAAGAGGATTTTAATAAGTGGCAGAAGTCTCAGCAAAAGTTTGGTTTATATTTAATGTATAGCAAAAATCCCTCTAGAAAAAAAATGCTCAGAGCAAGTAAATCATGTCAGAAAGCAATGTTTTTCATTAAATGTTGGCTGGCATGGTGCAGAGAATTTGGTCAAATGTAAAGACTGAGCCCATAAGTTAGACTTGCATATGCTGTAGTTAAATGCCAAAGTGCAGTCACATAAAGAATTATAGCTTAGACACTTTGAGAACATTTAGCCCATAATCCCAATGCAAATTATTCTAAGAGAAAATTGAGTTTCATGCCAAAATGCCACCTTGAGACTGGCAATGTAAAGTTGGACATTAAGCCTGATCTTAGGATGGATTCCTTTACTGTTTCCGGCTTTTTGTTCAAATATTCATGAAAACCAGTTCAGATACAGACACAGATACATTTTCCAAGTCACCATGTGCTTCACTGAAGGCCTCTAGCTGTTTGTAATAACTTTACTTTGGAAAAACAAATTGCAACAGGGACAAGTTAGGCATGCCTTCAGTTCAGGACCATAGCTGAAGAGTGAACTTCTGGGACATGCCCTGGCTTTGGAGTAGCACTGGATCAGGTTTGAAAATCCTTGCTTAGGTAGGATCATCTCAGAAGCATGGACAATTTTCCCCTGCTGATGGTTGGGAATGCCTACCATCAAGTCTTCCTGAGAAAGCACTGGATCTAGAGAGTTGCAGGAAGGGGAGTAAAGAGTTTTCAGAGAGGCCCTGAGATGACTAAACTATGGGTGGAATCCTTTGTACAAGCTCTACTTCCTTGCACCACTGGGTTTAATCTTAGCAGAACTAACTTGTTTATGGTGGTTTACGATTAAAGAAATCTGTACCCCTTCTCTTATATCATATCTTCACTTCCACAACAAGCTAATTGCATTCTAATTATTTATAAAGTTAGAGAAATAGTGAAAGACCCAATCCTCTTAAAATCAAAGATGTTCTTTATCAGACAGGTGACATATTGCTCTGGATTGTTATCTGGGAGCTTTGGAAAGACTTCAAGTGGTGCAGAAACTTCTCTCAACATATTTTTAGTGCTCTGTTCACATCCACTTTCCTGGGTTGGCTCACCCAAACTTCTGGAGGGTGGGAGTTAATGATTTACACTTGTTGCCTCTCAGGGCTTGTCCTTTGCTGCCTTTCACCAGCTCACATGGAGATGGAAAGGAAATTATGTTCTCACCCAGGGGTAGCAAATATACGTTGGGGTACAAAAGATGGGCTGTCTTGCTTTAAAAACTTGCTGTTTGATTTATGCTTCCAAGTTTTAGAGTTTTGGTGAAACCACGGTTAGACTTGAGACCATATTCTCAGTTTATGCTCTTTGTTTCTCCTGTCCTTGCTGCTTTTCCTTTCAGATATTCTGCTGAAATGGTAAAATTTTAATCTATTTTTCTCTTTTAGCAGTCAAGTTTTCTATTTCTCCTAGGAGTCAGATCTAGTAAACTTTTAAAGATTTATTTTTTTATTTTTTTATGCATACAAGAATTGGGGTGTAGGACAGAGGTGCAGGGGGTAAGAGGATTCACCAGAAATAGGGTGGCGAGCAGAATAGGTAGATCTACTGAAATACACTGCTGAGGGGAACAGCAGGAGAGACAGGAGAGGTCTGCTGCGCCATGTGGGTTAGCTCCCTGTCTGGGGATCAAATTCATGCTGTAGTGGCTGGCAATAGCTTGATAGTGCTGATACTTAACCCCTGCAACACCCAGGGAGGCCCCCAGATTTAGTAATTTTTAATTTCTAAGAATGTGTCCATTTCACCGTATTTTCAAATTTATTCAAAGGATATTTATATCCTTTGAATCATTAATGCAGAAGCAGTTGTTTCCTTTTTCACTGTAAAAGTGGTTTCTTGATTCTCCCTTGATTACAAAAATGTTTATGTATTGTCCTTTTCAAAGTAGTAAATCTACTTTATGGGTTCTCTCGATTGGGTGTTGTGGTGGGTATGGAAACACATCTGAAAGAGAACATCATCCAGCCTAATAATGGATTTCTGTTTCATTTACATATTTTCTTTATTTGTCCTTTACTTTCTTTGCATTTATTCTTGATTTTCTAATTTCTTACCTAATTTTTGCATTCTTTCTTTCTAATATAAATATTTAATGAATGTTTTGCCCATTCTATACTGTTTCACCTGCTTCCAAAACACATTATACACTATATATTTTTACATTTTTTATTTCTGAGTATTTTCTACTTTTCATTATAATTTCTTCTTTGGTATTCAATGCATGAGGTAGTTGTTTATCTAATTTCTAACAATTTAACATTTCTCATTATCACTGATCTAATTCAATTTATAGTGGTCAAAGAAAACAGTCGATACGATAACAATTCTTTTAAATTCCTTTAGAATTGCTGTTAACCTGGTACATGATCAGTTTTTGTTAATCTTTCTTGTATTTTTGTGGTTAGAAGTTGGGTGGGGTAGAAGAACCTATTTTCTTCAGTTTCTGTTGCAAGCAGTACAATATTTAGGTTCATTAAACTATATGATGCTGCCCCTAAAACTTTTATCTATTTAGTCTATCATGAGTGATGCATGTTAACATCTCCCTCTGCCATGCAGGATTTAACAGGTTTTGTCATAGTTTAGTTTGATTTCTTTTCTTTTTTTAATAATATTTTCTTTTATATAATTCTTACATAATTTTTCATTTTTGCACAATGTGTGCATTTTCTTTTTGGTTACATTCTCCATACAATTCCCATTCCCCTTATTTTGGTCCTAATACCTCCTCATCATCCTCCCCCCATAGTGTGTCTCTGGTTTATAGTCACTTGTTGATTTTGATTTTTTTCTTTATTATAATTAGTCTTTTTCCTGGTCCCTTATTTAGGTTTTCTAAATTCATGCTATGAGTGAGAGCATCTGGTATTTTTCTTTTTCTTTCAGGCTTATTTCGCTGAGCATGATCCCCTCCAGCTCCATCCATGTTGCTGCAAATTGCATGAGTTTATCTTTTTTGCTGCTGAGTAATATTCCATTGTGTATATGTACCACATCTTCTTGATCCAGTCATCTATTTTTGGAAATATAGGTGAAGCACTACGTGACATGCACCTCAAAAACATCTTTACAGACACACCACCCAAAGCAGTGATAGTGAAGGCAAAAATAAACAGCTGGGACTACATCAAATTAAAGAGCTTTTGTACAGCAAAAGAGACAATAGCCAAAACAAAGAGAAACCCCACCGACTGGGAGAAAATTTTTGCACACAACACTAATGATAAAGGACTGATCACAAAAATCTACAAAGAGCTGATGAGACTCAACAAAAACAAAGCAAATAAATCCAGGGCCTCCCCGGTGGCGCAGCAGTTGAGCGCTGGGTTGCGAAGCTGCCCTCAGCCTCTGCTGCGCCAGTTCGATCCCCGGCTGCTCCCTGGCCACCAGAGGAGGGTCTCACATGGCGCGCAGACCTCTCCTGCTGCCCACTGCTCCCCTCAGCAGTGTACTTTGGTCCTTCTGCCTGCTCTGCTCCCCGCTCTGGCTCTGGTGAATTCTCTCACCCTCCCATGCTTCTGACTGTACCCAGTGCTTGTATGTATGTATGTATAAATCAATAAATAAATCTTTGGAAAAAAAAAGTAAATAATCCAGTCAAAAAATGGGCAGAAGAGCTAAAAAGAAACTTCACCGAAGAGGAAATGCAAATGGCCAACAGGCATATGAAAAAATGTTCAACATCACTTGCAATCAGGGAAATGCAAATCAAAACTACAATGGGATACCACCTTACACCAGTGAGAACGGCACATATTAAAAAAACCAGAAACAACAAATGTTGGCGAGGATGTGGAGAAAAAGGAACTCTTCTGCACTCCTGGTGGGAGTACAAACTGGTCCAGCCACTGTGGAAAGCCGTCTGGAGGTTCCTCAACCTACTAAAGATAGAGCTTCCATATGATCCAGCAATTCCACTCCCAGGTATTTACCCAAAGGACACAGAAACATTAATTCAAAAGGGCACCTGCATTCCTATGTTTATAGCAGCACTGTTTACAATAGCTAAGCTATGGAAACAACACAAATGCCCAAAAATAGATGATTTCTTTTCTTTATGTGTGTGTATTTCTGAATCTGCTCTTTAGCTTCCTATTAATTTAATAATTATTTTATCTTTCCAGTTCATTAAAATTGTTAACAGTGTATAATGACTACCGTTATCAAGATAATGCCTTTTGTCTTAAAGTATGTTTTGACTGGACAATAATATGACTATTAGCTTTCCCTAAATTTACATTTGGTTGATACATTTTTTTTTCCTTAATCTTGCTTTGTATTCTTATGTTGGATATTTGTCTGTTTCAAGAAGTCTATGGAGGGATACAGTGTGCATGCTTTTTTTTTTTTTTAACTCATCCTGGAAAGCTTTATCTTTGATTAGAGTGTTTAGTACAATTATATTTAATTATTGATATATGGTTTATATTCTGTCATCTTGTTTTATTTTTATTTACCTCTGTAAATTTGTTATCTACTTTTCTTTTTACCATATTGTAGGATAAATGAAGATTGCTCAGGTTTTTGTGCTGTTGGCCTCTGTGGCTATCACCTGCAGTCTTGGATGTAGGAGGCACTTGGGAACAGGAGCTCTGGGTATGCATGCCTGATGGTGGACACCTGGAGTGTGCTGGGGGCATGTGTAAGTGGGCACACCTGAGCTGAAAGATTGACTATATAAGGGAATTGTGGCAGAGGACCCTGTGGCAGAGTGTGGTAGAATGTGGTGGAGAGACCACAAGAGAAAGTCAGGACGAGCCCAAAAAGTAGAGATTCCCTGGGGGCTGGGAGGCCTGACAGCCTTCCTGCCCCCACAGTTACCCTGCAAATGGTTGCCTCACTACAAATGGTGTAGAAAAATAATTAAAGGCCTAAAAAAACCGCTGAGGGCTCCAGAACTCTCCTTTACCCGCCTGCTTGGATCCATCAAGAATTTGGGGCCTCCCTGGTGGCACAAGTGTTGTTAAAGCACAGCACTGTGATGTGATCCACAGCCTCTGCCACACGGGTTCTATCCCCAGCCGGCCAGGGAGCTACCTACATGGTGCAGCAGACCTCTCCTGTCTTGCCCACTGCTCCCCTCAGCAGTGTATTTCAGTCAGTCTGACTGTTCTGTTCCATGCTCTGTCTCTAGTGAATCCTCTCACCCCCTGCACCTCCGGCCTGCACCCCAGTTCTTGTATGCATAAATAAATAAATCTTTAAAAAAAGAAAGAAGGAAACTGTCCTGTGCATTGCTGGTACAACACATATATTGGGTTGATTTTTTTTATATAATTGACTTTTTCCCCATTTACCAGTTTTGAAATAAAGTTTGTTTCTATTGTTTTAGAGCCACCTTTAAAAATATTAACATACATAAAGTAAAAACTGAAAAATAAATCAATAACACTGCCTTTCATTCATGGACAATGAAAATGTTAGGATGTTTTAATGCTTATTAATACCCACCCTACCTATATAATGTTGTCCACTGCCATAGATCTATTATTTTTTACTCCAGAAATATTGTTTTAACAGTAAAATTTTAAATTTACAGTGATCTAGCATTTTAACTGTGTTCAGTTCTTCTTGCATGATTTTCTGTGATGATTTTCCTTTATCTTGAGTGTGATAGTATAACTTATAATAAGAAACATATGTAATTGATCTTCATTCTGTTTCTACCTCAAATCTCCTAAAACCCTCAGACTTTTGTAAGTGAGAAGATTGGTAAAGATATTGTTGCTACTAATAAGTAATAAGGTTTGTAAAAAAGTAGTAAAGTTTTGTTGTCCAGAACAAACCTCTTTCAACCATGCTTGAGTTTGTTCATGAGGTGAGTTTGGAAAGCACCTAAGAAGATTTGTCTGGAGAACTAACCTGTGATTTGAGTGTTGGAAATTTCAGTTGCCACCTCACTGACCTCTGAGCAGGGGAGGTGAGTTGGAGGTTGAAAATATTGCCAATGGATAATGGGTTAAGCAATCATCCCTGTTTAATGAAGCCTCCATAAAACCCCAGAATATGAGGTTCTGAGAGTTCCTATGTTGGTGAACTCATGGAGATTTGGTGATAGTGGCATTCTCTGAAAGGTCATGGAAGCCCTGTGTCCTTTGCCCATACTTTCCCCATGCACCTCTTACATCCACTTATTCCTGAGTTACATCCTTTAATAATAAACCTGTGGTCCAGTAAGTGTTTCTTTGAGTTCTTTGAGCATTCTAGCAAGTTAATCAAACCCAAGGGGGCCAACAATGGAAATTCCAGTCTATACCTGTTCTGTCAGAAGCACAAGTGACAAATTGGATTTGTTATAGATATCTGAATTGTGGGGGGCAGTCTTAATTGAGGTCATCTGATACTATCTCTTGGTAACAGAATTGAACTGAATTGTAGAAAAACCAGGTGAATGGCAGAATTGCCTGGTAGTGTGAAAAAAACCTTACACCTTGTGATTTGGTTTAAGGTGAATAATACTTCAGAATAATACTGAAATCCATCTTTAAATATTATGATAGTGAGGATCAGTTCATTGGTATTCATGAATTCTGAAATATTCTTTACTATAACTCTTCATACCTCTTCTACCCATTCTAGTAATCTCATTGATGTATGGGAGATCATCTCACTCTAATTTCTTCTCTTTTAAATCCCTTTTTTTTTCCATTTTTGTCTATGTGCTAGATTGTAAGTAATTTATTTAATTTACCTTTTAGTTTATTCTCTTAATCTATTTTTAATAATATTGTTAATATGTGCAAGATTCTGACATTGATTAAATAGCTTGACTCCTATAAGTTCTGCTAGTTATCATTCAAGTTCATGTTATTAATGTTTTGTCAGGGGTTGAGTTGTAAATAGGGAAGGAAAAAATCATAACAGAACTGGTACTTCAAGTGGATCATGAAGAATGGGTAAAATAATGGGTTCTGAACTTTATATTTAATTTTTTCAAACTACAAAGCTGGAAGAATAATATGAATTAAATAAACACACAGACATGCCTTTTACATAAATTTAAGCATTGGTAACAAGTTGTTGTCATGTTCATACAGTTACCTTAATCTCTCTCTATAGACACATGCACACATACCTATAACCAAATACAGCCAAATTGCTTTCTGCAATTTGAAACACAGTATCTTATTTTACCTCTCATTCATTCAGCATATCTCACAAGAAATTAATACAAATACGATATTATCTTCACAATCAATATACAAGATTTTCTAAATTATAAAGACATAGCATGTTAACACTAATTAAAATGAAGCTGAAGTAACTATATCAATTCCATTAAAATAGACTTTGCAACAAAGAAATTAAATGGGTAAAGAGAGACATGATGTAAAGATAAAGGGGATGATGCTCCAAGAAGACAACAATTAGTCCATATTGACAGAGCATTTTTGCACCTAGCAACAGATAAGCTAAATACATGAAACAAAAACTGATAGAACTGAAAGAAGAACAGACAAAACCACTAATATAGTTAGTTACTTAAATATCCCTCTGTCTCTATAAGAAAATTACTAATTATATGGATGACTTAACATTATTAATAATCAATGTGGTCTAATTGACATTTATAGACCTCCCTATCAAGCAAAAACAGAAAACACATACATAAAACAATCACCAAAATATATCACATTCTGGGTCACCCTTAATAAACTTGAAAGAATAGTAATCAAACAAAGTATATTTAGTCTTGCATAATGATGGAATTAAATGAAGTTAATAACAGATCATTTGGAAATTTCAAATATTTGCAATATTTGAATGTTTAAGTAAAGGAAGAATAAAAAATGTTTCAAAAGAAATCATAAACTGTATTTGAACTAATCAAAATGAATATACAATTTGACAATTTTGTGGGCTATTTGTGTTGAAAGCAGTCTTCCCTTAAAGGGAAATTTATAGCACTAACTGCATATACTACAAAACAGGAAAGATCTAAGAAGCTAGAGAAAGAACAGTTTAAAGCTACATGAAGCAGAAGGAAAGAAATAATTAAAATTAGAGCACAATTCAATGAAGTTAAAAAACAGGAAAATAGAGAAAATCAACAAAATCAAAAGCTGGTTCTTTGAAAAGATCAGATGCCTGGCTTCAGCAGCTGAATCAAATAAAAATGGTATTTGCTGATATGGACAAAATGGAGAGGCAAATTTTGGGAGGTAGGTCAAATTTTTGACCTCAGATATGATTATATTTAAGAACATGTTTGTTACGAAGTAGGCAGATACTTGAGTTTGGGGCTCCAGAGATAAGTTTGGCTACATATGACACATTTGTTTTTTGTTTATGTTTTTATTTTATTTTTATTTATGTTTTAAATATTTTTTAAAGTTTTTTTTTTTTTTTTTTAATACAAGAACCAGGGTATAGGCCAGATGTGCAGGAGGGTGAGAGGATTCACCAGAGACAGAGCAGGGAACAGAACAGGCAGCTTGACAGAAATACACTGCTGAGGGGAGCAGTGGGCAAGGCAGGAGAGGTCTGCCACACCATGTGGGTTGCTCCGAGGCCGGTGGAATCGAACCAGCACCACAGAGGCTGCAGACAGCTTCACAGTGCTGTGCCCAACCACCTGCGCCACCAGGGAGACCCTTGTTTTTATTTTTAAATCCATTAATTTTATGTATACAAGACCTGGGGTACAGGCCAGAGGTGGGGGAGGGGACAGTGAGAGGAGTCACCAGAGACAGAGTGGGGAACAGAATAGACAGACTGACTGAAATACACTGCTGAGGGGAGCAGCGGGCAAGACAGTAGAGGTCTGCTGTGCCATGTGGTAAGCTCCCTGGCTCGCCAGGGAGAATTCATGCAGCAGAGGCTGTGGATAGCTTCATAGTGC
The DNA here is from genome assembly GCF_964194135.1 of Talpa europaea. Classification (NCBI taxonomy): domain Eukaryota; kingdom Metazoa; phylum Chordata; class Mammalia; order Eulipotyphla; family Talpidae; genus Talpa; species Talpa europaea. Next base: position 36,126,750 of record NC_140071.1, read on the forward strand.
TGTGTTTAACCTCTTGCACCACTAGGGAGGTGACATATTTGAACTCACAGGCACAAATGATCCACTGAGTCATGGAATTGAATGAGTTCCCTAAAGAGTTAGAAAGAAAGTTGACTGTTCCTTGTTATGTCAAATGCTGCTAAAATGTCCTGGCTACAACAAATGAAGGTGGATATTTCTTTAGGCAATATGTAATTATTTAGTGGCCTTATCAAGAACAGAGTTTATGGAGTGGTACATATGCAAGATGAAAGTTGGCACAAAAAGCATTGGAGACTTACTGGTGGGGAGTAGGGAGGGCTGTGTGAGTAGGTGACACACTTGAAAATTTACCTCAATAAGAGCAAAGAGGTTAATGTGTACTTAGAGATGAATGCACAGTTAGGTTTCTTTGGCCAAGGTATAATTTCTAATGCTCCTGAATGTTGTGGATATGACACAGTATGAAAAAAAACAGAAAATTCAGAGGCAAGTTTCTGAGAAAGAGGGAGACAGTTACAGAGCACATGTAAAAAAATAAACTATCTGTGTTGAAAACTAACTTTGTGTTTGGCGTTAGACTAAGAGCTATGTATATTTTTTTAAAGTTTATTTGAAAAATAATCCTGAGGTTGATATCTGCAAAATAAAGATCATCTAAATAAGGAAAGAGGGAAAGAAGTGTTTGTCTCCTCTGCTTGGGGTCTATAACTGTTGCTTTCATTGTAAGTTAATGAATTAATATTCTTATGATGAAATAACTCCAGTAAATCTGCCCATAAGGGGAAATTGGCATACTATTAGAACATTTTCTTATTCCCTGTATAGATGCTTTGTTGTTGTTGTTGTTTTTCCCAATTAACTAATACAATACTTTATTCATATCTTTTTTTTTTTAAGATTTATTTATTTATTTATATAAGCACTGGGTACAGTCAGAAGCACGGGAGGTTGAGAGAATTCACCAGAGCCAGAGCGGGGAGCAGAGCAGGCAGAAGGACCGAAGTACACTGCTGAGGGGAGCAGCGGGCGGCAAGGGAGGTCTGCGTGCCATGTGGGACTCTCCTCTGGTGGCCGGGGAGCAGCTGGGGATCGAACCGGCGCTGCAGAGGCTGAGGGCAGCTTCACAACCCAGGGCTCAACCGCTGCGCCACTGGGGAGGCCCTATTCATATCTTCTTGAGCCAAGAAAATGTAAGTGCATCTTGCTATTAGTCTGCTTTGGAGGTGTTGAGTAAAGCAAGTTGTAGAGTCATAAATTAGGAATTTTTGGATGATGAACATCACAATCTTAAGAGAAGGTGGGTTGTACTATACCAGGTAGATAGCATATGATTCCCTTATACTCCATACAGAGACCTTTCTTTCTCATTTTCATTTTTCAGAAATTGTGCTGTTATCTTCATATTACAAATGACAGGAAAGTAAAAGTAACTTGCTCAAGGTTGCGTAAGTGCCATAGCCTGTATGGAGTGTTGGCTTTGACTTGTAGCAAAGACTTCTCACTACATATACACTTGATTCCAATAGTAGTAAGAATAAGAATAATCAGAAAGTTATACCTTTGAGAATAGTCATTTGACATATTTGTTTAATAACAAGAACCCTGTAAAAAGAACTTTGTAAAATCAAAGGAATATTTAAATAATTATGCAATTATGAATGTAACTACACCCTCTATCACATACCACACACATATTAATGTCCTTATACAGATTTGCTAGGCTATTATGTGTAATTCTTTGTATTTTAAACTCAAAAAATCTGTGGGCTAATTGATTTAATTAGTGTGAAATAACATGTTTGGTGTCAAAAGGTATTTCAGGAACTGCTATTTTTTTAGTGTGGTATGCAGATTATAATTTATTTCAATAAATGAGTAGCTTGGTCATTCAGTTTAACTCCAACTAAAAAGTTTGGACATTAGTAGCAAACTTGTTATAAGTAACAGAGGTTTGAAAGCAATATGCTTTGTAAACTCATTGACAAGATTGTGGAAGCTGAAGTAACACAATCATGCAGCTCCACAGAGTGTTGTTTGGCTCTCCCTTCCTCTCTAAGCATCTCAGCTTGGAGTGGTTCCTGAAAAGTCTAACCACATTCCAGCAAGTCTCTTCATCTTTGGCTGCCATCTGCACTGCTGGGTTCTGTGGATCTGGTCTCATACTTGGTTCAGTTTCTGTAGCTTCTTTATTAATGCTATAAAAAAGAAATTGAATACAAACAAATTCATCCAAATGTCATAAAAGGCTAAAAAAATGCAAGTAGAGTAAAATGTAACCATAGAATTCAACATTAAGGAAAAATGCATATGAATAGCTATAAAAGAAAAGAACCACAAATAGATTCAAAAGGAGAAGTTCAGGGAAAATGAAAGAATAATACCAAAAAAAGTCTTAAGAACAGTGCTTAAAAAAGATTCACTTGTGATTTGGTATGAAAGAAAAACCAACATTGTTAATAACGCTTATGTGAAAAGACTTCTGTTAAAAATAAAGTTGAGAATTTTCTTCTTATAGTATGTCTAGGATTTATTCTATCCTTTCTATTCTACTACATTTCTCCTGCTTCAGTTTTGCCTTCACAACCCTATTTCTAGTTTCCCACTTTCTCTTCCAGTCACAGTTCTTACTGCACATTCTATACTGACAGAGTAATTTACAAATGTCACTCTTATTAGATGATCATCTACTCCAGTAATTTATTTCCTACTACTTGTGTTCTAGGAACACTGTACTCCTTCCCAGCATTAGGATACTCTCAATTTTTTTCCACCTGTTTTTTCTTCAGTTCTATACTGTACTATGATCACATGAACAGTCTATTTTTAAATATTTTATTAGCTTTTCATTGTTTAATGTCTATGTAACTTAAATAGAGTCTTCTACAATAGTATACAAATTCCATGTAAGTTTTCAGTGTGTACAATTGTAAGGAAATTGAGTTATATCCAAATGTTAAAGGAAGATATAAAAAAAGTGTGCTTAGGTAATAAAGAAGACCAAAAAAAAAAAAAAAAACATTATAGTAGAGAACTTTAAGTGCAAGCTTGGTCACTTAATTCTAAGACTGGACAAATTTCTTAAATCTCTGTTCCTGAATAGTAAAATAGGGTGAATATTGAGAAATTTATATACATGGCCACCTAGACATATGGATATTTTTGCTTTATAAACAAATACTCTCAGTAAAACAAATGTTTCTTATAAGTGTTTATAACTTTTTCTATAAAATTGTATTTATCCATAAGAATTCTTCTCTTTTATGAAGTTTTGAGTATATGTGTTTTTAAGTATTTTATTCTACTCAGAAGCTTAGGAAAATGTGAAATGTAGATGGCACAAGTTTAGGAGTAGTAAATATGGTCTCTAAGATACAGCCTAAGAAACAAAAGCTTTATTTTCTATCATTATACCAATTAAATATAAAGACAATCATTAAAATATAGTGTAGTAATTTTAGATCTTATTTCAAAAATTATATACATTGAATATATCTATGCAGAATCTATAAAGTTTTAAAAAAGAAGCACTCCATAATACTGCTAGATAGAATGCATTGCACTGATAAAAGTTAGACGTTTCTTTAGGTATTCCATCAAAGTAAGAAAATGACAAGTGATTCTAGTCCTAATGTCAGCCTGCTAATCACCACTGCTAATCACTCCTGGCATTCTCATGGTTCAGTGGCCAGCAATGGAGCAAATGGCCAGTCTTTGGCATTAAAGAGTTAAATACTCTTTAGTCCAAACTTTGAAAAAGTTTTGCTCCATGCCCTTTTAGACAATGACTAGCTGTTAAGCTCAAAACTAATTAACATTTCAAAAACTAGTGTTAATCAGTATTAGGAAGACTCTAGGGAAACACTTCCCTGCAGAGACCCCTTTCTTCATTTGCTTTAAAGCAATAACTTCTAAATTATTACTTTAATTTTAAGTTGTATTTGCCACATAGTAAACAAACCTAAAAATCAGTAAGCTAAAAGAAATGGAATCATAGGTTGATTCTTTATTTTTGCTCTTTCGAATAGAGAAAATTTTGATAGCCCTGATTTTACTTGCATGTAGATATTAACCTGAACAAATGTAATTTTCTTACTTTTAATATGGATCCATAAACTCATCCTCACAGTATGTATGAGTGGACACAACCCCCTATTACATTGTTCTATTATTGCTGTGACTTTAGGAATGGCAGGAAGGCTACCCAGTTTTATGAGATAAAATTATGATTTAAAATTTTATATTTAGGTACAGAAAGTGTCTTTGGAGCCCAAATTCTGCCCACTGTCACATTTTACACATGCAAGTACTAAGACTCAAGGCCAGAAATGTGGTTATTAGTGGACACACATTCAGAATACAAATGTTTTCAATTCTCTCTCTTGAACATTTGATCAAGTGATAGTAATCATGTGTTTAAATTTCTGGTTTTATGGAATTGGGATATGTTAGCAGTAACCAACTTCTACTTTCCCAAGGACTTACAATGTAAGACTTGTAACAGGTTCATTTTCCCCTCTATGGACATGTTCAGTAGACAATATGATTCCTTTTGGGATTCAGCTACGCATAAGTCTTTTAATAGGTTACAAGTGGCATATTGGATTACATATGGACTCAGGCATCCCTGAGTTCACATCCTTGTTCCCCTACTTGACAATTGTGTATCTTGTAACTAAGGTCATCTTGTCAAGGTTTTTTTTGTTTGTTTGTTTGTTTGTTTGTTTGTTTGTTTTTAATCTATGAATGGAAGATAATAATACTAAGGATATGGTACTCACTGTGAGGCTGAAAGGAGATAATATAAACATCCTTGCCTGATACATAGTAAGAGTTTAGTAGATTACTAATTTAGAAAAAGGGGTATTTAGATTGCAAGGTTGGATCCAATTGGAAAAATCGCCTTATTTCATTAGACTTGAAGTACTACAGGATGTCTCTGAAGTCATGGACACATTTATAATGATAAATTTTCCCTCTGTGGTGGTTTTATCAAAGGAGCTGCATGTGACAATATAGATATGAAGCAGTGTGTTCTTTGTTACCTTATCTCTAAAAAAATGAAATAAGTGTTTCCAGAAAGTTCATGGAAAAAAATATAATCTAAGAAAAGATCTCATACCTGTGAAGATTTCACATAGTCACAGTAAGAGAAGTCAAATAACGCTGGACATCTTTTTTTCAAGTTTATAGAAAGTATTTCACAGACTGAGTAAAAAATATAATCTTGAAGTCCATAATGATTTGAGATTGAGAAGAAAGCGATACTGTAACTTCTGCTTTGGTTGGCAAAATGTGCTCATCTTAAAGCCTTCTATGAATTGTCTCTCTCCTGGTAGTCCAGGACTCTGGTAGTCTAGGATTCTGGTAGGCCAGGACTCAAGTTTCCAGCCCAACAAATTTTCAAGAATATTTGGGTTGGGAACCTAAGCTGAAACACTCCTTCCCCCAAATTAAACTCATTGACAAAAGAAAAACATTTTGTATTAAAGTGTAGCAAATAAAACTCAGATTTTCCTTTATCATTGTTTAAAGATATTTTGCCAGTAGCTTTAGATCCTGTCATGAAAAGACAAAGAAGAAAAAAAGATTAGTGACATGATCCTTCATGCTTCTTTGTCTCCTAGTAATTATGACAGACAAAACCCCCCAAATTGTAAGAAAATGGTTTCCTTTTCTATGTTCAAATTGAGATCTTTAAGGCATGAATCTTCTCTGACTTAAACTACTGAGTTTCTATGGCTCAGCATATGGGGTAGGATGTCTGTAAACAGTTATAGTTTCTGTTTATTGTTTTAATTCACTCAATCTAAGATATCAAGGCATCCCACTTGTATTATAGTTGGAAGACTAGAAATACAGGGAATAAAAGAGGATGATAGTTTTTCCAGTTGAAAATATCCACTAAATTCCATATTGTGGTTATTGGATAAAATTGCCTCTTGATGCTGAGAAAGTGGGCAAAAATCAGGAAGTAAAGAATTATTTAGGAAACATACTAGGCTGTAAAGAAATTCTAAAACTATAACAATTAAAATATATGAAACTTTATTGTAAAGAAGGCAAAATCTGGTTGTATTCAATTCTGTGAAAATTTAGGAATAACAGCTTTCAAGTTGGAGAAAATAATTTTAAACACAAAAAGTAATTCTATTTTTCAAATATTATTGGGGATAAATTGAATTTACTTTTCTCTTTCCTAACCCCATGTCTTATAAGCATACATAACATGTAATATAGTCACAGGAAAAAAATGCATGATTCAAATGCTTAAGAACATTCGTCCTCTTGGAAAAGATGATTTTGAAAGAGGATATTGTCTCTTTCTATATGATATGTACCTGTAATCTTTGAAATTTAGCAGTAAGTGTAGTTTACTCTCTAATAGGGTAGCAATGATGAGTGGTTCAGACTTCTGGGTGTGTAGCACTGTCTTTTCTAAATTCAAGTTAGTATTTAATACCTCTGTGCTTATGTTAATTCATCTGAAAATTGTGATGATGATACTAATTTTAACTTTATAGAATTTTGAAGGTTACATGGGATAAAAGAAAAAATTCTTCCTGTGATGGCCAACACACATAATGGTCAATAAATATTGGTTATTTGCAGTATCAAATAAATTGGAAAAAGCAATAACCATTCTAAAAGACTGAAACTATATTTGTCACTAGATCTAACTGAAAAAAAAGTTTTAAAAATTATTTTGTGTAACATCTGCTAGGTCTAATACTTTCATAGTAAGAGTATCCTTTATCCCTGTCCATTTTTAAGTATGTTCCCCACTTTTCTCTTTCCTAATCCCATGCTTTTTTTTTGTCCTTAACATCTTACATTCTATCATTAACTATTTGTTCATCTTTTACCTCTCTGCAGGTACGTTAACATCATGAGGGCAGGGACCATGTCTGTTTTACACAGCACTGCAGCACAGATCCATAAATCCAGTCCTAGCTTAGAGACCATCCACAGCAAATAGAAAATTAATAGTTGGGTCAATACTTTTGGCTCCACAGGATATAAACACAGATCAAATTATCATAAAGGATCTATCAACATGAGCAATCAAACATGGAAAAATACAGTGTATAGGCTCCCGTGAAACCCACTTTCCAGGACTTACCAGAGTCTATATATTGTCCCTTTCTCTTTATATCTCTTCATTTATTAAGAGTTTGTTGTGTTGCAGATCAGATCAGGACTTAACAATTCCTAATCCACAGACTCATAGCTGTCATTCCAAGGGAAATACAGAACTGCCTTCGAGAAAGTTTGTCCTTTGTGAAGCCTAAGTTACAGGCACAATCCTTGGTGGCAGTAAGGATATATAAACTGCAAACCCCTAAACCCAGTGCTGTTACCAAAAGGGGAAAATAATGCTGGAGACATACGGGTAAAATAGCTTTCTACTATGGACGTAAAACCAATAAGTTAATTATACAGCAATTGATCCTATAGTTCTTTCAGATTTATGAAAACTAATGCATTCAAATACTTTTCTTAAAATCTAAAAGTCAATCTTGGATCACTCTTAAGCTTTAACTGACAAAGTATGACTATTTTTAATAAAGTTGCCTTTTGAAGTTAACCCTTCATATTATGAGTCCATTGCACAACTGGGACAGGACACCAATTGCCCAATGGAGAAATGCAGAAACAGTTGTTGAGGACAAAGCAGTGAGAGTAAATGCTTCCTATAACTAGGATTCTGTCATGGAATCATGGAAGAAACAAACACGAAAACTAGTTCTTCCACTGTAATTTCTAGAAGAAAAGTGGCATAAACCCAATATTATATTAAAAATCCAATAATACAGAATGTGTGTGCAGATTTGATTTCAACATACATTAGTAACTTTAGAAAACAATGCAAGAAACTCTAAGACATAAAATACTAATATTCTTACTGAGTAATGTTTAAAATAATTGTTACAATATAAGACACTTATTTCTCTTGTCTTCATTTTTCATCGACTGCTTTTCCACTTTGTGGGCATGAGATTACTGATTCTGGTTGACTAAATTGAGGAAATAGTGATAGTTAATCTGACTTTCTAGAAAAGTTATATATATGTATATATATATATATTTTTTTTCAGAATTAAAGATGGCTGACTTTGAATGCCAAATGTTTACATTGGAATTACTTTAACTTTTGACCTTATAATGTTAAATAAAATTGTGTGTGTGTGCATGTTTTGGTACTTGATATTACATATTATCAAAAAATAGTTCTGAAAGGGGAGGGTAAACCTGGTGTCGTTCCATGACTCATGAATGGACATGCACAGGGTCGTTAACTGATGGAGGAGGTTCACCAAGGAAAATCTTTGACTGCTTGATAAATGCAGATGATGATTAAGTATGTGACATTGTTCCCATTTATTCAGTGCTGAATCAATCAGTGCCCCAAGTCAGCCTGATGCAATGGGCTACTCTAGATGTGGTCTTCTGAATAAGACAGAGTGTTAAAATGAGGTCATGACCACTTTTCATGGTACTTTTTTTGCTTGGCCACATTCCAGCTTTGCTAATTAAAGTCTGTCTTTCTAAGGCCCCTTTACAGTTTTAATTGGGTATGTTATTTCTTGTGAATTGTATGGAATTGTTATTCACTGTCATAAGCAGTGGCTGTATTTCACCGTAGTGCTGGTTGCATTTCATCATAGGGATCAAAGGAAGGGAAACATGAATATAACTTTTTAAATAGAACTTTGCAATGCTTTGAGCTCTTTAGAAGAAAGCACTAACAAGGAAAATAATGGTGTTTTAAAATGTAAAGTATTGCTATTATCACTTTTTAAAGAAAACCTTGAGAATGAGAATGTTTTCTGGTTAAGTTCAGGAAAAATTATTTAACTGTTTTAGAAAAAGACATAAGTATAATTAATTTGCAAATAAAAAAAGACTTGTCATCTCTCCGAATTCTCTATTATGTATCTAGGGAAAATGACTGAAATTTCTAAGTCTTTCTGAGAAGACTTTTGTAAAATATATCAGTTTCTTAGTGCTGAGAAGATTATAACTATTCTGTAGTTTATGTTAGCTAGGTTTTATTTACATTTAATTTTCTCTTCCTTCTATATAGATTGACAGCATATATTTAACAAATATACTACTAGACAAATGATAAATTTTCATATGACACTGAACTTTCGTTTAGTCTATTTTTAGTTACCTTAATTGATTGGTTGAGTCATACCTCTTGGGTGGGGGTAACTCCACACACATACACATAAACTCTTATGAAATAAGAGTCTCTTCAGCATTATGATTGGATGGAAGGAAGGGGAAAAGTAGCTTTCTGCTGGAGGTATAGTTATTGATGAAGTCATCTATATTCCATGAATTTATATTATTAGAATCAAGACATCAGATTCACCTAATGGAATAAAATAAAATCAATGGTAAGTAAGGATAAAAACTAAATACAAATAGACGATGTGGGAACAAGGTTGTAAATTAAAAAAAATAATTTGATGATACTTTGTGTACTTGTTATAGGTATAGCCCCAAATGAGCTCTGTGCATTTTAACAATTAACACAAGAAAATTAAAAAGAGAAAGAAAGCTCTTTAGCTGCATAGTGCACTATGCCTCTAATATAAACAACAACTTGCTAAAAAATATAGAACTACTTGTGTTCCTGAAATCATCTGGAATCCTCCCCACACATACTGGGAATTCCCACAAAGCCAACATTATACATTTTAACAACAGCCTCAGAAACACCTTTTCAAGCAATATGATCCTTCTTTACTGGACTGTTCACTGCAAAGCTCTTAAAAATTAAGATATAGAATTGCATGAAAACAAGCCAGGAAAACAATAAATATTTTGTCAGGGCTACCAAACTGATTTATTTGATAACTCAACTTTGTTCTGCATTTGTCTGATGCTAAATTCAACATTATTATATCAGCATATTGCACTGTTAGATATGGCAGCATTGACTCAGCATAATACTGCTTATTCAGAAACATGAGAATAGAGAGGCATGACAGAGCCTTCTCACTATATAGATTGCATGTGAATTTACATATATAAATATTCACATGTATACACCTAACCCAATATAAAATAATTCCACATAAGATTCTTTCTCTGTATCCTGTTTTATTACTTTGTTATATTTACACTATATGAAAAAAATATGTATGTGTGATATACAAACACACACACACATATGTAAACACAGTAATGTATATGCACACATGCATGTTTATGTATATATCTATTAATATATATATATGTATATATCTATTAATTTGACCTTAGCACAGAATTAAATTAACCATAATCCTTGATTTTTTAATATATTGCCATCTTTGGTGCTTGCAATTCCTCATTTTCTTTATTCATTCATAATATATTATGAATATCCTGGAACCAACATTCACTGGATCAAAAACATTGAAAAGTTCCACTGGGCCTCCCCGGTGGCGCAGCGGTTGAGCGCTGGGTTGCGAAGCTGCCCGCGGCCTCTGTAGCGCCGGTTCGATCCCCGGCTGCTCCCCGGCCACCAGAGGAGGGTCCCACATGGCGCGCAGACCTCTCCTGCCGCCCGCTGCTCCCCTCAGCAGTGTACTTCAGTCCTTCTGCCTGCTCTGCTCCCCGCTCTGGCTCTGGTGAATTCTCTCACCCTCCCGCGCTTCTGACTGTACCCAGTGCATGTATAAACGAAACAAACAAACAAACAAAACAAAAATAAATAAATAAAAAGCATGCCTCTAAAAAAAAAAAAAATTAAAAAAAAAAGAAAGAAAAGTTCCACTAATGTACCCTCTGTATATCCATTCTCCTGCATCCCTCAGAGGCAGCTAGTCACTGTCTTAAATTCTGTGTTTATCTTTTCTTGCTTATACACACACATGCACACTTGAACAACAGATTTGTTGTTTTTAATTTTACAAAAAGTTTTCATGAAATGTGGTCTTCTGGGGCCCACATCTTACATTCAATTACAAGCTGATCATGTTGTATGTCTCTGTAGTTACTTGCTTCCAACATTGCATAATATTTCATAGTATAAATATATCAACTTTTCCTCTTCTTCTCTCTATAATTTCCAAATTTCTGCTATTAGTAGCACTATTGCTGCATACATTTGTGTATATATCTCCTGGTTCCAGTGTAAAAGAGTTGTTCTTGAGTAGGTACCTGACAATAAATCATAGGGCCTTATTTTATATTCAACATTATAAAGCAAAAAGTTTATCTTCCAATTTATTCTTCTACTAGAGTTAAGATATTCTTTCAGTCCACATCATTTCTGTTATTGTAACACTTACTCATCTGACAAACATTAAGGCATGTAAAGTGGCATTTGACTTTGGTGTCATTTTCTTTATTTATTATTTGATAATTATTTGTTTTCTTTCAGCACAATATAGTCTTCATAAAACCTTGTGATTTGCCTTCTTCATTGTTTTATCCCCAGAATCTAGAATAATATCTGCTATATAGACATGTTCAATGAATAATTGTCAAATGAATTAATAAGAAATTTTACATTCTCCATTATGAAGTTGAATTTTGGTACCAAATTTATATATTGATAAATGTAAATATAATTATGATATATAGTAAATCTCTTTAAATAACTCTCTATGGTGAAAGCAGTCACAGTCCACATTTTCTATTTTTTATTGATTTGTGTGTGCCTGTGTCAGAGAGAGAAAGAGATTGCTTTATTGTATCTATCTTAGTTACTACAAATACTTTGTTCATTTTTCAAACACATAAACAGAGATCATTTAAATTTAAAAGGAGCTCCAAGTGGCCTTAATAATATTTAAGAGGAAATTTTCAAGTAATAAAGTCTCAAAGATATGTAACACACACACTATATCAGTAAAGAAAGTTATTAGTTATTGCTGGTCCTCCAAAAAACTAGACTAACTCCCACTCATTAACATGAACTATTTTTATGCTTACTCACATAAGTTAAAAAGTTAAAAGAATAGTTAAAAGAATCTCAGAATTTTACAACTCATGTCTTCAATAAGAGGAGATTTATTTTGTCGCTAAAATTACAATTAGAATACTGGTATTATGGAAAAAATATTTACTGTATAAAGTGTGATAGATATGCTTTCATTTTAAGAAATTCATTTTAATGTTCCACTCATTTCTTATACATACACATATACACTATTATTTTTTAAAATTACTGGTTAATGTGCTTAAAACAATCATTTAAATGTATTGCATTAAAATAAGTAGAATTGAAAACCAGTTCTTTTATTTTAGAGAGATTTCAGAACGTTGCATATTAAAAATTATATGCAAAAATGCCCATTTTGATTAAATATAATGACTATATTTTACTCTATTTGGATATAGTCAAATATACTATTATTTTTCTTGGATTGCTATATTTTTTTACTTTAATAGATTAGTTTGTTAAAAATAGAATACTAAAGAAATTGGTGACACCATGTCCTAAAACTCATTGAACTATCAATGAGTCAGAATATGCTTTTTTTTTTAGCTGAAACAATTCTGAAAATAAATAATACCTAAGATATTTGTAAAGCTGGAAAACAAACCACTAAATCAGAGAAAGGAAAATGAACTAATATATAGTGATAACAAACCCACTGACTGGAAAGATACACACTTATTGACTTTCTTTGATTATTAAAATCTACATCCCAAGCTTCATAAGCCTGTGAGAAAGATTCTCATATCTTTCATCAGATCTTCACATTTTCGCAGGTTCCTAAGAACACAATCTACATACATTTTCTATAAATTGACAGAGTTTTAGAATTCTGAGTTAAAACCAGAGGAGGCTGTAATGTTCATTTCATTACCCTGTTGCCATCTTGGATTTTACATGCTGTTTTATGTATTGATTTGGTGCATTTTTACCCTATTGGTATAGGCTCTTAAACCAAGTGCCTCTCCTCATTCCACTTAGCTATCCTCCTAGGCATTTTTAAATAGATGTAAAGTTAGGGGATTGCAATCCATTGTCAAATTATGTTTATAATTTCCTTTATGACTGACATCCTTCACTCGGTGAGAGAATGTAACCACAGGCCCATCATTAATGCCTCTTAAATCATCTCTACACCAAAGAGGAAAAACCTGCTCTCAGCATTGTTTGGAACACTAAAGTATGGTTTCATGCATTTAAAACCATATTGGCAGATTCATGCTATTTTATTATATACTTGGCTTTCTACCTTGTTCTTGTTCACTGTGGTGATCTGCTTGTTCCATGTTGCCCACCCCCCTTCTGTCTGTCCCAGTATCTGAGCCAAGCACCATGGACACCCATGGGGTGAACTTGGCAGCTGTGAGACCCAGATGCTGAGCTCCAGTATGTAATTTTCCAGCAACAGCATCTGGGTGTTTGGTTGGCCTTTTATCTGGCTTATGTTGTCTGTCATGGTGGCTATAGAAAGTCTGTGAACCTGGCACAAGTTTCATCTCCTTGTCTGTGGGCCTCTCTTGTCCATATAAAATGCCATTTCCTATTTATTCTCATTTGGTATCACACAGTTATCCTCAGCATTACATCTGGAAAAGGAACTGGAGTGAAATCCCAGGAAGTCATCTACGCATTTAACCTTTTCATGTCTTCCCTTCTCGCTTCCCTACTCAATCACATGCTATCTATTTTCTACTTATATTCTGTGGTTCTATGTTCACTTTTGTTCCCATTTCCACTGTGAAACAGAAAATGCAATAAAATGATTCAGTGGTCAGCATATGTGTGCAGGAACCATTTCCCTGTGATTGGACCCATAGGGCTCTACGGCTTCTTTTGGTTTCAAATTCTAATTTTAGGCCTGACTACCAAAATACAATTTGTACTTCCAATGCCATGTTCATTGTTTGAATGAAAGCACAAGATTATTAAAGTTTAAATAGGCTTGGTCTTTTAATCAGAATATTAACACAACATAGATATCTATAATACACGACTCAGGAAATAGTAAATGCCTTTTCATTTTATGTTTCTTCAAAGTAAGATCATATCATTTGAAATATATTGCATTTTTTTCACTAATTCTTTCCTGGTTTCCTAAGTGAATTTTTTTTAAATTTCCATTTATAGGTTTCACTTTATTGGGGAGAAAAATTTGTTCCCACATACAAAATGTATATAAATTTTCTTATATTTTTAAACCAATAAAGTGAATAATATAACTCAAAATATTAATCACCATAAAAAATATGTCAAACTTATTAAAGTTGGGTACTAGAATGATGATCATTAGGTTGTGAAAACTGGGTTTGATTTATTTTCTCTATAATTTATGAAAGAGCAAAAATAATGTAGGCATATAGTTGTCCTTGGTGTGAAAATATAATCTCCTATATGGTAAAATATGTAACATCTTTCCTACTGACAAGTGCTTACAGTCCTGTTCATTAATTTTATCACTAACATAAACTTTTAATATGCATATGATCAGAATATAGGACTTCCAGGGCAGCTTAAAGTGACTGTAACCTGTAATTACTGCTCCTGTACTTGATTATAATAATCTGATTGCAATTATTCAGTGATTTTAATACAAGCCTCAAGCTACATAACAATAATTCAAGTTCAGTGATTGGGAACATGTTTCTGTTTGGCTGTGAAATGATGTTTTAATCCGTAGTGATTCAGAGATCTGAACTATAGTTCTGTTAAGGTAATTAAAGTAAATTTATATTGCAAGGGAAATAACTTTATTTTGAAATAGATCAATCAATGCAAAACTTCCATTTAAGTTGCAATATATCATTATCATGCATTATTTAAGAAAAAGTAATAAAGCAAAGATTCTTGGTTGGGTAAGTTAAACTCTATGACCATCTATCAAAAAATTGCAAGTGGAGGTGAAAGAGACAAGCTGCAGACAGTCGAAGGATTATATCAGTTATAGCATGTAAGTGCTACTCTAGTCCTGTTGAATTGTGCCACTTGTAAATCAAATGGATAGGTATAATTATCCTTTAGAAATGTTTATGGAATACCAAAAGTCAAGAAAAATAAATTCATATAAGAATGATTTCAAAATATAGGAGGGAAGAGAAAGTAAGGACAGAAACACATTTGTCAAGTATTTTCAAGGAAGCATCTTAGAAAATAACAAATCTTTAGATAGAAAAAAATGTATATTAGGTGTGAGATTACATGCTGTCACTTTATTCTGGCATTTGTTTTCACTTCTTTTTTAATTTAAAATTAATAAGCAGTAAACCTAGACTCTAAAATAGGAAATGTAGAGCACCAAATAATGCTCCGAGACACTTAATCTAATGGTGAAGTAATAGTTCAAAATGAGAGATATACAGTGCTATAAGAGAGGGATAATAGTTTTAAGATACTATCTTGAACTAGAATGTCAGAATTACTGGACTGCCTGAAGGGGTAGAGGAGGCAGACCCAATAGACTTCCTTGAAAAATGGATCCCTAAGGCTCTTCAACTCAATCTAACAAGCGACCCAATTTTCTTCTAGAGGTGCTTAAGAATTCCAGGAAACAAAGAAGCAAGGAGACAAAGCATAATCCTGATTTTTAAAGTCCCCAATTGGAGAAATAAAGAATGAATTATCATCTCTACATGTGCCAAATGAGGTAGGTGCACATTACAAAAAAAAAACATGAAATACTTTTCCTTTCTGACAATAGACCCACATTCAGATAAAGGACCAGTACAATATCCTTACATGCTGACTCATAAAAAGCTGTGTTACAACTAGGTAAATTAGGGTGAAAAAAAAATCTTTAAATTAAACAAAGCATTAGATCTGGTCAATAGATCAAGGAATCTGTGTGAGTAAATTCCCAAGGATGACTCAGGAATTAATGGACTATTTCTAAACAAATGACTATGATCCACTTCAAATAATTTTTCAGAATTTAAGAGAGATTTGACATATGACCACCAAGTGCAGTTGACAATGTTTTCGAACCATATTCCAAAGTGAATTTATTTCCTTTCTCTTCTCAGTTTTTCTCTGAAGAATGTACTTTACCAGACTTTCCATTTTGGTCTCAGTGTCAAACAATCTCTATTGTTTTGCTAAAATAAGTAGAAACTTTTGGCATGGGATTTCCCAATTCCTGTGTCTTAGGTTATAAGACAGGGACTGGCTTTGAAAAACAAGGGGTGGTCAGAGCAAAACATATGCTTCATTTTTTCAGCTATTTTCTTTAGTTATGGTTGTGGGGGGGGGAGGCGGGCGGGAAACAAACCCTCATAATGGTGAAAAATTCCTAAGTTTGAGAACTGTGATAAACCTTTTTAAAATTATTACTTAGGCATGATGTTAAAGTCTTTAACCCTGTGGTTTTTGTTTGTTCCTCCCTTTTTTTGTTTGTTCCTCCCTTTGTGACATAGGTACTGATAAGTTTTTATTTATATATTAAATGATTCTACATATCTGGATAGAATATTTCAGGAAATACAGGTAGTGTAGCTTTGAGTTATATTTGAAACCTTAAAAACAAACTGAAGGGCCTCCCCGGTGGCGCAGCGGTTGAGCGCTGGGTTGCGAAGCTGCCCGCGGCCTCTGCGGCGCCGGTTCGGGTTCGATCCCCGGCTGCTCCCAGGCCACGGAGGAGGGTCCCACATGGCGCGCAGACCTCTCCTGCCGCCCGCTGCTCCCCTCAGCAGTGTACTTCAGTCCTTCTGCCTGCTCTGCTCCCCACTCTGGCTCTGGTGAATTCTCTCACCCTCCCGCACTTCTGACTGTACCCAGTGCATGTATAAACAAAACAAACAAATAAAATAAATAAATAAATAAAAACATGCCTCTATAAAAAAAAAAAACAACTAAAAAAAAAACAAACAAACTGAATAAAGCTGTTTTCTAAATCAACTATTAGAGAATATATATATAATAGAAATGATGGGAAAATGTCTAAATTTATGATATATAACTTTTTAAAAGTCATATTAATAATTTATCATCATTCATTTTTTTAAAAGCCAACACAATTTGTTTCTGGATTTTAGAAGAAGAATGTAATGATTCCATTTATAGGTATGATAATGAAGTTGTAATTTAAGCTACCAAAATAATTGCCTCTAGGACTAAGGACACCTCTTAGCTATTGAAGGAATCTAAGGATGGATTGAAATGTCAATTTCTGTATGCTCCCTTGTAAATTTTGTATCATGCAGCTTAGGAAGAACTGCTGATAGTCTCCATTATCCTAGAGGCTTTGTATATCTCTGGAATATATCTTTATATGTAAGTATATAAATGTAAGTGTACATACATCACATTATATATACATATATAAATATATGATATAAAATTCATTTTGGAGATTTATGGAAAATTGTGATCATAGTCTGTGGAAAGTTAACCGTTACTTCATGATGTTACAATTGACTACCAGACAAATTATTTAGAAAATTGCCACAAATACAATCTAAGTATATAAAGAATAACTTGTTTATAGAAGCATATCACATATAACCATAGGACTGTTGGCATAAGAAAGCTATAGGTATCTAAAAATAAAATACTCATACTTAAAAGTGATTTGGTCCAAAAGTGAAGACATTTCTAAATTGACATGTGTGGTCAAATATTAAACCAGAAGACCCAGTTTTCTGACTTTTTGTTTAAGATCTTTCACAATGTGTCTTATTGCTTTTCTCTTATTTTGACTAAGTGAATTATCTTAAAAATTTTTATTTTACCTTGCACAAAAACAATTAAAAACTAAGATAAATGAATTGATCAATCTAACAAAAATTATTTTGTTTCCTTAAAATTAATACATATATGAAGCACCAGTTTATATGTAATACATTTATTGAGGTAATTGTAATTCTTATTACAATGTAAAGTCAAGCTTATAAAATTATGTAACTTTCTTATTTTATATAACTTTGTTTACTAGATATCACAACACAGTAAGTATACAACTATAATGATCCCTTAACAAATCTATTAGAATCCTAAGATATTAATGGGAGAATCCATCATATATTACTCCAGGGACATTTCCTTAAGATATTTTCATGAAGGCCAATGTTTGTAACCTAAAAGTAAATAGACACTGAGACCAACCTACTACTTTGGGTATCAGCTTTGAATATTTTAAATATTAATCTCACCTGAGTTTTTTCCTCCCCATTCCACTTTAATAGACAGGTTTTATACTTCTGAATTGCTTTCAATTTCCAATAGTGTAATCAAAGTCAATGAAAGAAATGGATATACTGCACCTACTTTTTTAAATCTCCAGAGATTTTTTTTTTCCAAATCATTAACCAAGGTGTCTTGCCAATACTTCCACAATTGCTTTTGCCTAATGACACTTGGTTAATACCCAGCAAAATGATGCTTCTATCATAATAATAAAGTGTTGGTCCCAATTGCATATCATACTGTAGAAAACCACATTTTCACTGACCACAGCCACCACAAATTCACTTTTGGCTTCCTTTCCTTGTCTGCATGAACAATAGTTTATTATAGACTCATGTGTTAGCAACTTTACCAGTGAAAGTTCAAATACACAGCTCTCTCTCAATGTACATGTAGTAATTTTAATAGTGATGGTACATCTGTTTGCTTTCAACTCTGCTTTCAGAGTTAGAGAACTTGTTTTGATAGACAGACAATCTCATGAAAAAGAATATGGAACAAAAAGTCAAAAAAATCTAAATTCTCAGTTCTCAGTTAAGATGATAAAGAAATCATTTACATTCAGCATGGCTAGTTTTTTTTATCCTTTTTCATTCACATAACCAGTACAAATATGTATAAGGATTTAGTGCCAAAATGTCTATAATAGTGTATTTTCAAATTGTGTATGAGGTAGGGTATTGATTTTGTATGAATTGAATGTGAGTTTTAAAAACTTAATGAGCCACTTAATGGTATACATATTAATTCTTAAATGAGATATTTCAAGTTTCTAAGAAAAGTTGTTTCTATTTTTTCTTTTATTAATAAAATTTATTAAGTTTAAATGGAAGGCAAATGATATTTGAATAACAACAACATGCATTTGCTCTTTTAAACTGACTCTCCATTGGTTCATATAGTCCATTGAACATCTAACCAGCTTAGCATCATCTGAGAAAATATTAGAAATACAACTACGTGAACATAGCCTCAGACCTGCTGAATCAGAAACTATGTGGGTAGGGCTCATCAAACGCATTAATTAGCTATTCATTCTGATAACACTTAACAACATTGGTTTAGGCAAAGGTATGCAAACTTTTTTCGTATTTTGTAAATATTTTAGAATGTGTGGGTCATATGGCCTCTAAAGACAATGTGCTAATGAGTGGACATGACTGTATTTCAAAAAAGTTTATAAAAATATGTTGAGTTTGACCCATAAGTCATAGTTTACCAACTGCTGGTTTAAAGAAACTACTTTTCATGGTGAATAGTTCTCTTCCACCTGCTAGTTAACCCCCATGAACCCAAAAGCAATTGTAAGGTTGATAAAAATGCATCTACAAATCTGAGATAAATGAGGAAGTAGACATCTGAGTAAAAGATCATATGGGTAGAAATGTTGAATTTGTGAAGAGTGATAGCTCAGTAATCAGTGGTCTGATTTAATTTTATTCCTGCATTAATGTGAGTGAGTAGTATTAAATATGTAGTGGTAAGATTTGTTATGGAATTTCAGCCTGTGATATCTGGAATATTCCAGGTAGGGCATAGAAAACAACAGTTTTATAAGATATGTGTTTTACACTTAGAACTATTCACTAAAGTGTTTTCTATTTAGATGTATAATTTGAATGACTACTTAGATGTAAATACACAGACTTAGAATACACTAAAAATGCAAAATAGATATTTTTAAGTTATTTAAGATATTTATATAGCTTTCAAGTGGAATCAAACAGATAATGACTTTACACTTTGTATATACAGTGATCAATGTCCATTAATATGATAAACATAAGGCATGGAAGAATCTGAATATAACGTTTCTTAACTTGCTTATGATACTCAATCCTATGGATTTTGCAGTGTACATTTCCAAAGATAGTACCTGTACCTTTTGCAACATTTTACTTAATGTGTTGCTAAATTCTGTTTGCTAATATTGTAATTTTTCCCTAGACATTAAAGTCATTAAAAGGATCATGCATCGTGACCAGCAGGATTTATTCTAGGATGCAAGGATGTCCAAGTTCTGTAAAACAATCTATGTAAATCATATCAACAAAAGGAATAATAAAATTCATATGATCCTATCAATAGATGTAGAGAAAACATTTGACAAGAATAACCATTTATGATAAAAAAATCAATAAAAGGGATAAATGGAACATACTTCAAGTCATATACAACTAATACATAGCTAATATTATATTCAATGTTGAAGAGCTAAAATCATTTCTTCTAAGTTCAGGAACAAGAGATGGATGTACACTTTGATCACTGATGTTCAAATAGTAATAGAAGTCCTAGCTAGACCAATTAGGCAAGAAAAAGATAAAAAGAATGCAAATTGTAAAACAAATAAAACCATCACTATTTGCAGGTGTCATGATAATATATATAGAAAGCCCAAAAAATCTACTAAAACACTTAGAAACAATAAATCAGTATAATGTAGTAGTAGCAAGCTAAAAATCAGTTTATAACAATCATTTCATTTCTGTTTTGCAAAGATTTAACTTGGAGAGAAAGATATCAAGAAAACAATTATTTTCACAATTATATAAAAAAATAAGTAAATATCAAGAAATAAACTTAAGGAGGTGAAAGACCTGTATAGCAAAAACTATAAGACAGTATTTAAAACAAAACAAAACAAAACAAAAAAACAGAAGACACAAAACAATGGGAAGCATTTCCTGTTCAATTATTGGAAAAATTAACAGTTAAGATAGCCATTTTACCCCCATATTCAATGCAATATCTATCAAAGTTTCAATGGCATTCTTCAAAGAAACAGAGCAAACATTACTGAAATATATGTAACAACACACATACAAACAAAAATAATGGAATAGTCAAAGCAATACTGACAAAAGTAAGAATGAAAGTATCACACTCCCAGTCTTCAAAGTATTCCACACAGCTATAGTAATCAAAATAGTAGGGTATTTGGAATGAAAATAGACACACAAAACAATGGAATAGAAGTGAGAGCCCAGAAGTAAACCCACACTTACATGCAGTTAATTTACCACAAATGAGCCAAGACTACACAATGGAGAAAGGAATGTCATTTCTCTGGACAATCACATGGAAAAGGTGAGTCTAGACCACTCTGTCACAACATATACAGAAATTAACTCAAAATGGGTTAAAAAGGGCTTCCCTGGTGGCACAAGGGGTTAAGCACAGAACTGTGATGCTATCCTCAGCCTCTGCAGCACGAGTTTAATCCTTGGCTGGTCAGGGAGCTACCCACAGGGTACAGCAGGCCTCTCCTGTCTCGCCCACTGCTCCCCTCAGCAGTGTATTTCAGTCAGTCTGCCTATTCTGTTTCCCACTCTGTCTCAGATGAATCCTCTCACCCCTCGCACCTCTGGCCTGTACCCCAGTTCTTGTAAGCATAAATAAATAAATCTTTAAAAAAAAACAAACAAAAAGGGTTAAAGACTGGGTTGAAAGACACAAAACTAAAAAATAGAAGAAAACTAACGCAAAATAACCTATGGCATTAGATTTAAGGATGTCTTTGGGAACTGAACTCTAACAATAACAGAAACAAATGGAAAAACAAATGTGAGTATATCAAACAAAAAAGGTTCTGCACAGAAGAATAAAATATCATTAAAATGAATAGATACCCTACTGAATGGAAGGCAATACTTGCATATCACACATCTGACAAGGGGCAGATATCCATGACCTACAAAAAACTCATACTAAAAGAAAACATCCTAATACAAAAAATGGGCAGAATAGCTAATTAGGCACACCTCCAAAGAAGATATACAGATGATCATTGAAAAAAATGCTCATTTGGGCTTCCCCGGTGGTGCAGCTGTTGAGCGCTGGGTTGTGAAGCCACCGGTTCGATCCCCGTCGGCTGGGCGAGGGTCCCACATGGTGCACAGACCTCTCCTGCCACCCGCTGCTCCCCTCAGCAGTTACTTCAGTCCTTCTGCCTGTTCTGCTCCCTGCTCTGGCTCTGGTGAATTCTCTCACCCTCCCGCGCTTCTGAATGTACCCAGTGCTTGTATAAATAAATAAATCTTTTTTAAAAAAGTAAATTTTAATTAAAAAAAAGAAAAAGAAAAAATGCTCATTATCATTTATAATCAATTAAACGCAAATCAAAACCACAATGAGATACCAACTTATAACTGTGGGAATGGCAAATATCATAAAGTGTTGGTGAGGGTATGGAGAATAAAGAACTCTTGTACACCATTAGTGGGGATGTAGAATGGTCCAGTCCATATGGAAAACCATATGGAGGTTTCTCAAAATATTAAAAATGTATCTACCATGTTAACAATTCCTTTCCTCGGTCTCTATCCAAAGACTTCAGAAACACTAATTCAAGGTATTACATACATTTGATGCATTACTATTCATAATAGCCAAGTTATGGATACAACTTAACTGCCCAAGAGAAGATGAAATGACTAAGAAGTTGTGGTACACATACATAATGGACTACTACTCAGCAAGGATGAAAACTTGCTGACACAAATATGGTTGGTTCTGGAGGGGATTCCGTTAAGAAAAATAAGTCAGAAGGAAAAAGACAAATACTGGATGGTTTCCCTCATATTTGAAATATAGAGAATCAAAACAAAGGAACAGATAAATCTTAGTTCCTGACTACAATTGAGGCAGTCAGAGGGATAAGACATAGCTTGAAGGGACAAGGGGAGAGAAGCACAATGGACTATGGCAGAGGATTATCGTGCTTTGGTGGTGGATGTGATAACATAATGTGCACCTGAAGAGGAGTGAATGTGTATTCTGATTTATATATAATTTTGTCAATTAATGTTATCTAATTAAAGGAAAGCACATTATTGTAAATAAATAGATGGATAAATAAGTCAATATCAGTGTTGGTGATTTGGCAAATGCCTTCCTGTCCTAGTTTTATTAGATGGATAATGTTTTGATAAAGAATTACATAGTTTGCTTCAATTTATATTTATTTAGAAAGAATGGTCATTTTTAGCTATAGTTAGAATTTTCCTATATTAAATACTTAATGTTGTTACTAAAGTGCAAGGTATCAAGCTAACAAGCAAAATCCTTAAAGACAAACTATCAAAATATGAAAAACAAATTCAAATGTATAAAATGATTGAAGTGTTGTTTATTCTTCTGTATATGATTGTGAAAATGTTCATTTAAATCTTTTTTTCCTTTAAAATCAACATTGATAACACGTGCATTCTGCTGGATAAATTAAATAGCTAAGCTTTAATAAACATCCATGCACTGAACTCTCTGATCCATATGATGTTGAAGATTCCAGAGGTGATTCAAAGATTAATATTGTCATTTGGCATATTTTTCTCAAAGAATGCCTCAAGATTTTGGTGATGGCTGAATTTAGTTACCATGTCCTTAGCATATGTTCTTTTGAAGAGCAGCTGTTCTACACTCTGTGAAGCAAAAAGCATAAGACTAATATGGGATCTAAAGCAAGCACAGGGGTGGTCAAATGGTCGCTTATATGTCAATTACAGCAGGTTGGGCAATCTTCCAGTCTACCAGCTCTGCGGTGCCCATTTCCAAAGAAAGCATCAATGAGAAACATGCCTCACTTGACAGCCCAGGGTTTTAGCATAAGTTGTTCAATAGTGAGATATACTCATGGAGACAAAGTTTGATTTATAAAAACTTCTATTTGTGAAAGTGACATTGACTATATTATGTAACATGAACAACATAAATTGAGTCAAGAATTGTTTTTACAATCACAGAAATCAAAAAATAACAAATTTTGCTAAATATTTAGTTACTTGATTTGAATCAGAATTGTTGACATTTATTCCTCTTTCTGTGCATTCCATGGCTATCTTTGCTGGTTAGGTAATATAACATTTAGGCAAAAGCACTCAATTTGTCAAAATCTAATTAAGGTCAAATTGAAAAAGTTTAATAGCTGTTCCCTTTCCTACAGGTATCTTGGGAAGCTTTAAAAAACTAGCATTATGAAAAAATTGAGCAGTAGTGTCACATAGATAAATAGATAAGTACAGATACAGAGCTATAAATAGATCGCTCTCTCTATATAAGGTATATTTATATGCATACACATAAGTAAATTTATATATATGCACATATATACATATATTTTCTAAAAGTTAATAGAAAAACATTTCACTTTTCAAATGTAAAGGAAAAAAGGGAAAATTTTAAATTATATAATTAAAGTTCTTATTTTGCTGCTCTTACATCAAATGTAAAGCTCGTCACCAACTTTGCAGGCTGGTACTCTACTGAGATAGCTAATGAGTTGCCACACAGTGGCAACCCATTAGAATTTTCTCCATTGTAGGAATAAGGGATTTGCAGATGAGACAGTTTCACAACATTTTTGATCTAATCGAAAATTGACTCCAATTAATATTTCCTCTAAGGCAAGAGACATTTTCCACTGAGACATGTACCTTCTTTCACTCAAAGGTAATTATCAAGCTCCAGGAATGATTGGTTTAATAAAATTTCTAGTGATCATATACAAAGTATATGTAAAATAATCACAAAATTGAACATTCCTATAAAAACTAATACTTAAATATTTTCTCTGAGTTATACCCATACTGCCTTCAGATTTATCTACAATGTATGTCTCAGTTAAGCACTTTACAAATACAGCTCTAGGAGATTTCTTTTCTTTTAAATATCTATTTTGGAAAAGTGTGTTCATAAAAATAAATTCATAAGTGATATGACAGAAATTGTTTACACATAATTACAGATAGTTACACACATAAATGTTTATATGCAAATACAACACACATTTCTTAAAATTTTGTATGTTGAATTCTTCATTATTATAATTTGATTCCTGAAATTCTTTTCTCTTTAGAATCACTGGAAAGAGCCTTTGACCTACTGGGAGAGATACTAAAATAGATTCCTATATGGGAGAAAATAGAAGGGAATACTTTCTATTCATACTAATCCTGAAAATGTTCCAGGTCACTGACCCACACTGATAGGGTGTACATTAAACTCCACCTATCGTTTCATGATACATTTAATTTCTGGATACTAAATCTTAAAATGTTCCTGTTGTAACCTAATACATTGTTTTTTTCATTTTTCAAGGGGAAAGTAGATACCGTGCAATTCAAGCTCTTTGCACACAAAAATGGAAATATTGGACAATGTATATTGCTTAACATTGTTGCCAAATTTTAAATGCCTATGTGGAATTAAACATAACATGAAATCTCTGCTGCTTGCTCTTACTTGGAAGCAAGAAAAAATAACATATTCTATTTTTATGGGCTTGGTAAATATCCAGTAACAAGCTTATGTTAGTTATAACCCACAAAATTACAACCAAGTTCTTTTTTTTTGATCACTCCTTATCCATTAATCACTATACACATGTATTCTCAAGGTATGTATAAGTATTTCAGTCAAAGATCTGTAACAAAGACTTAATTGAAAAGAATTGCGTATTTTCATTTATTAACTTAGTTATTGTGATATGGGGAAATGAGTATTTCAAATCTTTTTAGAACTTTAATGAGCACATTTTAAGAGATTAGTAATGCCTCTTCAACTCACCCAACTCCTCAACTCTGCTCTAAGGGAATCACATGAGCACTTGACCTCAGTAAGATTTTAAGAAGAAAAACAAACTTCATAAAATTTAATCACATTAGTTTAAAGCTGGAAGGATGTTTTAATGCTTCTCCTAAGCCACCAAGTTCCATTACCTGAATCCTATCAACATAATCCTTTCTAAGAAAGAAAAGAATGAATCAAATAGAAAAGATTTGTAATTGAATTATCTTCAGTCTCAGTGCCAATTAGAAACATTTTTTTATCAGCACACCTAGATATAACCTTGACTGTTTCTAATTAGTCTATCAACTCAGATATTAAGAAATGTAGGAACATTTTTACAGGGTTGTAAATTGAGAAGACTTCATATTGTTGATAGCATGTGTACTATCCCTGTATGAATAGATGGGAAGAGAAGAAAGAAGTGCATTTATAACAGGGTGAAGTGTTATGGCATAAAGTATTTCCATTAGTGAGTAAGGAAGGTCATTCCTTTGAACAGAAAGAATTATAATTCTATTGCTGTCTATGCCATATCCTTTTTAGATATTTGTAGTTTTAGCCACTTGTGCTGTTTGATGAAAAATGAATGTGGTATATAGTTTGTATTAAGTAGAGCTAAAGCACAATATAGATATTTGGAATGATTTTCCATAACAGATGATAATAAAAGCATATATTGGGAGTGATGGAATATGTACATTTCAAACTGATTTCTGAGTAGTTAGACCATTTTTAAATGTCAATGGCTACTTCAGAAGTAGAATATAATATAAAAGGAAGTATGCTCCGTTCTCTATTTTGATATTTTGTGCTATGAAAAATAACACTTTTTTCTTAGAAAACTTCATAAATGAACACCCTGCCTTATTCTGAAAGGAATGTTTGGAATTAGACAACAATTGATCATTGCTACATAGATTATTGCTTATGTGTGGGCCATGTTTCTTATTTGATATTTTTTTACAAGTGGTATGTACTTCATAGTTCTAAGTTGTAAGAAGTGTCAAGTAATTTCTTAAAGCGTTCTGTTCTCTTTGAACAGAAATTACCCAGGTGTAAATTTAAAATGCAGTGATTTTGGTAATAATACATTCAAACTATTTTTATAATTATTAGTGATTTTTTAAATTTAAGCTAAAGTTACTTTAAAAATTATTTAATTCAAGTATTTGGCATGTTCTATTTTTTTTAATCATAAATTTTGGTTCAAGTATTTTTGTGTTTCTGTTTCTTTTTCTTCCAGGTGAATAATTATGAACAGCTTGAAAACAAACTGTATGTAACCAGTGAGGAAATTTTATTCTATCTAATAAATATTTATTGAATACATGCTGGAAATTAGACTCTTGATTTAGTTGAAGTCTGGGGTAATAAAATAAGATATTCACCGTAATCAAGCTTTTTTGCTCTAGACATATTTATCTCATATGAGAAAAATTTGGACTTAGGGGAGCAGTATCTAAATCATAATTGGTGTTCAACAAATGTTTATAAAATGAAAGACTGGTTTGGAATGATATGTGATTTTTTTCACATATTTTAAACTATTTTTAATCTACTCACATATTTTAATCTATTTTTAAAGATGACAACTGTATTTCACATGTTTTTCATCATTAGTTTCTCTAATCTTTATTGTGCATGTATTTCAAATAAGAGCAAATATTTACAATGAAAACAAAATATCTCCTTACACCAAAATGCCTATTTGACAATTTCCATTAAAAAAAAAAAAGGAATTGAAGGTGGCAAAAGAAATGTTATATTTCTCAAAATACATGCAACATTCTCAATTTAGTGGTGATGAGAAAGATTCTCA
The DNA here is from genome assembly GCF_964194135.1 of Talpa europaea. Lineage (NCBI taxonomy): Eukaryota > Metazoa > Chordata > Mammalia > Eulipotyphla > Talpidae > Talpa > Talpa europaea. The sequence goes on from NC_140071.1 coordinate 36,154,235, forward strand.
TAAGTGATTTGGAAAAGTCTTTATTCTGTGTAACTTTCAGAGTTATCAAAAGAGTCAGCTGTAAAGCAGGGAAGAAAGTAGTTTTAGTGTAAATATATTGCCTACAATTTCCAGTTGTAATTTAGAAGATTCATTCCAGGCATAAGAATTTCACCATTTATCACTTTGTACTTTGTGTAAATCAAATAAGTTATATGACCATAGCTACAATAAAAAATCATTAACCCTATAATCCAGTACCTATTTTAAAAACATATTTTTAATATTAGTAGTAGTTAGATTAATGGGGGTGGAGCTATCATTTTTATTAGTTCTCTATTTAGATTGTAGAGTACTATCTTTAGCAATTTCCTCCCGTTTGCACCTACTCCATGGTTAAGGGTAGAGATTACAGCAGGCAATTTCCAGTTGCTCCTGTGAATTTGCAATTGAGGGATTGTAACTGTAGATCCTGGCTCTTTTGCTACTAGTGACTCACAATCATTTAAGAAAGAATGTACCCTCACTGGGCCATTCTCCTTTTAAAGAGATGTAGGTCACATATAATCTCCTGATGTCATTCCTGTGTGCACAATGCCCTATATGTCAATTATGAAGTATGATTTCATACTCCACAGCAGCACTGTGGAGAAAAAGTATGTAGACAAATAAAACTGAAATACCCCTTTTCAATCTATATCTCAGAGACTAATTTTTTAGTTTTAGAAAAAAGAAACCAACTCTGAGGAGTTAAATTAGGTTAAATATTGTACTAGATTTGTGAATTTTAAAAGGAGGGCAAGTTTGCAATTAGTTGCTTACCTGAAATAACAAATATAAGTTCAATTGTAAAAAATAGTTTCTTCTAATAATTTGCGGCATAATGTATTTATTACTACTTACATTATGATAAATATCTTAAATAACCTAAGAAGAAAGAAGAAATCCATCAAATATAGCTAAGAAAATAGTTTTGCTAAGAATTAAATAGTTGGCACTTTGGCTTACATTCGTTAGTAATGGCTAAAATACTAATTATCAATTGTATCTAAAACACAATATTTGCTACCTTTTAATATTTTCATTCACAAAGCACTTAGTGTGCAAGTTTAAAATGCCATCTACCTTTTGTATAGCTGAACATTAACAAAAGATCTATATCTCTTAGATATCCAATAAGGGAAATTGTGACAAGTACTTTACAGCCATCAATGGCATGTTTGTATTTGCTACTGATACCTTAATGTCCCAAAGTTGTTCTAAGGTGTTACAAGAAAACAAGGAGAATCATGAACTTGGAGAAATAAATTTTCTAAGCAGTAGAACTTCAGCATGCCACTTCTATTTTCTCTACTGACAAACTATAGTGAGGTAAAAATGTCTTACTGCAGTCATATGTTATCTTGAGGTTAGATGGCATCTACCTGTAATTAAGATGTTTTAAAAAATGTTTCTTACCAACATAAAAATCAGAATCCAGGCTATTGAGGGTCATTTCATTTCCCTATAATTATTTTACTTGTTAATAAAATATAAAATCATATTCTCCCGCTTTATGTAATAAAGGTGAGTTTTGACATAACTGGTGTGCAAAACAAGCAAAAGAAAGAGCATAATATAGTGGAGACTACAAGTACAGCAATGGTCTTGTATTTCCATGGTTCTGTCAACCAAGTGTATAAAACAGTAAATTAAAAATGAAAGTCCAGTTTAGAATGCTAAATTGATCATTATTAATGTTAATATTGTTTCACAAACTGGGAAGTCATACAGTAGAAAAAGCTGATATTTATTTTGAGGGGTCAAATGCAAGATTAATTACTATAAACCATATAATCTTATTTTATACCTCAGAGAAAAGCTAGTTGCTTTGGCAAATAAATTTTTTCTACTTAGTAGCAACTGTTGAAAATATGCTAATTTTTGATAATAAACCAGTGTTCCTTGAAACCAATAGTCTATTTATTATAACCCCTCAAATCATAGTAGGGGTACTTAATCTCATAATGCATCACATGTTTCACATACTTAAAAATTTGCTTTTGTAAAGAAGGCAAACTGAGTACCTATTTTGGTGGAGGGTATTGTGATCATTTTCTCTAACTTTCAGATGTCAGAGAATAATACTTGGATTTTACAGAGATATATTTTATTTCTTCAGAATGCAAGCTCTGATTTCAGGTTTAGTCAGAAAAGAGATACACATAAATCTATATGACCAGAAGAGATAAGTAGATCATAAAAAGTCCACACACATCATAACCCTGTGCATCTAACACAGAGATAAGGACAGTTACAGATTATTATGGCATGGATTGCTTGATAATCTATGGTGAATCTATGATAAATTTCAAACTATAACAAATACAATGACTCATTTTTTTTAAAGAAACAAACCACGAAGGCATAAATTTACTCTAAGACTTGTGTCACTAAGAAACTGAATAGTTCAAAGTCAAACATTATGTGCCATGCTTTAGATTGCTCTTATGAAAGGCACCATAGAAATGTCACCCTATTATAACCTACTGTATTTAAGAATTAACTGCAGCAGAACAGCCGGGGGAGATGAATATATACTGATGTGATCATCCCCATCTATTACTCACCAGCAGTTAATACAAAGCACACTTTAGACAAGAGTCTTTAAGACAAAGAAATAAACACATTGTTAAAAGGAGTGCATTTAATATCAGGATTTCTTTTTATGAATTCTAACAGACCCTTATACTATAGTATTTTCTCTTTAATAATAGGAGCTTTTCATTTAAATGATGCAATCAGTATGCCACAAGCGGGTTCTTTCTTTAGTGGGAGGAGTTAGCAGCTCCAACATTCAATTGACCTGTTTCCAAATAATCTACAAGAAAAAAATGAAGATTAAGTCCTCTAACAAGAGCAGTTTTCACAGCCCTGCGTACAAAGAGAAGGATTCGGTAAAAAGATGAGAGGGCAAGCCGCATTGTGCTGGCCCACTTAAATCTTATTTCCAATTCACTAAATGTGTTATTTGACTTGGCAAGTGAGCTAGTATGTGTATTAGATCAGCAGGGCGCCTAATCAAGGAGATGCCAAGTTTACTGCAGCCCCTCTGAGCTGCATTAGCCTCAACTAGTGACCTTAAGCAAAGTGGGTGGTTGAACCCAAAAGAGAATAGCATTAACTTTTGCTTGAAGTTCAGCCTGATTTGAAGTCTCCTTTTGTGCCTTATTCCAAAAAAAAAGGGAGAGAAAAAAAGCAAAAAGCATTTAACAGAATTGAATCTAGTCTGCTCAGCACCATCTTCACACGCAAGGCTTCATAGAAGCTTGCCTCCATTAATGCTGACACATGCAAAAGAAATGAAAAGCATTAACTCAGCTGAGGCACTTGATTTTGCAGCTGCAGAACAATTCACTTTGTAACTCAGTAACTCAGATGGGGTTTTTCCACCCAGATAAACTGCTAATTTGCTAATTGATACAAGAAGTATTTTCAAATATTAAATAAACTGCAAATAAAGCAAAAAAAGAGGAACATAAATTACAAGGGCGCATGAAAGATACATAGTATAGTTGGAACATTTCTGAGAAGCAAAATATTAATGGACATGTTTCCTTTTCCCTTTTTAACATATTCCCAGCATTGAGTATATGTATAACCAGTATTCCTGATTTCATATAATAGATTGCATGTATGATTGAACTCATCAGTTGCATTTTGCTTTTTTGTTGTTTTATAATTAAAGCAAGCCTTTTAGATTCACCTTTAGAAGCACAGCTTTTCTCAATTTGGTTTCCCTGTTTTAAACTTGCTATCTTGATTATATATTCAAAAGTTTCTAATAACACCAGTTTTTACATATTGTTTAGTGCAACTCAGGATTCTATCTTTTCCCAGGATGTTGCACTTAGAAATAATCATTCTGCCAAAGCATGTGAATATGTGGAGTGTAAAGTTAACAAAGCTCAAAATGTGGATGTTCTATAGGCTCTTTTGTATCATCTTGAACTGTAACACTTTTCTCAATTTGGTTTCCCTGTTTTAAACTTGCTATCTTGATTATATATTCAAAAGTTTCTAATAACACCAGTTTTTACATATTGTTTAGTGCAACTCAGGATTCTATCTTTTCCCAGGATGTTGCACTTAGAAATAATCATTCTGCCAAAGCATGTGAATATGTGGAGTATAAAGTTAACAAAGCTCAAAATGTGGATGTTCTATAGGCTCTTTTGTATCATCTTGAACTGTAACACTTTTCTTATTCCCACACAAATATAAGATGAGATTATTTTTATTCCATCCTTCATTTTCTACTGTTTGTTTGGCTTCCCTCTTCAAATTTATTTGAAACACAAAGTCAAGCAAAGCATCATCACCTTCTGGGAACTGCAGAAAGTACAATGAAAATCAACAAAGTAAAACACCCAAAACATTCATCTCTTTGGTGTGTAAGTGATGGGATGAGTCTATAAAACTCAGATTCCACATTTGGTGAGATGCTCCGGGTCGCAGAGATATTCTGGCGAGGCAATTTTTAAATGATCATAAAACCACCTCATCAATTTATCTTTCCAGGTAGTATAATTGCCTTTGTGTCACAAGTATTTAGAAAAAGTGGTTTAAAATCATCTGAATATTGTTTTAGAGATAAGATGCTTACATAATTGCTATTGACTTTGCTTTTTTTAACTCTGGGATTTGAAAACATTTTCCAAACATTAATTGCAATGAGACCCCTGTGAGGCTGATATTATCATACCTTTTTTCCAGGACGATAAGCAGGGAGGACAGGGCCCATTTCTTGCCTTGCCCCATGCCCTTCAGAGCTTGCCCAAGCTCAGAGCTCCCTTAAAAACCATTGGATCAGCTCCATGGGAGCACAGAAGAAAATGAGAAATGGGCTCTTGGAGATTTAAGGGATTTTGTAAGGTCGTGTGCAATTGAGCTGTAGCTAAAAGTCAAAGCTGAAAATCTAAGATTCCATATTCAGTGGCTAGATATATTTCCTCATTAAGATAATACATGTAGAATATCAGGCATGCCGGAATTCACTGATAAGAAATGGAGTCCATTGCTGCACATTTTTGAGTAAGTTATTTAATAACAAAAAAAGTCTTTCTTTGATTTGAATAAAAATATACGATGAAATTTTCATACGCAGCATGTATAGGAGACAAATAAGGACCAGAGATGCATTTCGGCATTTTAAAAATTGTGAAAGCAATGTTAACACTCTAATTTATAGCAGAGACTGGATTTTGCCCCTACGTCAGGTGGTGTTATAAAGAAGAGGCATATACAGAAGGTGGAATGAGGGGTTAAAAGTCACACCAAACATACTGCAAAGGCCTGTGAGCATCTCAACCTTTTTTCTTTAATTGGAAGAAGAAGAGCTTTTGACTAAAGACTTAGTTCCACAATGTAGGCCGGTAGCCCAACTGGGAAATACTCTTGATTTGAACAGTTTGCCGCAGTTCTATTCTGAACTCTTTATATAGATCCTCTTTCAATAGTAGGGCACATATTTTAAGGTAAAAAGGGTATTTTACTAATTTTTTAATGAAGCTTTGACTGCAAGCAATACTTGGGAGTAGGTAATCATGCGCTGGTGCCTTTCCCTTCCGCACTGCAGGAATGAGTGCACTTGCACAGCTGGTTGTCAGTACAGCTCTTATTACTAACACCAATTATTGATTTTTAAAAGGCCTACACTATTAGTACCCTGCTACATCTCTTCACACACAATATGTGTTTTAAAAATTCCTTTTTAAAAAATAAAAAATCTGAGTCTAACCTTTCTATCATCAGTGTGCTTGCTCTTTACATTTTATCTTAAATCTTCACAGGAAAGCAAACCAGGAATCATTTTTTTTTTTTTATACTCCTGGGCTAATTTTGAAGCAGAGATGCTTTGCCCATATGATCTCTCTGGCAGGTATCACGTTAGGAAAAAGCAAATGGTAGCCACTAAGGGGAGAATAAAAGAACACAATTAGAAAGTTGAAGATCCTCTATCCCCTTATCTCCCCTGCCTTTATTTCATGCTATCCCAATCTATGCCGAACCAATCATAAAAGCCCACCTGGCTTCATTGCCACTGGGATGTCTGCTTTTGCATAAAATTGTACTTTTCTCTTTGCAAATTCCCAATGAAGGTTAATGCTAGAAATTTTTCAAAAAACTATTCATGCTTTAATCACTCTAATCATTTTTATAACAAGCTGTTCTGAGAATATTCCTCTTCAGCAATAGTTTCTAGATGTGTTCATTTTCTAGGACTGCCATAACATAGTATCACAAAACATGGCTCTGGAGAAAGAAATGTGAGATGAAAGGGTCAGCAAGTTTGGTTCCTTCTGAGATCCAAGAGGCAAAATCTGTCATACACCTCTCTCCAGCTTCTAGTAGTTTTCAGGCGATCTTTGGTATTCTTTAGTTTATAGATTCATCTCCCTGATATCAACGTTCATTTTCACATAACAACCTCCCTGTGTATATGTCTATGTTAAAAATTCTCACTCTTTATAAGGAGATTGTCATTCTGAATTAGAGCCCACCCCAATTATCTCATTTTTAACCATGGTCATTGGCCAACATCCTATTTCCAAATAAAGTAACATTTGTAAGTGCAGGGGGTTAGGACCTTAACATTTGGGTGGGAGGCACATTTCAAACCAAAACAATAGGTTTTGTTAAAAATATTTATACACATTGTTACTAAATGTTGATGCCAATGCCTCAAAAGGGAAGATAAAGTATTGCATTTATTTATTGTCCTCTAAATGGGAAGTTCACATATATTGGTAAAAGAAAAGGTATGAATTTCATGAGAATACTAAAGGTTTACAAATGAGAAAATCACTATTCATAGTTTTTAATATGTACTAAATGAAAACCTAAACTATGACACTCTGATAACTGTTTTCAGTGACAAAAAAAAAATCAAAATTTTTTCTTGAGCAACTACTAAGTATACTGCTGCTACCCAGTATTAGAATTGTAAAGACATATGAGAATTGCTTTTTAATCTTCAAATAGTTTAGTGAGGGGAAGTGAGTATAAATGGATCATTGAAATTTATAGGGTGTTATAAGGAAAGCCATCGAAATGGGGGAGTTGTGAAAGTAGGAGTCAATTCAGCCTACCTTAGCCTTCTGTTTCTGAGGAGAATTTAAAAAGGAAGTGATGGTATATCTTCATACGCACACACAAACATGCACATACACACACACGAATACTATTTAGTGATTAGAAAGATAAACTCATGCCATTTGTGACAAAGTGGATGGAGGTGGAAAGGATTACCATAAGTGAAACTCTAGGGGCCTCCCCTGGTGGCACAGGGGTTAAAGTTTCAGTGCTATCAAGCTATCACCAGCCACTGCGGCATGATTTCGATCCCTGGCCAGGGATCTCACCAACATGGTGCAGCAGACCTGTCCTGTCTCACCTGCTGCTCCCCTTAGCAGTATATTTCAGTAAATCTGCCTGTTCTGCTCCCCACTCTGTCTCTGGTGAATCCTCCTACACCCCCACACCCCTGGCCTATACCCCACTCTTCTATGCATAGAAAAGTCACTTGGCAATTAAAAAAAATTAAAAAAATTAAAATTAAAAATTAATGTTAATTATAACTTTAATTTTTAATCAAAGTAGGTTTTCTAACTCTGTATTCCCTAAAATTTGCCTGTTCTTTAACATCATGCTGCTAGAACTTCAGCATCATCTCTACTGCTTCCTCCGAAAACTAGCCAGAAAATATTCTAGGCTCTGGGGACCTGGGTCCAAGCTTACTATCCTATAGCTTCTACAAAAAGATTATGTCTTAAACACATCTAAGATTATTACTACCAAAAAAAGTTATTGTTTAAGTAATGAGTATGTTGGCTATTTATGTTGACAGTATCACAATTTATCAGAGATAAATGATCATAGTTAAGGTCAACAAAAAGAACCTATTAAAACATAAATGTTTTTATTTCTTCTGATCTAGTACTTTTCCTACAGCACTATATATCACTTTAGTGCTTCTTAGTTAAGAGTGATGATTTCTTCCAACTCTCGATCTATATATAGTGCAACATTCCCATCTGATGATTCTTTTGATTTACAAAATATGATATAACACTGGATTACATTATCTTAAAATCAAAACAATACAAAAATGTTTTATAACAATTAGTTAACTAGAGACAATAAAAATGTATCTGGACTGAGAAATTTTCTCTTCAAATAGTGAAACTTGGCCTCCCCGGTGGCGCAGCGGTTGAGCGTTGGGTTGCGAGGCTGCCTGCAGCCTCTGCGGCGCAGGTTCGATCCCCGGCCGCCGGTCGAGGGTCCCACATGACACGCAGACCTCTCCTGCCTCCCGCTGCTCCCCTCAGCAGTGTACCTCGTCAATCTGCCTGCTCTACTCTCCCCTCTGGCTCTGGTGAATTCTCTCACCCTCCCGCACTTCTGACTGTACCCAGTGCTTGTATAAATAAATAAATAAATAAATAAATAAACAAATAAATAAATAAATCTTAAAAAAAAAAATAGTGAAAATTTTCTCCTTTCTCTATCCTTCTCAATTAACATTGTATTTTATTTTCTCAGAAAGTTTATAATTTAAGTGCTCCTTACTGCTACTATACAAATTCAGGGTATATCTTTTTAGCATCTATTAAGATATCTAGAGCACTTTTTGTTAAAAAAATAAAAAGCCTACCTTTTATGTAATAGAAGAGAGTGTACACAGAAAAAATAGTAATGATGTAACATTTCATTTTTTGTTGAAATTTTTTGCAGTAATTATACATTCCCATGAAGTTGAAAGAAATAATGCAGAGATTCTGTGTACATTTTACCTACTTCCTGCCAATAGTAATCTGTAGTATCATATCAAAACAAGATATTAATGTTGATAGAGGCCACTACTTTTATCTAATTTCCCCTAGTTTTACCTGTACCCAATTGTATATAGTATATTTAGCTCCATATGCTTTTATTACAGTAACTTTTAATTTGAAAATGTAAATATTTCCCTGAGTTTTAAGTACCCATTAACAGGTGCTAATGGGTTGATTATTCCTTAAAAGTATAAGAATACTAAAAATAGATTTTCCTTTAGAATCCTAACCAATTAAATACATTACATTTTTAGATCTGGTTAAATATTAATATACAAGTAGTTTGAAAACATTGACTATTATTGTCCAAAATGGAGAAGGCAGTTTAAAAAATAGAAGTGATGATTATTTTTCTTATAAATGCACACCATAGTTTTAAATCAGAGGTTCAAAAGAGGTTAAGAAATATGAATCCATTTTCAGTGTTGGGGGCATCAGCTCATTAAGGGTAATAGAACAGGCTTCTCATTTGAAAAAGGCACTGACTCAAATGTGTAATGATTTCACTTTCAAATTTCTTTTATCTCAGTTGCTTCTACTTCAACAAATACAAGTGCTTCAGATATAATAAGACTAATGAGCATTGCAGATGATTACAAAAATATAATACTTCCCAAGGCATAATGATATCTTTTTTCCCCAAATTAAGGAGAAAAAAAAGAGAAAGTTTCTCTTTTTAGAATCTTTATTGCCTGAATATGACCTCAGTTAAAACCAAAATCTTTTAAATACCTCTGGGAGGAAGTATTTTGTGAGCAGGACTCCTTAGCTCATAAGGAAACTTTTATTAACTTTAGCAGAGCCTATATATGTGCCATAGGTTTATATCCTTAAAATGTGCCAAAATGGGTCATTTGAAATCACTGCCTCAGTGCAGCTTGGAGTTGGCATTTTGCTGATCAGCTCACCATGTACTTGGGCACTTTCTCTCTAAAGTGGCTGCAAGTCCAGCCTTCCGATCCTTATAGTTGGATGCACTATATAAAAGGGCCATTTTCTAATAAGTACTTTGCTTGTTTCAGAACCATAGAGCTCTTTTATCAGTCACAGTTTGGAAACAGCAAGGGGTGCGGTGTACCAGTTTGTTCAAAATAGACATTGTGCTGTTTACATAGAAAATGTGACAAAAATCAAGAACTCATAACCAATGCTACACAGCATATTTTAAAAAACCAAAAAAAAAAAAGAAAAAGGGATTTAATCTGACCCACAAGATGAGACATCTGCAAACCACTAGAGCAAATTGTGTAATGAACAGCCTCTCCTGGGTCTCCTCATGTAATTCAGAGCTGTTTTTGGCTCTCTTTCATTTTGGTTTGAAGACAGATTGTTTTACAAGGTACATCAGCCTTCAGGGAATAGCAATTTCCTCCCTTTACCCCAGCAACAACACAAATGTAACTTTTTAAACTGTTTATCTTTGATCAAAAATATATTACTTAGCACACTAAGTAAATAGCCCAACAATTTGTCGTTGAAATTATTGCTTCCTCTGACTATTTTTAGACTGTGTTTTTAAAAAACATTTACTGGGCAATTGGTAATGAGAGCTGATAACCTTGCCATTTGTTTTTTATTTTTGTAATGATCTCAGAAAAGCATTTTGAAATATGATATGCTCTTTAGTGTAATGGGTAAACTACTACGCTGCCAGGAATTATACCCAACTTCCTCACTCAATAGTCATGGGAACTCAAGCAACAACCACAACCCACACACATAATGCAGGAAATGATACAGAACACATACATTACAATTCTGTGGTAATTTGTTTACCAAGAAAGGCCACTTTAGTGTTTCTGAAGAAACAGAAATATTGAATCAAGAACATTCAAAATATGGAAATGCTAATATAATGCTATGCACAATTGTAAATTACTTTAATTTTTAAAATAGTCTGATAGCCACTTATTAAATAACATTTTATTTTAAAAATACTGCATTTGACTATGAAAAGAAAATCAGTTTAAATTCAATACTATTATTTTGCTGTTTGCTGCTATGCAATATCTTTTCTAATTCTACAGTCACAATGCCTTTATTATTCTTAAATATTAGTTTGCTTTATATATTATAAAACAATCACTATACTTCTACAATTATTTATAGCCTCTTCTTTTTAATGTCAACATTAGCATCTTTTTATATATTACCTGAATTTTTTCTGTTCCCAAATTTTCTGTGGAAAATTTTTTTGGTTTCACTTTTCTTATAAAGTTTTGTTTTGCAAGGACATTACATTTAACTTTTGGAATAGATATTAAAAATTGAGGTTATGAGTTCCTTTTTTCCTTCATATCTGACATGCATCTAGAACATATAGAATGAGTCCACACTGATCATATAATACTGATGGACTGCACTATGGATACTCTGGATTTAGAAAGAACTTATTTACTTCATTCTTATTAATGAAAATCATTCTATTATATCCTATGTTTAATGATCACACATCTGATTTCTTAACACAGGAATACAAATAATTTTATAGTTGGTGAAAGAAGATTCATTTCTTTTCTTATATCAGTCTCAATTACTAGTCCAGCAGTTCTGAAAAGAACCATATATTGATAGTATTTCATGTTCCATGCTGTGCTTCTCAAATTCTATGCCTCATAAAAAAATATAGAATTAAAGAAAAAAGAAAAAATTTAAACTGTCTCAGAAATACGTAGTTTCCAGATACCGTGAATTCCCTTCTACTTCGGGGTAACTTTTGTGGATGTAAAGTGAGGATATTGAAACATCTCTCTGCTTTCCTTTTATTTTCCCCATATATGCTTAAGTGTGTAAGTCAGTACTCTGCTAGTATTTCTAAGCTACGAATCCTCCAGAGCTTTCTGGAAATTTTTGTTAACTAATGAAAATATTTATGACTGAGGCCAGATATCTTTTAAATATTTTAGTCTTTTATTAAATGTGTAAATTCATATATATTGATGTATATTCATTTTATATATATCCAATTACTGTGTCTATAAATTTATGCATTCTTCTAAGCAGTTATGTGTGTATATGTGTACACCCATACAAAACTATCTAACAATCATGTTATGCATTCTCAATAATAACAAAGTTTATCTTTACGGGGTAAGACAGTCTGCAAAAATGATCTAGGTTTTGCTGGAAAGGGAACAGAAATGTAAAGTCACACTTTCTCCTTTCACAAGCTGTCACAGAAACAAGTGAAATTTCTTTCCTTCATGTCCCTCTTTGAGCAGAGGACATATGAGTAGAAAATGCAACAAAATCAAAGATGAATCGATAAGTGTTATACAGATTTGAAGAGTGCTTTTTAAAACCCAAAAGAGAGCCTCCCTGGTGGCGCAAGGGGTTAAGCACTGCACTGTGAAACTATCCGCAGCCTCTGCAACAGCCAGCCAGGGAGTTACCCACATGGTGTGGCAGACCCCTCCTGTCTCACCCACTGCTCCCCTTAGCAGTGCATTTCAGTAGATCCACATGTTCTGCTTCCCACTCTGTTCTCTGGTGAATCCTCTCACCCCCCACACCTTTGGCCTGTACCCCAGTTCTTATATGCATAAACAAATAAATCTTTAAAAAATAAACCCAAAAGAAACATAACTTTGTAACAATATTAAGGCTAATATCCATTCTTCTAAAATTAATAACCTTGTTTTATTATAGCATACATAGTATTGGGGGAAGCAACTGATGAATTCAGAATTTTGACACAGTAAAGTATATAAAACATAAAGGATGACAAAATAAAAATATCTCCATAAAATTCCTAGTAGATTCAAATTGGTACAAGAAAAAATACATACCTAAGGATATAATTTTGTCATTATTTCCAAATATCAAAGTTTAAGGAAGTCAAAGGATTATATCTGCACAAATAATATTTGACAATGCCAATTTTCCTAAAGCTTAAGAAATAGGCAGAACTTATCCAAAAATAATTACTGCTTTAAGTGTGAATATATTGAAAGGAAATAATTTTACTAATAAAAGTGGAATTTTGCTGGGCCTCCCCTGGTGGCACAGCGGTTAAGCGCTGGGCTGCGAAGCTGCCCGCAGCCTCTGCAGAGACTGTTCGGTCCCCTGCCATCAGCGAGAGTCCCACATGGTCGACAGACCTCTCCTGCAGCACTCGCTGCTCCCCTCAGCAGTGTATTTCTTCAGTCTTCTTGTTCTGTTCCCTGCTCTGGTTCTGGTGAATTCTCTCACCCTCCCGCGCTTTTGACCATACCCAGTGCTTGTATAAAATAAATACACAAATCTGTAAAAAAAAAAAAAAAAAAAGTGGAATTTTGTTGTAAATTCAACTTTGTATTTTTCATATTCTCTATAATTTCAAAATTAAAAAAGAATGCTTAAAAACAGAAAGTTAACTATAAAATACCATAAATGATAAAAATAGAAATGATAGTTGATGGAAAGGAAAATGTTGGAAATTAAAATAATACATAAGTTACATCATACTCAAAGATCGCTTTTCATACAGTCATTATTAAAGATCTTGATTATTCTGGGAATTGTGTCAATTTTTATACCATTTTTCATGCATCAACTTTGTTATACAAGTAGCTATATATATAGGGAAGGAAATTACATTTGTCTTACTCTTTTTGTTATATCAAAGTCAAGAGTCATTCAAGAATTTCAGATATTAGAACAGCTTTTGTCTTATTGGAAACATAAACAATATTGATATATTAATAAATAATATCTTGATCAATTAAGACTCAAATAACTATTTTTCCCTCAAAAAAACCTTTTTGTACCCCATTAATTATTCTGCAGTGCATTTGCTATTGTTCTGTATTAACAGCGCCACATTAAGATGCATGAGAAGGCATAAGCCTTTTCAAATGTTCTTTATTTGCTTTTGCCCCTCAGTACCTATGTGACTCAACTTTATTTTAAGGAACACCTGAAAGAGCATATGTAAAAGTTCTAGATAGTACTTTAGCCCAAAGTTGGTTTTTAAAAGCTACTGTTACAACTCTTTTCTTGATAAATATTCAGAAATTCTGGCATGGCTTGAATCAGTCTGATACCAACACACAGTCCTCTCAAATTCCTTAACCACATAAAAGCTAAGTTCTTGAAATAAACATCTCTGTGTCTTTCTCTATAGGGTTTTTTTTTTTAAGATTTATTTGTTTGTTTGTTTGTTTGTTTGTTTATACAAGCACTGGGCACAGTCAGAAGCACGGGAGGGTGAGAGAATTCACCAGAGCCAGAGCAGGGAGCAGAGCAGGCAGAAGGACCGAAGTACACTGCTGAGGGGAGCAGCGGGCGGCAGGAGAGGTCTGCGCGCCATGCGGAACCCACCTCAGGTGGCCGGGGAGCAGCCGGGGATGGAACCGGTGCTGCAGAGGCTGTGGACAGCTTCGCAACCCAGCGCTCAACCGCTGCGCCACCGGGGAGGCCCTCTCTATAGGGTTTTTATCTTTCTCAATTCCAGCTCTCTTATGATTAATAATTATAATATCTACCTTACAATAAATATTTCTATAACTGAATGCTTTATATAAATGTACATCATCATCCCTCTTCTATATGATGAAACTAAGGCCAATAAATTTATTCAAAAGTTCCAGACCACCCTGTTGGATAGTTGCAGAGTCAAAATTCAAATTCTGTCTTTCATATTTCAAAACCAGTTCTCCTCTGTATGTGATATGCTGACTCCTTTAACATTTTTACCTCCTGTTCTCAAATTTTAAGTAATAAAAATGTTTAATTATTCTAAACAAAACCTAAAATGTGTTAGTATTGAATTCCATTTCTGTGTTGTATAGGTTGTTTAAAAATTTATCTTGAAATTCAAATGTGTGTTTTCTTTTACTAAGTTAATCTTTTAAGAATCATTAAGTATTATGCATTACTCTAAAAGAAGATGTTCCCCAAATCTTAAAACAAAACAAAACAAAATGAAATTAGCAACTCAAGTTATTTGAGCATTAACTTTGCTTTTTTCTAAGTATTACTTTAAGAAGAATTTAAAGATGTTAACATGTAAGTAAAGTGATAATATTTTTATTTTTGCATTGTAATTAACATTTGGAGTAACGTGATGAATAAAATAATTTTAGGAGTGACGTGCACATTAATCTTAGAATTTCCAAGAAGAGTTAGCAATGGAAATAACGATTTTCAATATGCTTTCCCAAGGGATAAGCCTTACTTATTTCAGGGAAAGCTAAGCCAAGTAATCATGGCAGACACTAGCTGTGGTAGGCCAGGCAGCTGCTTAACTTCCCCCTTAGCTGGTGATAAAGTGTAATGGTTAGCAGCTGTTAAAAGCAAAGCAAACAAGCAAACAAATAAAATAAACAAGGAAGGAAGCACCACTAGCAGATGGGTGTCAAAATCTTTTAGGAAATTTATAATATGTGTATATTGTTTATTGCAAAAAAAAAAAAAGTCTAAACACTCATTAAGCATAGGGTCAATAATTTAAAGAAAACTGAAATTACCCACTAGACTATAAGCTCTTCAGTAACAGTGATCTTTATTTTATTCACTTATCTGTCTCAATGGAATTGAACAAACCCTAGATCACAGTAGGTGTTCAATAAATATTTTGTAGTCATGGGTACAAAGAGAAGAGAGAGGAGCTCCAGTGGCGCAATCGGTTAGCTCGCGGTACTTATACAAAGAGAAGAGAGAACTGATCAATTGGGAGTCAAAGTGTGTAAGTGTCAGGACCAATGGCATCAAAGCCTCGCAACTAGCCATTTGGCTCTTACCTAAGTATTCTGTCATCAGAATGTCCATACAGGAGTTCAAACCTGGTTAAAGGCCGGGGCTATTTCTCCTCTCTCTCTCTCTTTTAAAGATTTATTTATGCATTCAAGAACTGGGGTACAGGCCAGAGGTGTGGGGGTTGAGAGGATTCACCAGAGAAAATGTGGGGAACAAAACAGGGGTTACCCTTGCACAACCAGGGAGGCCCCAGATGCTATTTCTCATGGTTTAGTCTGGTAACAGAGCTAAATGGTTTGCTTTGCACATGGTAGGTGTATGATAAATATTTGCTGATTCATCAACTAAAAGCTAAAATGTAAGCACTTAAAAAATGTTACAATTGAATTAATTATTTCATAATATCTTAATCTTGTATTCTGTGGTCTATGAACAAATTCAGAAGCCTAAGTTTTAGAATTCGTTTTTAATACATGGCATTTTATATAAAATTCAAATTTTATGTAGCCTTGTAATTTCATGAATATTAAAACAATACTGCCATTTGAGATCTGGTGATGGTTTAGGTGTGGAACCTAGAATCAGATTGCCCATGTTATGATCTTGGCATCACCACTTATTAAATTGCTGATCTTAGGAAAATGACATCTTACATCGTCCTCCTTTGTGCACAATACAGATATTATTAATGGTATCTGTCTCATAAAGTTATTGTGAGAACTGTATACTGAAGAATATTTTAGGTTATATATTCCAATCACATATAAAATATTTATTTATTCATTGATTTATAAATGGATACTCATATACAGACAGTACTGTAGATGACTTATTGAATTATAGGAGATAAAGGATTTTAAAATATTTGACCATGTTAAAATACATTTCAGTATCTTAGATGATAAAATTTAAATGATTATATTATTCTTTTTCATAGTATATCTTTCTTATGATAAGAATATACATTAAACTATTGTCAGCTTGAAAGAAATAATTTCATATATATTTAACAGAATGACTAGTCAGATAAGCAGAATTTGCAAAGAATAATTATAAATAAAATTTATTGAATACTCTCTATATTCCAGATATTGCACTAAATGTTTATATAACCAGAGAGTTGATGAGGATAAAAAGGGTCACATGATTGATATTTCTGTGGAAGAGAAAGTTTCCCATAGAAGTAGTGTGCAAATACACTACAGATAGATATTAAAGCAACTGCAGTATTTAAAATATTGAGCTGGTTTAAAGTGAGTTTCAAATTGCAGTTTGTTCACTTAAGAACATACCTTTGGTATGTAATATATGCCAAGAACTCAGAATAAGGGACAATGAGAGAGAATATATGTCTATCTAGGTCTAATAGGTCATGGCACACCTTGATTTTTGTTTGCAAGGCAAGTTAAAAATACTGGAAAAAAAATACTGCTGATGACTTTATAAACTACTTGATTTCTCTCTCTCTCTTAATGAGGGTTTAGCTGGAAATGGTTCTATTACTAGAAACACTTAGAGCAAGACTACAGTTCCTGACAACTTACATTTGATTTATTCTACACACATCATACACACAGAAGCAGTTTCCTGGCTTCATTTTCTTGACACCCTCTCCTTACCTTGTTTCCAGCAAGGGCTATAATTTCTAATACTTTTAACGCTGTCTCAAGAAGCAGAACTAATAAAGAAAGGAGATTATCAAATGTAAATGTAGAATGATAATCTCTGATGTGAAAGAGAGTGTAGAAAGCTCTATGGAAAATATTAACAATTAAGACCACTGGTCACATAATGAGATATTCAACTCATAAAATTATGACATCTCATTGGTATATGAGGGACTGGGTTTCTTGTAAACTAGGGAAATCTTAATAAATTGTCTCATTTCACATTAAAATAAAGGACATGACAATTATTTTATCCTATCCTATGTCAAATACATAAACAAAATAATGGCAGTCATTTTAATATAATGGGTTAGACTAGTAATAGAATTACACAGTTTGAAATTCCTGCTCAATATTGCTTTAGTAGATTGGGATACTCTTGGACTAAGATTTAAACCAGGATCATAACTCATTTTAGTAGGTAATTAGCAAGAAAAAATAAAATAGAACTAAATACCTAATATAAATAGTAAAATTTTATGTGAAGAAATAAATTTCACCTCTGTACACAATTGTGTTTTACTCTTGGAATGGCATTATATAATTCACAGACAAATTCAGTCTGCCACCTATTTTTGTGCAATCCACAATCTAAAAATCAATCGTATATACTTAAGTAGTTTAAAAAAATACATGTATATTTTGTAAAGTGTAAAATTATATACAATTCAAATTGCAATGTCTACAGTTACAGCTTTATTGGATCACAGATATTCTCATGTGTTGATGTCTAATCAAGGCCTGCTTTCACGTTACAGTGGCAGAATTGAGCAGTTGTCACAGAGACGGTGGCCTTCAAAGATTAAAATACTCACCATCTTGTCCTTCATAGGACAAGTTTGGCTGTCCCTGTTCAAGCATGTGTACTGATCCTCAGGTAAAGCAAAAAATGCTAGAGAAAAAGATAATTAGCACAGTCTGAGTCCAGGCAACTTAAGCAAAATTACACTGTATTTTCATAATCTTCAGTACTTTAATTTTAATTAAAAGCTAATAAACATTTCCACAATAGTTTTAGGACCAGTGGAAAATGAGCACTAAAAGTGAAAAAGAGTTTTGCAGCTCACAGGAGCAATATAGCTACATCGTTTCTTCTGCCCAAAGGACTTGGATAGACTTTTGTGGCCAGCTTCCATTTAGATACGCCATGATTCAAACAATGAAAGAAGACAGAATTGGCAAAATTCTGACTTTGTACCAGCTGCAGGAGTTTGCTCCAGTATCCTAGTGGCTCCCTGGATCAGATCTCTGATGAGAACACTCAGTAACTGGATATCTCCTTAGTAAAGATCTGCTTTTTGTCTCCAAACTACTTGACTTCACAAAATCTAGCAATTCATTCTTTTTCCCTCTTTTCAGAATCAGTGCTACCATCCATTCTTAAGTGTGTTTCAAGCTATCACAGAAATGTAAACTATTTTCATGCAAATGTAAGCATATATCTGGAAAGTTCTGGTTCCAACCTAATGGGCCAGACTCTGAAAATAACTTTCTCAATGTGTTCAAGAATGTTTTCTTCATTATTATGGCATTGCTTTACTTACTATTATAGTGATGGTTGTACACCATTACACTTTAAATATATATTTATACCTTTACACACTTTGCTCATCATAGCCACTTTAAAAACATGACTCTAAACAGAATAAAAAGACATATTTTCATTTACAACAGTTTCGCTTTGTGAGGTAAAAATAATAACCTGAATCCTTATGTTAAAAGTCTTAAACAAAACTTTAATTTGTACTATTACACATATTTTTCTTTAAAATTAATCCCTCTTTGGACAAAGTTAATATCCTACACTTTATGGATTCAAGATTTTCATGGCATTGTAAAATTATTACATTGCTTTTTAACTGTGCTTTACAGAATTACTGGATTGTTGGTGATGGAAATGCCAATGTAAATTTAGAGTGCCATGAGAAAATCATTGTATTCCAAAAACAAGTAAACCTTTAAAAGCCCTTCTACGCTACCTGCTTCAAAACCATGGCAATGAAAATTGGAATCTAAAAGGATGTTAGCTATCAAGCTAATTAAATGTTTAAACTCCAAGTCAAGAGCTTACTTACATCATAGAAAAATGGTTCCCAGGTCAACAGACTTCAAGCTGTTCAAACACCTACTAGAATAATTTTCCCTCCAGTATGCAAACAGGAAGTTAATAAAAAGTTTAAGCCATAATTTTCTATTGTCATAGAAAATCTTATATATATATAAAGCCCATAGATATTTGAGGCCTACTAGATTCCAATTTCACATATACATATATGTGTCTAAACATAAATATAAAGAAAGTTTATTATACAGCCCAGCAAATTAAAATTAAAATTATTCAAGTTTGGTTAAAGTTATGTTACTTTTTATATATATGTTATAACTATCTATTAAGGCATATAAAATTAATTTGAGAAGTAGTTCTCTTTCTTTCCTGATTCCTATAAGATTTTGTAATACAAAAACAAAGCAAACAACCCAGTCAAAAAAATGGGTGAAAGAACTAAAAAAAAACTTCTCCAAAGAAGAAATGCAAATGGCAGAAAGCATATGAAAAATGTTCAGCATCATTAATTATGAGGGAAATGCAAATCAAAATTATAATTAGATACCACCTCACCCATGAATGAATGGCCCACAATAAAGAAATTGGAAACAACAAATGTTGGCGAAGATGTGGAGGTAAAAGCACCCTCTTTTACTGCTGGTGGTAAACTGGTCCAGCCACTAAGGAAAGTTGTGTGGAAGTTCCTCAGAACACTAAAAATGGGTCTACCATATGATCCAGCAATTCCACTCCTAGGAATCTACCCAAAGAACAAAAAAACATTCATTTGAAAAGAAGCCTTCACTGCTATGTTTATTGTAGCACTATTTACAAAAGCCAAGATATGGAAACAACCCAAATGCCCAAAATAGATGAATCAATCAAAAAGTGTGGGGCCTCCCCGGTGGCGCAGCGGTTGAGCGCTGGGTTGCGAAGCTGCCTGCGGCCTCTGCAGCGCCGGTTCGATCCCCGGCTGCTCCCCGGCCACCGGAGGAGGGTCCCACATGGCGCGCAGACCTCTCCTGCCGCCCGCTGCTCCCCTCAGCAGTGTACTTCAGTCCTTCTGCCTGCTCTGCTCCCCGCTCTGGCTCTGGTGAATTCTCTCACCCTCCCGCGCTTCTGACTGTACCCAGTGCATGTATAAACAAAACAAACAAACAAACAAATAAAGAAAGAAAGAAAAAACATGCCTCTATAAAAAAAAAAAAAAAAAAAAGTGTGTATACAATGGAGTATTACCCAGCAATCAAAAAAGACAAACTTATGCCAGTTGAAGCAACATGGATGGAGCTGGAAGGAATTATGCTAGCCAAAGTTAGTCAGAAGGAAAAAGATCATATATTCACTTACATATGGTACATAGAAAAACCAAATAAAGGTTAAAAGTCAAAACTAGCAGTTGACCATAGAACCAAGGCATACAGCAAAGGACGAAGTGAGGGGGGCAAAACAGGGAAGGCGATGAACACAAGAGAATATGGTGATGATGCATGAGTGATACAGTGGCAGACAGGGACTACAATGATGTAAGGAAAACATTTAAATAAATAACTTTCAAAAAAAAGATTTTGTTATAAAACTAAAGCAATAACCAAATAGGCATTTCTTACAACTTCGTTGAGTTGGAAAATAGTGGTGATTATCTTTGCTTAGTTGATTTTCTTGCCCTAAAATGAGATCATGTAGCCACATGATGAAGGTCCGCTAATATATACAATTAGGGACCCAGTTTTCCTAAATATGCTAGTGGGTATTTTTCACATGTATATGTTATCCTTCAGTGCCTTTGCAGTTGTTACCATGCCCTCCTTTCAACAACAACAACAACAACAACAAAAAACCATTTTCTTCATGTAAATTAAAAAAACAAATAGTATTTATAATAACATCTTTTTTTTTTTTAATTACAAAGGGTAGGATCTAGCAGAACATGGAGAAGAATTTCTGTTTCCCCAGCTCAGCCACATTTTGTCACCTCGTACCAAAATATCTTTATATGAGCCTATCTTAAAAAACCTCTGATGCTCTTTCGTCACACCGCCAACATGCCATCCAGACTGAGGAAGACCGGGAAACTTCAGAGCCACGTGAGCCATGGCCACGGCCGCATCAGAGAGCACCAGAAGCACCCTGGAGGCTGAGGTAATGCTGGTGGCCTGCACCATCACAGGATCAACTTTGACAAATATCACCCAGGTTACTTTGGGAAAGTTTGTATGAGACATTACCACTTAAAGAGGAATCAGAGCTTCTGCCCAACTGTCAACCTTGATAAATTGTGGACCTTGGTCACTGAGCAGACTCGGGTAAATGCTGCCAAAAATAAGACCGGAGCTGCTCCCATCACTGATGTGGTGCGAGCGGGCTACTACAAAGTTCTGGGGAAGGGAAAGCTTCCAAAGCAGCCTGTGATCATCAAGGTCAAATTCTTCAGTAGAAGAGCTGAGGGGAAGATTAAGGGTGTGGGGGGGCCTGTGTCCTGGTATCTTGAAGCCACTTGGAGGAAGGTCCATTAAATGCTGTGAGTGCTAAAAAAAAAAACAAAAAACAAAAACAAAAAACCTCTGATGAAAATAGTTCTTCCCACTTTGAAAGAACTAACAATTAACCCTCCTCCATGCTTGCTTCTCTATCTCTAAACTAGGAAATAAGAGAAGCTGATCTACACTCTTCTGTGAACACATTTTGTAAAAGAAGAGATTACTATAGAATAAGTTGATTAGCTTTTATTTTTTGTTTAGCTATGTTTTTGAGAAAGTACCAGATAAAGGTAATTAGATGGAAAATAACACACTCTCCTTGTGAAAACATAGTATAAAATAAAATTTAAATCACCAAATTTGTAATAGACCATTCAATAACTTCTAAAATCAGTAACCATTCAAGCAGTAGCTTCATAAACTGGATTTGAGGTAATGACCTAGATATAAAGACTGTGTAAGCCACTAATTGTAGTCCTCAGACACCAACTCCACTAAGCATATAGTATAAATTTGTGTGATCATTAGGACAGCAAACATTTAGATAAGGTAATAGATTTAACAGTTTGAATGCATACAATTGATTATATTGATTTCCCAATATAACACATACATTTGTTGAAGCTCAGTGTGTGTGTGTGTGTGTATACATTGTATATATGCATATAGATTGCATAATATAACATTTTATAAATTTAAAACTTTTAAGAAATAATATAAAACTTTTTTATCACGCCTCTATGTTAACAATTTTATCAGTTTGTATAGCTTGAAGCATCAGGAGACTTTTGCAAAGAGATAGTTTTCTATAAATATTAGACTTGGGACTGAATTTTAATAGAATATGTTCATATCAAGGACAATACAGTTATGAAGTACTATTTTAGCATGTAGTATGAGCTACTATAAAAGTTCAATTTTTAGTAATAGCTAAATAGTCATAGCAAATCAATTCACTTGACTTAAATTGCATTTGTAATAACATCAGTTTAAAGGAGAAAGACTACACAAAAGGAGGTTTGAAAGTATAGTTCATTTATAAAATCCAAAACTTATGGTTTTAACTGATATTTTAAGTGCAAAATATCAAATGCATATATATCAACAAAACCATCCCAAATAAAATCATATTAAATTTTTTACCATTTTTCCCACAGCTTAAGTAATTTGCTTGCTAAAACAACTTTTGACCAGCAATTACTTAATTTTAACTACTTTTGCTTACAATAAAAGGACTCTCTTGCTAATAAATATTTCAGCAAACTGTTCTCAGTTTGAGAACTGAGTGAAAACTTAAGTTATTAAATTGATAAATATTTGGCCATGATGACATTACACATAGATTAAAAAGTTACAAAGTGCTAGAAAAAGTGCAATTTCTCAGCCTAGAGATATGTTAATATTAAAGTTATAGAAAATTTGACTTTAAATTATTATAAGTAATATCAGTAAAATTTATTCAGTGATGCAATGCTGAGCTGAGGAGATTATAGTTTAAACAATTATTTGTGTATTTAATTATAGCTATGGCTTTTAATGTGAAAAAAAATTAATGAGGAAAAATAACCCAAATATACAAATAAAATTTGAAAAGGGTTATTGAAAAAATTGCTTCACATATTCAGAGATGTAGTCATTTCTTTTCAATGAATATTCTTTGTGTCAAGATGGTAGCATGGGAAAAGAGCATAATAAAGAAAAATAAATTTTTCTTTACTTATCTCTAATAACATTTAATTTGTTATTATGAATACATATTTTTAATTAAATGAAGGACATATACTGTGAATGATACAAGTGAATCAACGTTCATGATTTTGTGCAGGAGGAAATATTATAGAAATAAATATAAATGAGATGTCACTACACACTTACTTGACTCAGGATATTCAGAATATTTAATCTGATCCAGTAAGTACATGGACAGATGGATATTCTCTTCACAAATATACTGAGCACCTAGGAGTCCTTTTTAGTTTTATCGTTGTCCAACATTTGGCTGCACAAAGACATCCATCTTCCTGGGTCTACTAAATGTTGCCAGAGGAAGATTTGTATGGCACAGGGATTATTGTTTCTGATGTGCAAATCCTGGCTACCCAGGTAAATTGATCAGTGTACTTGATAGATTAGTGTGAAGTTCTCCTGCAGTAAGAACCAATGGTGTAAATGTTCAAAGCTTTCTACCACAATGAAGTCTCTGATTGGCTGGTGAGTGTCAGTATACAACATGACTTTTAGTTACCCAAATGGTGCTTCTCAAAGAACAACTTATATTTCCTTCATTCTAGTTAAACTAAGCAGTAGCTTTACTTTAACTCTCCTTCCTCATTAGAGTATTTTAATGTTAAGGCTTTCCCCCCCTAACTTCTTACTAATGAGCATCAGCAAAGAATATAAGCTTGCTAAATTCATTGTTTATAAATTTATGATGATTAATAGTATTCACAAATATGTGGAAAGATTTCAACAACTGCATCATTAATGTTTCAAAAATGATGTATATCTGAAAAGTGAAGCAATAAAGAGATAGTTTCTTGTTTAAAATGCCAATAAGCATGGATTTTTTTTTTTTAACATAAGTGAGCTAGTATGCCAAGGTAAAATCATATCTATTCTAAATCATTTTTGTCAGATCTAGAAATTAAAAAAATAGTTTTGCCATGAGTTTTACTTATTAGGCTATACTTCTTGTGGAACGTTGAACCTGCTGGATCTTTTTGAGTTTATTCCACTTGGAATATGTTGAATTTCTTTGCAATATAATGTTTTTTCATCAAATTTTACAAATTACTTCTTCAAATAATATTTCTGCTTTTTTCTCTCTTTCTTTTTCAGAGACTCCCCTTATGTGTGTGTATTTGTGTATTAGATGAGATTCTATCCAACAATATAAGATATACACACACACACACACACACACACATATATTCAATAGCATACTACTCAACTATAAATAAAGATGAACCCTTGCCATTAATGACAACCTGGATGGAATTGGAGTGAATTAGGCTAAAAATAAGTCAGAAGAAGAAAGAGAAATAACAAATGATTTCAGTCATTGTGGAATGTAAACAAATATAATAAATATAAAACAAACCCTAAAAATCTGACTAAGGATTTGAGGGTATAGAGGGAGTAAGTGGAGGGTGGAAAGTAAACAGGGATGGGGGTCAAATGAAATATGGTGGAGAACTATGGGTGTTTTGGTTGTGAGTATGGAATAGTAACATGTGTCTGAAGAGAACTGAATCTATAAACCTAAATCATATACAGTTTTTAAACAAATGTTACCTCAGTAAAATATAATACCATTAAGACAAACATATGTTGTCACCTATTCTTCTGACCAACCATATATAATTAGGAGTTCCCACAACACTTCTTTCAGTTGATAATTTACCAAGATAACTCTCAGAACACAAGAAAAATAGTTTACTTGTGAGATTGTTTATTATAAAAAGATATATGTCAGGAACAAAGAAATGGAAAAGAAGAACAGAGAAAAGTGGGCCTCCCTGGTGGTGCAAGAGGTTAAGACACAACAAATGAAGCTGTCTGCAGCCTCTGCAGCATGAGTTCAATCCCCTGGCCAAAGAGCTACCCACATGGTTCAGCAGACCTTTCCTGACTCACCCGCTGCTCCCCTCAGCAGTCTATTTCAGTCAATCTGCCTGTTCTTCTCCCCATTCTGTCTCTGGTGAATCCTCTCACCCTCCCGCACATCTGGCCTGTGCCCCAGTTCTTGTATGCATGAATAAATAAATCTTAAAAAAAAAAAAAGAATGGAGAAAAGTATGGCGGAAGAATCGCAGAACTTTTAATCCTCTCTAGGACTTCTATGTGTTTCTCAAGCTAGAAACTCTTTGAACACTAACTTTAGGAATTTTTTTTGGGATGCTTAATTATGTGAGCATGGTTGATTAAATAATCACCATTGGTGATTAATTCAATCTCCAGTTCTTCTTCCCTTCAGAGATTGGGTGGGGAAAGTGAAGGTTACACCACCCTCTAATCATATCATTTCTGTCCCCTGGCAGTCTTTCCCCTTCCAGTGGTTATTTAGGGCCTTTTGGAAAAATCTAATTATTAATATAAATTTAAGTATAGTTAAAAGAGATTTGCTATAAATAACAAAAGGCATTCCTTTCACCTTTATTGCATTGGAGCTATTTCAGAAACAAAGGGAAAAAGACAAAGGTATTATAACAATGGTTGCTCCTAGGGCTCTTATCACTTAGGAAATTACAAGGGATTTAGTTTTGTGCTAGAAACTGTGGACTAAGATCCAACCACATATGTTGTAAATCATAGTATCACATTATTGAATCCACCATGCCATCTTTTTCTTATGACATAGGTAGGGTTTAAACAATACAAAGAGGGGGGACTAATGATCTGTGTTAAGGTTTATAAAGTAAAAATCAAAATCAACAAGCAACTATAAACTAGAGACACAATACAGTTGGGGGAGGGGAGGAAGGAGTAGGATGAAAACAAGGGGGGTGGGAATTGTATGGGGTCTATAACCATAAGGAAAATGCATACATTGTGCAAAAATGAAAAAATTATGTAAAAATATATAAAATAAAATAAATCAATAAAAATTAAAAATTAAAAAAAGGTTTATGAGGGCTTTGGCGGTGAGTGTGGTGTGGTTGCATACTTCTGAAGAGGTGTTAACCTGTTCCCTTCAATCATATACAGTATTCCCTTCAATCATATACAATAGAAATTATTGGCTTTTTATTTTTCCAATTAAAAAATAAATTAGACTAACTTTTATTCTATTTTAATTGCAAAGAGTTTTCTATTTCTTTTTCTCTTCCCTAGGATTTCTGAAATGTATTAATCCTGTTTTTAAATATTTTGTTCTTAGAATAACCCATTTTGCTAGACACATTCTCTATAATTAAAATAGTGTTTATTTTAAAAGTAAGGTAATCCATGTGTTTCAGATTCATTTCATTTAATCAATCCAAATATTACTGTCTATGAATGCACTAATGGAGAATGAGTCTGCTTTATTGGCTGTTTAAAATACTTTAAAGGAACAATTTGCTAAGAAGTAAAGTAACTTCTAAAAGTTTCATGTTCTTGGTATTTATGAAATGCATTTCACCCAATTTCTTTAAGTTCTTAGTTCATGAAATCTCAGATAAAATAGAACACATATTTAACTAAATGAACACTCTTTCATCCCCTTTCTTTACTAACATTTACGGAACTAGAGCCCAGAAATTTACAATCTGATTTGATCATTTTTTTTCATAGTTAAATCTATTTGTTTCAAACAATAAAAACTAAATGTACTACTAAAAAGAGACTGTCACTGAGAATGATGGAGTGACTGAATATGATTATAAATAAAATAGTATTGTTTCCACATGTCAGTGACTATTACTCTGTTAACATAAAAATACAAGAGGAAAAGAATCTGCCTTTTCAAAATAAGTGTAAGAACTTTCCCATATTTTCTTTTATCTATCTGCTGAATATGAATAACTTCGGCCTCTTTCTTGTTCTCTAAAGGAACTTTCCTCCAGGTATGCACAGGTTCACACAATAACAAAAACTTCACCAAGGACAGCAAAATCTCCTTCACCAAAAGCAGGCTAATAAAAAGAAAGAAGGTATAGAAACAAAGCTACGTGCAAACTTATCCTCCACCAATTATAAATTGCTTGACTTAAAGAGAAGTTTTTCAATTTTCTGAGACATTTAGTATCTTTTTTTATAAATAGAGATAAGAAAGCATATCCAAATTATAAAAATTGTGGAAACTACCTACAATATTTTATTCCCCACTTCCTTTTTAAAACGGATCTTATTTTAGCTCCAGGTGTTAATGAGCTGGCAGATATTAGTTCATTCCTTTATGCCAGGTGTCTACAGTGGATTTAATATAATAACTTTTTTATTTTTTTTTTATTTTTTTTAAAGATTTATTTATTGATTGATTGATTGGTTTATACATACATTCATGCAAGCACTGGGTACAGTCAGAAGCATAGGAGGGTGAGAGAATTCACCAGAGCCAGAGTGGGGAGCAGAGCAGGCAGAAGGACCGAAGTACACTGCTGAGGGGAGCAGCGGGTGGCAGGAGAGGTCTGCGCGCCATGTGGGACCCTCCTCCAGTGGCCGGGGAGCAGCCGGGGATCGAACCGGCGCTGCAGAGGCTGACGGACAGCTTCGCAACCCAGCGCTCAACCTCTGCGCCACCGGGGAGGCCCATAATAACTTTTTTAAATGAAATTGCTGATATACTTCTCTCAGTCTGTGTATTATTTTCCATAATCCTCACACACATTATTTTTTATGTTCCTGAAGTTTTTCATTGCAACTGAAAGACTAAGGCAGAGTTGCTAAAGTTTAAAGAATGACTTTGTTTTCTTTTAAGTATTTTCCTTTATGGCTAGGTTTAAACAAAGTCTTTAGTTTGTTGTTGTTTGCTTTCATATTCTCCAATTTTGATCAAAATTAATTTATCATTTATTAAATATGTAAAGTAAAATAAAAGCTGATAATTTGGACTGTTGTTAAAAGTAAAAAATAAATCAACTTTATATGATTCCTGATGAGAAGAAAGAAGCCCTTCACATAATATTTGAGTAACTGAAAAATTGGAAAGAATAACAATAGTACAAATAACAGGTGGCACCTGTCTATCTCTGATGACTATTTTTGGAAGTGGCTATGAAATCTACTCATGGCCAGAATATAATCACATGGCCGCACTAAGATTCTGTGAACACTTAGAAATGTAATATGAGGATACATGTGTCCAACTATTTTATTTATTACACGTGGAAGAAATTCAGAACAGATATTGTGAAACCTTTTCTCTTACCACATGACCAAACTTGGTTCTTTTAAAAATTCCCTTATAAAACATTCCCTCCTCAGTAAGCATGAGAAAATGAAAGAAAAGTACTCTGTTTTCTTGAGTATTTGATCCATCAATGTATGGTAGAGCTCTACTAAAACAAATGGGAAACACACAGTAAAAACATATGGTGGTGAAATTTTCTTTTCTGTAATTGTTGCTAATTGTTGCTTTTATTAAAAAAAAAGCACGGATAATTTGATATCATTTGTCTTTGGTCATCTTAATACACCTCTACCTAAATATCTATATGTCTCATTCTTGTTTCCAATTTTTATTCACTGTTTTCTGCTTTAAATTTAAAAATAATTAAAAAATATTTATCACTAAAATCTGTCTTTTCTTCAACAAAGTAGCACAATGGAAAACATATTCACTTTCTGAAATGTGTATGTGTGTAAATATATACATATATATTTACACACACACACATGAAGTTTATATAAGAGGTATATATATGCCAGTTCACATTATAAAATTAGTATCTATTAAGCAAAAATAATATTTATTTGCTATGGAGATTATTAAAGTAGTAAACAGCACAATGTCTATTCACTTTTGGAGAGTTGAGACTTACATAAACAACAATATTATGAACAATGCAATAAGCAATTTAAAATCTTAAAAATTCACATACTAAATCATGAGGTAAAGATTAAATGTCTCCATTCACTCTTAAGTAACAAAATTCACAAGGAATACAGAAAGTCTCCTATAAGCAGGATTTAAAGTGCTCTTTGAAGTAGAGTTAGGTAGTCAAAGAAGAAAGAGGAAGGAATTCCTTGAGATAAGAGTATAAGGGCAAATTACAGAGGTGGGAGTGAGGAAGTCAAACACCAGATTATTGAGGGTTCTGTTTAGACTAAGAAGAGGGTTTGAGAAAAAAAAGTAATTTCATAGGTGGTATGCAGACAGAATCTTAAAGGATGTAAAGAGTTTATCATTCTTTCTATGTTAAATTCAAGAAATATCTTACATGACTTTTAAATTTTGATTGGTGTGTGATTAAACAGGAATTTACAAAGATGATTATAAGTTTACATATACTCAGTCAATTTCCTCTAATATTAATGCTTTATAATAATATTGTTTATCACAATTACTAAATCAGTTTTGAAACATTACTGATAACTAAATTCTATACTTTACACATGTTTCTTTTGCTTTTACCTAAAGTCTTTTTTCTGTTTTCAGTCCTTTCTAGGATCTGCTTAGTCATGAGTTGTGGCAATTTCTAAACTTTATTTGCTTCTGATGAACATAGTAGTAGTAATAAGGTAATGGTAAGGTATTTTCAGAATATCCCTTAATTGGGATTTTTCAGATTTTTTTTCTCATGAATTTACTAGTATTATATGATTGGGAAGAAACATCTGAGAAATAAATCACAGCTTATCAAGAGTGCAAGTCATCAACATGATTTATCGCCATTGACTTTAAACTGATCACCTACCTAACTGAGCCAGTAATTGTTAGATTCTCCACTGGAATGTTGTTATTTTTCTCCTCTTTCCATGCTCTACTCCTTGGAAGGAAGTTACTCTTTACAGTCCACCCTTAAAGTGTACGGGAGTTATATTCCACACCCTTGAGTATAGTGTATGTAAACTTCTTCTGCATGAAAGAGTCATGTTTTATTTTTTCAATCATTTATATTATGGAATCATGGGTAATTATTTTATTTTTTAGGTTATAATCCAATACTATTGTATGTATTTTGTTGCTTGTACTTTTCCAGCTTAAAATTAGTCATTTTCCAAGGAGTCTTGATTCCTTTTACTGGAGAATAGTATTAGAAACCAAGGTATGTGTGCTTGCCTTACTGTGTTGTCATTACTTCTTGGCTGTCTTGGTTGACAGCAATATTTGCTAAAATCTTAATTATAATCTGGCAGTAAACTTTGGTCCAGCATATTATATAGATCATGAATGGGTTACTGCACCATCTTTCTTAAGTTCTGGTTATAAAGAAATGGCTTAGGGAGGAGACAATCAGGAATCTAAGTGTTTTGTTCAAGTGTGACAAAGATTTTCTCTATCTAAAGTAGGGGTGATGGGCCTCCCTGGTGGTACAAGGGGTTAAGACACAACCTATGAAGCTGTCAGCAGCCACTGCAGCACGAGTTTGATCTCTGGCCAGGGAGCAACCAACATGGCGCAGCAGACCTCTCCTGACTTGCCAATGCTCCCCTCAGCAGTGTATTTCAGTAGATCTGCCTATTCTGTTTCCCGCTCTGTCTCTGGTGAATTCTTTCACCTCCCACACTTCTGGCCTGTACCCAGTTCTTGTGTGCATAAATAAACAAATCTTTAAAAAAATAAAGAAGGGGTGACTTTGGGAGTAGAGTGGGGATGAAGCACACAGTGTTTAAGAGTGAGAGTAGCAGGTGAATGGAGTACAATTACATCTCGAAAATCCTACATTCCTCTACCATGTAGGAATCTCTATATAATTGCAGCATGGTGGATGTGGCCGAGCCTGCAGGGGTGCCTCCACTACACAGAGACTAAAGTGTCATTACTTGAAGAACTGTTTGCTGTTGGAGAACAAATAGTCGGGAATGCAAACTAGAAACTGTTCTGACCTTCTACTCTCTGTTCCCCGGGGAGGCTTTTGTTATTTTTTTAAAAAGGGAAACCATTTTTTTATATATATATATATATCAGACAGATACATATCACAACTCATCATAAATTGCCCATGATTCCCTGTATTATGTTCCCCAGGGAGTCTTATGTAAGAGGAAACCAATGATTTCAACTTTTCAGGTATGAAGTTGCCCTTAAATTATCCCCTTTATGGTAATATCCATACTGTGTCAATGGCAGGAAAACAAAAAGGGAACATAGTTCAGGCATATAAAGAATGGATATTTGCTTAAAAAAAGAGAGAGAGAAAGAGAAAGAAATTCTTCTTGGATGTGTTTAAGACTACTTTTACCAATAGCTCAATGTTCTCTTTCTCCATGAATCTAGAAATATATTATGTCCCTGTGAACATGGATATTGTAATAAATCTGGATGAACACCACATTGGATTCTTGCTCATCATCATCATCTGTGAGCATAATGAAAAGCTGGAATGTTATTCCCATATCTCCTGCAATTATTCTATTTCTCCAATACCCTTCTCTCTGGCATCTTAGATAACTCATATTCAAAATAGCTCTAAAAATATGTTAGCATTAAGAATACAATGGGGGGCCTCCCTGGTGGTGCAGGGGGTTGGGCACAGCGCTGTGAAGCTGTCTCCAGCTTCTGCAGCACAAGTTCATTCCCCGGCTGGCCAGGGAGCTACCCACATGGCACAGCAGACCTCACCTGTCTCACCCGCTGCTCCCCTCAGCAGTGTACTTCAGTCTATCTGCCTGTTCTGTTCCTTACTCTGTCTCTGGTGAATCCTCTCACCTCCTGTGCCTCTGGCCTGAACCCCAGTTCTTATGTGCATAAATAAATAAATTTTAAAAAACAATTAAAAAAAGAATGCAACGGGGTCAAAAGAAAAAAAATGAATCAAAGTAGATTCAAAGACATTTATATTCTTATTTCCTACTTGATTATCTGTGGACTTTTGAACAACTGATTGCATTTAGGGTACAGGTATGATATGTAAGGAGTATAGTTAGCAGAAAAATACAAGTAAATTAGAATCTACACAGCTCTAATACTTCTTTGAACTCATAAAAGTTGGCATCCCTTAAAACACAATCACCTTATCCATTTCCATGTACTTTTATGAACTCTATCTTTCATTAAATCTCTCTCCCTTATTAAGATGCTTTCATTTTTCTCATATGATGCTTTACAGAAGCAATATCTTTGTACTCTGGCCTGTCAACAACCATGGTATCAAGGTAGCACCTACATTAAGGGTTCACCTGCAAAAACCTTATAGTTGTCTCAGATTTGTTTGTCTCCAGGGTGTAGCATGGCCCTATCATGGCCATCCAAGTGATTGTGACATTCTTAATGGATTGACCTGACTTAAATGGAATTGTGAATGTGGTCAGCCCTATGTGATGCACATGTATGGGAAATTTATCTAAAAGAAAGAAGGCTGAAGAAACCAAAAGATGGAGAAATAGAGGCTTCACAGACAAGTCCTTTATAGTTCTGATATTTTGAGGAAAGAAGAGAGTTGGTAGTTGATATACATATGGATTCAACTGTGCTTATTAAACATTACTTTTTCCATCATCAGTTTATCATCACATTGTGAAATGGAAGCAAGTTCTGTTAGGAGGAGAAAAGTGTGATCTGAGCTGAGAAGTAGAACTAATCACAAGTTAGTTTTACCACTGACCTCAGTCAAACACCTTGAATAGTCAAAAGAAAAGATTGATCAGTCCATTTCCATGTATCTTCCACCTCTTTGACTCTGTAATCAATAAATACTGTCAATGACTTATTACAACTTATGTGTGAAGGAGTTTAAACCAGATGGGTGGCCTCGAACTAACACAAAGGGTGACATCATGTAATCTGAAGAATGACATATTGTATTTGGGAGGATTCCAAAGTTCATGTTATCCTAAGGGCTTGCATTTTTATTCATATTTTCCTTATAATTTGTTGTAATTACTCAACAGTTCAAACACTACCCAAATAGGCACTATGAGATTGCATTTACATTTTAGTATGCCTAGCTGTTGCATACCTAAAGAAAAAATAAATAAAAACCCTGAAAGGCAGCCAACTCAAATATTGCACACCTGGCTCCCATTTGTTATAAGATTATCACTGAAAACAAAGATTCTTGACTTTTACAACCCCCTCAGTCTTGCGGCCTCCTCAGCAATACTCCCAGCCTAACCTAGTAGAAAAATGGATCTGAGCACAAAAGAGACCTCTCAAAAAGATACCATGTTATGATCTCCATATTAATGTCTCCCTCTCCTGGCCCCTGAACTCAATGACAGCATTTAAAACAGGTATAAAAGAGGAAAGATGACAGCAAGAAAGATGCTGGGTTGCTTCCATCCTCCCACCCACATATCATGATAAAACTGAAAAGCAACAAAAACATTTTCATTTGGCAGGAGCATGTTGCTTTTCTTTTGAAGATACCAAGGGCCCATAAAAGAAAAACAACTCTCTCTTGAGTTCTTTCTGTTTTAAAAATGTTTAACTTCCTTAAATATGCATTTGGATGAAGAAATCACGAAGAAAAACACAATAGAAGACACTGCCAGAAGGGCTGTCTGCTGCTTAGGTGTGTCTACATTTAACCATTCCATTTTACTTCAACTCTAAATTTTAATTTCTAATTACAATAGGCTTGCCAGGTTTGTGGGGCCTTGGAGAAAAAATAAACACAAAAAATCTAAATATAGAATTTTATTCAAAAAGACTTCAAGATCAAGACCAACCCTTTGGCTCTAAGCCTGACTGCTCCTCAAGTAGCCCAGGTATTGAGTTTGCTGTGACTTTTTTTTTCTTTTCTTGAAGATCTAGATGCATATATTTGAATAATATACTCATCTCATTTAAAAGCACCTATGTATCTGAAAATCTTTACTAAAAGGAAATTCTATGCTACAATTCATGTATAGCTATTGTCTCTTTTTAAAGGCCACTTTAAAAAAATCAATCTCATTATATATGGAGAACTGCAAAATTCTGTCCTATGCTACATGAATTGTGCAAAAATATTCAGCTATTACTTAATTGAAACTAGCTTCACCCCACACTTAAATAAGCATTTTGATTATCTGCCAGATAAATCCAAACCAGATATTGACTATTTTCTTTTTCCTTCTCTCTCAGGGATGCTAGAGATAAAGTACCAGTGCTTCCTTCCCCTAGAATAAGCAATAATTTTTAACTTTTGTGACTATTATAATCATGACACTGGGAAGACTGAGTGAATAGTGGGTCTAAGAATTCCAAAGAGTTGATTATGGTAAAATAATGAGAAGTATGGGCAAATTCCAATGAAAATGGGGAAATATATAAATACATATATAGAGATGTCTGCTTGGGGATGATATAGAGATGTTTGCCATGGAAAAAGAAACTAGAAGTTATGTGAATAGATATGATACATTATTAATACTAGAGAACTTATCTTTGTAAAGACAAGAAATTGAGGGATGGGCTTTCAGGAATAGAAAGTGATAGATGACAGTGAATGTGGAAGTAAAGTTAGGCGTTGACAGATCCTATCAAGCTCAGAATGAAAGGTAAGGATCACGTGGTAGCAAACTGGAGTATGTGCTAGTAGAGACAAAATATCATTATCAAATACTGGACAGAGATGATGTGGGGTTAGAATATTTCCTATAGAAATCCTGAAGAAAAACAGTAGAATAGACTGCTAGAAGGACTGTCTGCTGCTTAGGTGTTTCTACATTTAACCATTCCATTTTACTTTAACTCTAAATTTTAATTTCTAATTACAATAGGCTTGCTGGGTTCATGGGGTATTTGAGAAAAGTAAACACAAAAAATCTAAATATAGAATTTTATTCAAAAAGACTTCAAGGTCATTAAGACCAACCCTTTGGCTGGTCATTCATCACCTCTCCAAATTATCCCCAAACCACCTACTCAAGTTGACAGTTACAGATTCTTATTTTTCTGTAATAGTAAAGAAATTAATTAGATTTCTTTGAAACCAGGAATAGGAACTCCTGATCAATTATGACTTGTGAAATCCAAAGTGAAGTTGTCCACTTCCATGGACAACATTATCAGTGAAGGTCTTCAGCAATGTTGTGGTTTTAACGTAATAATTTTTAAGTAATATGGAGCAGAAATGGGAACAAAAGCTAACAAATATGAATACATCAAACATTGAAGTCTTCTGCACAGTGAAAGAAACTAACATTAAAATGAAAAGACATCTTATTGAATGGGAGAAAATATTTGTGCATCTTACATCTTACTAGAGACTAATAACCAAAATTCATCAAAAACTCATATAACTCAACCAGAAACCAAATAATTTAATTAAAAAAATAGACAAAAGCATTATTTCTCCAAAGATGGTCTACAGATGGTCTACAGGTATGTGAAAAGGAATTCATTTCACTTACCATCAGGGAAATGCAAATTTAAACCACCTAACACCTGTGAAAATGGTCCATATAAAAAAATATCAGAAATGAAGAGTATTGGTATAGGCATGGGGGAAAAAAACCAAACAAAAAACTTTCCTACAGTTTGTGGGAATGTAGGTGGTTCAGTACCTATAGAAAACAATATGGAGGGTTTAGAAAATAGCAGTAATTGATATGCCATATGATTCAGTGATTCCACTTCTAGATATCTTTTCAAAGTATGCAAAAATCCAGTAATATGAAGGGGTCCATGCACTTCTAAGTTCACTGTAGCACTATTTACAATAGCCAAGTTATGTTAACAACCTAAGTGCTCAATGACACAGAGTGGATAAAGATGTAGTATATAGACCAATGAATTATTACTCAGCTATAAAGAAAACTCTTGCAATTCACAATAAAATGGATGGAACTTGAGGAATTATGCTACATAAAATAAGTCAGAAGGAGAAAGACAAATACCAAATGATTTCAGCCTTGTGTGGAATATTAAGAAATAAAGCCCCCCCTCAAAAAAAAAAAAAGAAAAGAAAAACAGATAAAACCAACCAAACAACAATAACAAAACTCTAGAAACTTGACTGAAGAACTGAGGCTTCTAAATGGGGAGAAAAGACCTAGTGGACTAACGGGGACGATTATTGGCATTTTGATGGTGGGCTTGCTATGGTACCATGCATCTGAAGAGCTCTGATCCTATATCCTCCAATCACATCCATTGTTGTAAAATAAGATTATTAATTAATATTGATAAAAGTTTATTACATAAGTAAAAAGTATTTACCAATGTTATTTATTGATAATAAATAAAACAATAAAAGCCAGACTTAAAAGTAAAAAAAAAAAAAACTGAAACAGGGAAATTGCTCTTCAAGAAAGGAAATTTGCTAATGTAAAATTTTATTATTGTTGTTGCTATTATTATTATTACTATTATTATTTTCTCTACTCTCACTATAGGTACTCTTTATGAATTGGATCCTGTAGGCTTTGACTCTGATAATGTAAATTTGATAAATGTCCCCCTTCCATAAAGATGGTATTTGAATATTTATTCTCTTGTTAATGTTCTATAGTTTTCTATAGTTATAAGTTTTCTCAACTATAGTTATAAGTTTCATGACAAAGTCAAAAAAGGAGAACTTGCAGTAAAACTGTTGAAAGGGAGAACTGAAATAGAAGAGCAGATATTTGACAACTATTATACCTGGTACATCTTTTATAGTGAAATGAGATATGAGTGATAAATGAGGAAATGCAGAGAGGATAAAAGTAGAGTTTTTAGGAAGTACAGCTTTTGAGGTTTTGAGGGAAGGGGAGGGAGAAAAGGTTGAAGAAGTATGATGTTTGTGGAGGGGTCTCCCTGGTGGTGCAAGGGATTAAGCACAGCACTGTGAAGCCATTCACAGCCTCTGCAGCACTAATTCAATCCCTGGCAGGGATTGAATCCCCCCTCATGGCGCAGCAGACCTCTCCACTCTCTCCCGCTGCTCCCCTCAGCAGTGTATTTCAGTCAGTCTGCCTGTTCTGCTCCCCACTCTGTCTCTCATGAATTCTCTCACTGCCCAGCACCTCTGGCGTGTACCCCAGTTCGTGTATGCATAAATAAATAAATCTTTAAAAAAATGAGTGGTTGTGGAAAAATTAAATAAACAATAAATAGCATCACTGATAGGTGAAGGCTTTCATTTCCAAAGAAAGGTCTTGCTGATAATGTGAAACATTCACTAAGCCCTCTTAATTAAACTTCCAAATTGAGGACATAACATGGTTGAGAAGAGAAATATTAGAAAGGGCTTGTTTAGAAAACTGTAGGTGTTTTATCTCCACCAATGTCTCTTCTCACTCCTCCCTATACACATGCTCTTTCCTACAGAGTGATTTTGATTTACATGAAACCTAGATGAGGGGACTTTAATTGGTCCACACAGAGAACTTGCTATGTATCTCCTGAAGCTAGGTGCATGAATTAGACTGGTGTCTGACTCCTACTGGCTAACTCTGTCCATGAAGCATATGCTGCTCAGCGATCTGAATATGACAACATTCAGTCTATAATATGACCTGGTCTCAAACCAAATGTAGTTCAGTTAGCCTTTACTGTTACAGTAGTATATCACCACAGGTCAGGGGACTGCAGTGGTATTTATGTCAGCTATTAAAGTATCTCTACTTTGTTGTACATTCTGGCAGTGGAAAATTATCCAACATTGTATTTGAGAGTCATTGGGCCCACTACCAGACAAACCTGAGCATTTAGAGTAACTAGAAAACTGTGTCACTTCAGATTTAGTTTCCAGTAATCCCTGAAAAGCCTTTCAATTTCCTCTACCCCAAAGCACTGCCATCCTGGTAAACGACTCCAGCTTTTTGGGAAAGCTAAAAGAAAACAAATTACCATATAAAAAATCAGCTATATTGTCATGACTTCTTCAAAAACACTGGGCATCCTTCATAAAAGAGGTTTTGGGTCTACAGACTGACAACTTTTGGAATTGGTGAAGGTTATAACTTTCTCTTGGTATGATTCAAGTCAGATTTCTGTTCACGAGAATGGAAATTTTCCATTTAAACAAATCAAGTAAGACTTAGCATGCTGCCATTCTATTTCTGTTCTATGGACACTATGATCAGTTAGTGAAAGGTCCAATTATTGCTTTGGCTGTCCTTCTCCTTGTGATAAACTACATTTGCCATGTTTTGGGGTTGAAATGCTGGTCTCTACTCCTGACATGCATCATATAAGCATCTCCCTGTACTTGGGGAGCTCAGTTTGATGATGACATTTCCTGTAG
Source organism: Talpa europaea (assembly GCF_964194135.1). Classification (NCBI taxonomy): domain Eukaryota; kingdom Metazoa; phylum Chordata; class Mammalia; order Eulipotyphla; family Talpidae; genus Talpa; species Talpa europaea. The sequence continues at coordinate 36,192,704 of NC_140071.1, forward strand.
TAAGTCTGGATCTAGGGTGTGTAACCAGCACTAGGCTCTTCAAGGATATTTTTGCTCCTCTATTAATGCTTTTCGCACACTCATAGAAACTCTTAATATTGGCAGTCTATTATTAGGGGTCTTAAAAAAAGAACAATCTTGTTAATAGTGCTTTATGTCCCTTTAAATCCATTTTATATCTGGAACCCAACTCTATCTCTTTCTGCGTGCGTGTGTGTGTGTGTATGTGCATACACACACATACTTACATATGTATATATGCACATGTACACATATGTCTATATATATACACATATATCTTCCTTAAAAAGAAAAATATAGGAAGGCTTTTTAATCCACATAGGATTTATTCTAACAGTTAATGTCATTCTCAATTAGAAGCACATAAAGGTCATTTTTATAGCATTTCTTAACCAACATTACTTTTATATGAGACAACACCTGGCTTTCCAAACATCTCCTGTATAAACTTTATGTGCTTACTATCACCACTCCAATGTGTTTTCCACCATAAATAAAAAAAAAAAGTACATTCTAAACTTGTTTATAGGAGGAAAAGACCTATGTTGATATCAAAGGAGAACTTAAAAATCTGTTCTTTCAGATAATCCAAAAGACAAACTACAGTTCCACAAGGAATACTTCCCCAGATAAGTTTACTTACTGTCAGGATAAATGGTGTATTTGAAGGAAAGGGTAATAGCAGGTGTGAGAGCGGAAACTGTGATTTTGATTCTGTGTCAGGGATCACAGGGAAGGTCTGCGGTTAGTACACAACAGAGGCAATCAGTTCAAGTTCAGAGAGAGAGAGGGAAAGAGAAACACAAAAGAAAACACTCTAATAAGTCGAGAGTTCAAGAAAGCACTGTGCATGACACGACCAACACATGCTGCTGAGTCTATTCTATCTGGAGGAAGAGCCCACGCAGCTCACATTCACAGGTGCTTCCTACTTGGGGCTCCTGAGGTACTTTGAACACAAGTGCATCGGCACATTCATCTTAGTGCTTTGTTTATGGTCAACTGAAATTGTCAGACCTGAAAACTAATAATTTCAATGACATTATCTGTTCTCTGTACCCTGAAATCTTTTCTAACATAGCAATAGATAGTCTAGTCCTTAATATTTTCTTATTTAAATACTTTTTCTTTAAGTAATATTTGACTTGAAATTCTGAGATTTTTCTCCTGTTCTCCCTGAATAGACCAAGGGAGATGGGCCTGCAGGGTTATGTATGCAGGGAAAGACATGATTTTTAATTTTTGTCAACCTGATTAAAGTATTAAAAATACTTGTTGAGGAGGAGAGCTGAATTGTTTAAGCAAAGAAAAGGGAGTCAGTGTTTATTAGAGCAGGATTAAGCAAATGAGAGGATAAATAGGACATTCTGCAAGCCAATGTCTATTATATGATCTATAGTGTAAGTTTTCTTATACCCTATGGAATCCTCAGTAAAATACCCAATTTTCTTTTAATTTGATAAAATTTAGAGGATTCTGATAATATTATAGGGTGTTTTAGAGGCTTTTTCATAAGTAAAATTGGTTTACAGTTTCCTTTTTAAATTTTTTTTATTTTTTTGCTGTTGTTTTTATTTTTAGCCTCCACCAAACCACCTCTATGCATACCCCATCTGCCCAACTCCCATAACCCTCAACCCTTCTTTTCCCCTATTCCCTCTGGTAACGATTATCCTCTTTTTGGCTGAGTGCAAAGATTTAAGAAAAATATCTACTTTTACATATACATCTTTTTTTATTTTTTTTTATAGAGGCATGTTTTATTTATTTATTTGTTTGTTTGTTTTTGTTTATACATGCACTGGGTACAGTCAGAAGCACGGGAGGGTGAGAGAATTCACTAGAGCCAGAGCGGGGAGCAGAGCAGGCAGAAGGACCGAAGTACACTGCTGAGGGGAGCAGCGGGCGGCAGGAGAGGTCTGCGCGCCATGTGGGACCCTCCTCCAGTGGCCGGGGAGCAGCCGGGGATCGAACTGACGCCGAAGAGGCTGTGGGCAGCTTTGCAAACCAGCACTCAACCGCTGCGCCACTGGGGAGGCCCTACATATACACCTTGAAAAAATGGAATTGGTTTGGGAGTTGCCTTTAAATACCAAAACTTGGGCCTCCCTGGTGGCGCAAGTGGTTAAGCACTGCACTATGAAGCAATCCACAGCTTCTGCAGCACGAGTTCGATCCCTGGGCGGCCAGGGAGAAACCCACATGGCAATGCAGACCTCTCCTGTCTTGCCGGCTGCTCCCCTCAGCAGTGTATTTTAGTCAGTCTGCCTGTTCTGTTCCCCATTCTGTCTGGTGGATCCTATTACTCCCCACATCTCTGGCCTGTACCCCAGCTCTTGTATGCATAAATAAATAAATCTTTAAAAAAATAAATAAATATAAAAACTTGATTCAGATAGGTAATTGGTATGAGCAAAGACTGTCCACAGAAATACAGTGAAATTCAGGTCATCAGGAACTCCTTGCTGAGATTGAAGGTTAAACAAATATACAATCATAGATACCATTACGTTGTTTTGAATAGTAGTTAACATATTATATTAGGCATATGCTATTATATATTATGTATTAGGCATATGCTAAGTACATTCTACTTGTCATTTCATTAATCACACAATAGACCATTGTAATATTTTATTAAATGGTCTCCAGTGAATTGTACACTCTCTGCTCTAGTCCCTTCCAAACCTGATTTTGGCTTTTGTGGTGTGACTCACTTGAACTGTACAATATCTGCATGGGGAGGGGGGTGAAAATAAAAACTTGATAAGCACTTGGAGATTGGAAATGGTTCTTTTTGAATGTTGATGATATCACAAAAGTGAAGAGAGTGGCCCAGCCTCCTTAAGAATGAAAGATCCCAAAAAGAGTAAAAATCAGCCCTCCTAATTCAGTCCAGTGTCCATCCAATTTACCATTTGAAAGAATCTGCATGCGTAAGTCCAGGCAAGACCAGCAGAAATTAAAGTACAGAACTGTGAGAAATAAATTCTTGTTTTAATCCATCACATTTTGAGGTGATTTGTTATTCAACAATAAATGCTGATACAGAAAATCTGTACCAGAAATGGGTGCCCCTCTACAAAATCTAAATCATGCAGTATCGGCATTGGACAAGGTAGAATAAAAGCTGGACAATAAATAACAAAGACATTGATATTGGGGGTGAAAAAGGCAAGGGCAAGCTTCTATACAAGGATAGAAAGATGATGATCCCTGTTTTGTAGTAGTGAATCAATTGACAAAATTATCAACTGCTATTAAGTGGAAGATAGTGATCTGGAAAATCAGACCTTCAATGGCATATTAAAAATGTATATTGATTCTCATAGCTGTACAGTAATGAATAATAATAGAATAGTAAAGATTAATACCATCATTGTCACAATTAGGGGTGAAGAAATTAGTCTTAAAAAGGTAAACCTTCTCAAAGCGGCTACAATCCTATTTGTCATAGGAAAGATTTGCCTATAACTGTGTATAAGTATTCATCTTAAGATATTCTAAAATGGGGCCTCCCCGGTGGTGCAGCGGTTGAGTGCTGGGTTGTGAAGCTGCCCACAGCCTCTGCTGTGCTGGTTTGATCCCCAGCTGCTCCCCGGCCTCCAGAGGAGGGTCCCACATGGCGCGCAGACCTCTCCTGCCGCCTGCTGCTCCCCTCAGCAGTGAACTTCGGTCCCTCTGCCTGCTCTGCTCCCCGCTCTGGCTCTGGTGAATTCTCTCACCCTCCTGTGCTTCTGACTGTACCCAGTGCTTGTATAAACAAATTAATAAATGTTAAAAAAAGGGATATTTTAAAATGGAGACTTTTATACATTATTATGAGGCAGTTATAGATGACTAAAGTATTTTGTTAGTCACAAGTTTTAAAGACAGTATGGAAGCAAATTTTAAACACAGTGGAAGTGGGAAATTTTCAGTATTTCTTATATATTGTGAAATTATTTGGTATACCCAATGGTATATATTCCTTTGCCTAGCACATACTAAAAATGATTTAAAAAAAAATTCTTGACACGTCCAAGTCAATACGATTTAGTATTATATTTAATCATCCTGCCTCATGACTTAACTTGTTGTTTATTCAACTAATACAAACATTGCTTGGTCTTTGTAAGTCACCTTTAGTCCATAGTATAGCAATATATATTTAAGAGTTTCCGTTCATCTCATTCCCTTCTTTGTTCATTCTCCTTGTTTTATGTCTTTAGATGGGCATCTGATAGTTCTGTTTTTCCCATGTCACATTTATGTTGAAATATTTTCAATAGTTTGTATCTGACCAGTTTTACTCTAGGACTCCACCTTTCCCTTCCCTTCCCTGAATATTTATATTGTGTTCTCTCACCTATACTGCCCTTTCATTCCCTTTTAAAGCCTCTTCAGTCATTATCATATGCTGGCATTTTTGGAACTTTAGAGGTAACAAAGTGGTTTTTATTTAGAATACCTCTTACATCCAACTGGTTGTGTCAACCTAGTCCACTGGTTTGTCAACTATAACTACTGTTTTCCTTTCAGTAATGTAACTTCTCAAGAGATTACAATTTATTCAAGGGCCAAAATTCTTTTTTTTCACAGTGCTCAGTCTGTAGAAAGACCTGTTGCAGCATGATTTATGAAATTATTTTGATTAAAGACAGTATATTCATGTGAATAAAAAAGGTTATAAAGTTTAAAAAGGTTTTGTGACTATAAAAGGTTTGTTTCAGATCTTCTCTATGTTGCAGATAAAAATGCTCACTTTCCTAAGACTTGGATACTTAAAGCTATAGAGTCCAAACATTGCAAAATGTTCTAAAATATGGTATTGATGAGATGCACTGCATATTGCTTAATATACTGAATTATAGTAAATGGGCATGACTGGTCAGAATTGTTTAACACTAAAAAGACTCATAGGAGAATCTAAGTTTGCATGGTTTTAAATATGACTCAACTAGAAAAAAGTTTGTTCAAGATGATACAGAAAGTGTAAGTGTTTCTAGAATGTTTCCACTTATAAAATAGTTATTAAAACTTTCAAAACAATGGCAATTTGGAACAATTTCTAAGGTTTTTTTGGTAACAAAATATTCACTAAAAATTAATCAAATCAAATTTTAGAGTTCAGAAACTGCATTTCCAGTTAAACTGACATTTTGAGATAACTCATTCTGAGGAATAAAATTATTTTTTTATATTCAGGACAATTTTGCTAATAAATTTCTATTCCAATTGTTCATTTATTTTATATCAAAGTGCTGGTAATGAGAAAAGTCTAGTGATAATGATAGCAATGGATGTGCTTGCTTAATTACTGTCATGGGTATAAAAAGAATTAAAATTAGCGAATATATTCTTTGCTATTTTTTGATGTCATTGTTGAAGAGGAAAAGGCAAGGAAAAGGGTGGACAGTGACATAAAGTCAGAAGTCTCAGACAAAGGAAGACAGTTCATTTAAAATGTCCTCAATAAATATTGCCTTTTGTTATGAACTGAATGTTTGTATCCCCTTGAAATTTATATATTGAAGCCCTAACCCCTCAAATGCCATAGCATTTTGAAATGGGGCCTTTGGAAGTAATTAGGTTTAGAGTCCTTAGAAGAAGAGGCCAAACAATTGTTTCTTTCAGTTACATAAGGATATAAGGAGAAGCTAATTATCTACACGAAGAGGGCTTTCACAAGGAAACAAATCAGCCTGCATCTTGGTCTTGTACATCCTAGACTCTAGGACTGTGGAAAATAAATATGAAATGTTTATGCCATTCAGTTTATGACTAATATACCTCTTAAGGGTCATATGTTAAACATGGGAGTGAACCACTGTCACCTTGAGTCAGATACTACAATAAATGGAACATTTGGAATAATATTTAAAATACTGATAAGTACTGAAAAGCTGACAGATTTATTGAAGAAAAAGGTCATTGTGTTCCATGGAACATCTATGTCTTACTTTTACATCCTAGTCTTACTACAAAGTTCAACCCATAAATATATGTCCTTAAAGAGATTTGCAAATGACTGAATGAATGGTATTTCTGACATCACATGTAATATCCAGATAAAATAAAAATAGTTGCTTGTTGCATTCAGATATTAGCAATATTCAATAATTTTTTATGTTGCAAAATAATGACTGATGTTTGTCTTCATACTCACCAATAAATATAGCCAGACCACAATGCTCATTTTCTAGATACAAGCGCAGGTATGTTTGTGCGTGTATTTAAATACTCATGACTTGATAGAGGTATTTTTGTTACTTAGATCAATTTGGTATAACTTTCACGGATGATCACTTTCATTTAAAAGTCCTCTATCCCTTTTTTCATTGTTTCTTTCCTTCTGCAATTAACAGAGAAACAACATTTAGAGAGATCATAAAAGATGCCTGATAAATATAACTTAGTATGTAGTTGCAAACACTACCTGAAAATATGGGTCCTTTCTAAACGTTAAACATTTTTTTTGAGTATTAACATAGATGTAAAAAGTTCACAAATGTCAAGTGTACATTTTGATGAATTTTAACCAGCAAAAAATGAGCAAACACAGTGTGTAACCACCACTGTATGAAGAAACAGGACATTATATGAATTCTAGAGATCTCTTCATGCCCAACTATACCCCATGGATTACTTCTAGATCATTAGTTATGGCTGAGTTTGAATTTCATGTGAATAGAATTAAGTGTCTATGTCTGATTTCTTTGATTCAACATCATGTTCGTGAAGTCTGTGTATATACAACTGTAGTTTTTCATATTCATTGCTATATCATATTCTATTCAATAAACATTTAGCACACTTATCCATTCATACTTTTATCCATATTAAAATGATATTTATACATATATTGTACATATTTATATACTTATTTCATGGACATTATTTGGCATTTATGAATGTTTGTGTTCTCATGTCTTTTGAAGAATGTATGCCTATATATCTTTGAGGAAGGAGTGGTTGTTTCATAACGTATGTGTTCACACATCTTTTGTATGCTTAGCTAAAAGTTTCCAAAGTGATTGGCTTGAATTTTATACTACTAGCAGCAGCTTGGAGGGTTTAGGCTACGGCAGAACTTGGACATTTTATTATATAAACCATAATTTTGATATTTAAATCAGCCAGTCTTAATATTGCTTTCTCACCGTCATAGGTTAGAAAAGTAAAAATGGACAGATACGCATAAAGATGGAATTTCCCAAGGGTCATTACATTTCAAAACTTGTTTAATGGAATATGATATTTTCTCAAATATTTGTTTATAAATGTTAATTATTGGATTAAAACAGATCCAATGAATTATTCAAACTAATAACAAAATGGTTATCTTAATTAATTCTATTTATTTCTTCCCTGTGAATTATCACACACACCTTTATCTCAATCTTGAACATTCACTCACTAAGTAAATAAGAGTCATTTTCAGTGTTCTACTTAAAGACCCAACAGGAGGGAAAAAAAAACAATACATATTCATAAACAAACAAAATTAGAAGTCAGTGTTGTTCTGAAAAAGGAGTGCTTGAAAAACACCATGATTTTAAGCTTTACAGAACATATCATTGTACTCAGTGTAGGAGGTGAAGACAAGAGGCAATTTATTCTGCAGCTGGTTTCGAAATAAACAGAGCAAAGAAAGATAAGGAGTGAAAGAGGGATAAATCCACCAGTAGCAAACTTGATGGACAGACAGGCTGCCATTAACAATGCTGTTGCCTTTGTAAGTACAGAGTGATGTGGAGATACCCTGGCATTTATACTGTAGACATGGTCCTTAAAGATTTTACACCTCCAATTCCTTAGAATTATCAGCTATCTCCAGCCTGTCAGTCAACCAAGCAATCTTAGATTTTTAGCTTGCAGGCCAGGCAGATTATTGACAAAGCAATCCAGGTTGATATAACACACCCTGACAAACAACAGTGAGGGGATTGTGTTTACCACTTTCACTGCACCAATTCAGCTAAATTAATTCTTAACACCGAAAGTGAACTTTCTCTTGATAACCATTCACAAGCTACCAGTGCTGTTTTTACTGAGCGCTAGCTGGAGTGGAGGTCTAATAGTGTCCTGATGTAAGTAATTTAATCTAGTGGGGACTAATAGAAGCAAAGAAGGAATCTGGCTTCTCAGCAAGAGGACTAATGAAGGGATCAGTAAATAAAAAATCTGTGTTAGAATCTAGTTAAGGTTTTGATTTAAAAATACAAAAGTAGGAGGTTTCTAGTTAGGTCTGCCACTCTGCCCTGAATTCACACCTTCATCTATAGAGATGGAGTAGAAACAAGTCTTCATTCTGTTCCAAGTCAGGAAAGCAAAGATAGCAAAGCAACAACCACAAAACAGAAAAGAAGTACTTCACAAAATTATCTGAAGCTTTTTTTTCCCATTGTATTTTTGGCCAAAGAAGGTTTTAATGTTGAGTAAAAAAACTTTTAAACTCAGGAAGGGAGTGTTTGGAAGGACAAAAATAAGTTTTGAAGGCAAAATATTGACATACCCTCAATGTTAACTTTTTTTTGGGAAATGTTAACATTCAGAGCTGATTTTTGGGCCAATGTTAATTTCAAAAAGTATGTTGCCTATTAAATCACTTACAGAACATAACTGCCATGTGCAAATAGCTATGTTGAAATCATTTCTTTGTTCTCATGGTTTGAATTCTTAAGCTAATTTTAATAGCATTAAACTAAAACTCATGTGTTTCTCATGGAGAATTCATGTGTGTATGTGTGTGTACATGCGTGTATGTGTGTGAAATATGAAGAAAGCTTTTATTTTTATATGCAAACTGCACAATAAGATATAGTCAAACGATAATCTAATGAAGAATTTTAATACTGTCATAATTATAAGAAAATATTGTCTTTCAAATACTTTTGAAAGATCTTGGGATGTATGTATACAGAATTGTCTAAATTTCATGAATTTAACATGAACATTGGTTTTCTACTAAACCAGAATTTGAGTATAACTTCTGTAAGTGAAGAGGTTTTATGAAAGACATGCATACATTTGGTTAAAATTCATATTTTGTACACAATCCTAACACAACACATAGTTAAGTTTCACAGTCAGCTAAAAATCAAAGAAATCAAGTAACTTACTAAATCTCATCCTCCTTCTATTTTTGGTGACATCTAGGATTTTTTGCTTGTGCATTTATTTCTGAGTCTGGTTTCTGTTTTTCCTTTAAATCCAACCTGGAGTAATACCCCACATTGATTACCTCCCAAACCCTGACCTTGCTTCTCTGTCTCATAAGTGCCAAGTTTATTGCCACTTCAAGGCTTTTATTTCTGCTGCTGCCATCCCTAGATCTATGCATGATTAGGCTCTTCACAGAAGGAGCTAGAATGTCACCTTCTCCAAGATACCTTTACTAATACCCTAATTAAAATGCCATCTTTCATTTTTCTTCTATTCACTTACCCTGCTTTATTTTATTTATGGCACATATCATTTCTCAAAAGTATATCATTTATTAATCTGCTTGTTTGTTACCTATTTTTTCCCATTAGAATACAAGGCCCTCGATGACTGGATCTATATCTTATCACTGGGGTGTATCTATTAATGAATGGATATCAGCAAATCTCTGTTGAAAGAAAACTGATTCTGGTAATGTCATTGGGAATATGTAAAGGATAAAAGATAAAAGGTCTATTCAACACAAGTTAATGACTTGACTATAGAGAGCAAAACAGAGAAAAGTCATGATTACTACAAGGTTTCCATATTTGCTTAGGAAAGTAGATAAAACTATATGTGCAACTTGTCTAGGGAAAATATAATAAATTGACCTTTGGACATATGTTGCAGTAACAAAGAAACATCTATATAAAGGTATTTTTACGTAGAAGCAATTAAACAGTGGTTTTCAATTAGAGATAATTTTGGCTCCCAAGGGATATTTGACAGTACCTGGAGATAATTTCTGTATCACAGCCTGAGGTTGCTACTGGCATCTAGTGGGGAAAGGCTAGAGATAGTTTTAAACATCCTGAAATGCACAGGACAATTCCCTATAAAAAAGAACTGTCCAGATCCAAATGCACTATTAAGAAGCTATGAGTACAGATAGATGTGAAACATGTATTTGGAATGGCTGATCAAATGATGGTAGATAAATCATCCAAAAGAATAACTGCAGATAGGAAATAGACTAATTCATATTCATCTAGCACTTACTGTCTGTCAGGCATAGTTCTAGGCATTTTACATATATTACCTCATTTAATTCATAAAGCAGCCATATTAAAAAAAGTCATTATAATGATTCTACAGATTAAAAAATTAAGGTACATTAAGTAAAGCAACTTATACAAAATTATAAAGCTAAAAAATGGTAGAGGTAAGATTCAAAACCAGGGGATTGGACTCTAGAAGTCAGCTATATCTTTTGTAATGACCATATATTACAGTGAAAATGAAGGAGAACCATTGTTAAAATATTAAAGAACTAGATAGAAGCTCAGAAAGCAATCTGGAATTGAAGAACCCCCAAAGCATTTCCAAAAACAGCTAGACTATGGTAACATGTGTGCATTGAGTAAAGATGATGTCACTGGAATTGGCCAATGATCATTGGTGACATTCTGAAGAACAATACCAATCAAGAACAGGTAGTATTTACCTGGGAGTAAGTATCTGTATTGCTCTGAAAGAAATATATGGTGCAGTAGTGGTAGAGCTGAGAGAAAGATATTTCAGGTTAAGTAACCTCAGTCTTGGATAGCAGAAAATGAGATAGAATGCTAAATATTTTGGAGTAAAATTTGAACTTTGGGGGTACAAAAAACTTGGAACATCCCTATGGAGAATGCAGTAAGAGTAAACATGATGTACACTTTTAAAAAGTGAGGTAAATGCTTACATGAAATACATGAGTTTGTAAAAACTACAAAAATCCACTTCCCTACTTTTTTCTTTAAAGATATAATTGATAGTTGTATTACCTGAGACTGGGTTTGGTGTGGAATATAATAAAATATAATCGGCATTGAACTATCTCTGTTGGGCTCAATTTCATTGTTGAAATGACTGCTTATAGGATGAGATAGATTAGAAGGTGGTCTAGGAAAGTTGCCTGGAAAAGGTCAAGGATCTGGGAGTTTTTTATGAGAAATAAGAATAAAATTAGGGTTATAGAAGATCAGGAATGGATGGATCTATGGCTCAAAAATCTCCATTTTCATAATTTTTCCAACTAAAACTATCTAACTGAAGGATTATTATGTATTAGCAAAAATCATAAATCTACTAACAAACTTTCCACTACTAAAATTATGGCTAAGACATCAGCTTAAAATTGATATAGATCCTTCCTTCTTCAAGTGTTGTTCTCAGACAGGGTTCTCATCAGCTGGAGTGGGCATTACCTGCCAGAAAATCACACTCAAATCCCATTCCAGACTTGCTGAGTCAGTCTTTTTAAGAAAATGCTCTGTAATTCATATACCTATCACAATTTGATAAGAATTATCTAGAGTACAGATTGTCATGCTGATTTTCTTGCTTTGTTCTAAGCCATGGATCTTTCCAGTGAAATAAAATATTATGTAAATCTACAGTTTAATTAGATACAGGAATGTGACTAATGCCACATCTTCTCACTGCCTTGCACTGCTCCCTCAGGAGATTCTAGCACTCTGAAGAAAAGTGTTTGCAAGTCGCTGTCGGATGATATTTCACATTCCTTCATTATGGACCCACATGTTGCATTCTAAGCCACCATATTTGCTGTATGACTTTGACCTGGCTACGTGGAATGCTGTGTATCCCATATTCTTGACCAGCAGGTAGCTGATAATTGATTTATAGGTGACAAGATCACAGTTTCTCAACCCTCATATAAGACAACCACATGTCAAGCTTTAAAGTTTTATTGATCCCTTCTTTAATTGATCTCTAGACTTTCTTTGTGTTTCACCAGTCATTTTTCTGTTTCATGTCCAATCCAGGGAACCACATTGCATTTAGTTATCATGTCACTCAATCTCCTCTGGTTAGTAAACGAGTCTCAGATTTGTCATAACCTTGATTACCCTGAGGAGTGCTGATAGGTATCCTGAGGGACATTCACCCAATGAAGCCTCATCCAAAGTTTTTCTCAGGCTAGTCTGGTGGTAAAATTTCGGTGAGAATAACAGAGAGAGGAAGATTTTCTTTGTCCCCCTCTGCCACGGAACATAATATCCACAGGACATCACTGATAATGGCAGCCTTCATGGCTTCGTTAAGGTCATGTTTGCCAAGTTCCACCAATGCAAAGTTACCATTTTTTCTCTTTCCTTACATATTTAGAAGTAACACAAGTGTCTCAAGGGTACAGGGGTGAAGCAACATGTGCTAGAAGGTAGACTATCATATACATGATATTTTAATTTAGTTTCTCAACTCCACACTGAACAGTGAGCTTTATGGTTGACAGATGGCCTCCTGGACAGAGTGATCTTACCTTGATCTCTGCATTCCCACTATTAAGCAAAGTGCCCAGAAAATAGTATGTATTTCATAAATGCCCACTTTTTTGAATAAACTATTTTTCTGTAACTTAATAAGTGACACAAAAAAGGCCATTTCATTTCCAAAAAGATTAATTCTCCTCAGCTAGTAAATTTAAATTTCATTATGTGCCAGAAATTTTTAAAGACCATATTGAACATATATGACCAAATGATCCCTTTAAATCCTCAAAATATGTCCAAGTGAACTTATTCGCTAGATTATATAGTTTGAACTTTACTGTTTATAAAATGTACAGCACGGGAATGTTGATTTTAAAATGTGCTGCTATAGCAACCAAAGTATAAAGTCTATGTCAAATTACCAAGTATAAAAACTATACATTGATATTAATTTCCCCTAATAATGCATCTCACTACATCTCTATTATATTTAAATCTACATCAATATATGGAAAGATCTATGTAAAGACCACTATTGAATGGCTTACTGCCAGTGATTCATTGTTAAGTATAATGATAATTTACTTTTCAGAATAGCTCTCAGGTTATAGAAACATTTTAATGGTGATAGATTTTGGAATTCTAATTAATATTTTCCCTACATTGATTATATTTTGAAAAATAAAATCATATATATAAATATATATGCAATAAAATGTAAAAATGGCATGTTGCTTTATGCATTAGTATCACAGATGCAAATATATACACCCATTTTACATATAAACCTTCATAAAATAAAACTGAAAAATAAGATGCTTTTCTTTATGATTTGGTAGCAGAGAGGAAATCTCTCTATGTAGCATAAGGTTAATCTAGGGTAAAGTTTTCTATTATTTTCAATCTGTGAATAATTTTCTAGTGTGATCAGGAACAATGAAAAATGCTATAAATCCCCTTAAAGCATTATATTCTTGAATTGATTACCAATGTTCACAGAAAAGGAAATCACTGTATTGTAACAATGATAATTTGTATGTTTAATTATTTATAAGGATACAATGGTCGAGTTCCTAAAAATCTTTTCATAAAAAATTCTCAATATAAATCTCTGTGATATATAGTAATGCTACCTCATCTTTGCTTCCAGCCGAGCAGCATAAACCCTTTCATTAGTACACGCCTTCACTTAAGGGGATTGCTTTAACAAAAGGATCCAGTACATCATTATGACTTTTAGAGTTAAGAGATGACTGTAGCAAAACAATAAATACCCCATCTTATTAAGATACATCAGTTACGGCAGGACTGAGCTGTTTTATATTTGGTTTCCACACAACGCATTTCAGTTCCGGCAGAAACCCAGGGATGCACTCCAGAGAAACACATAATGAGGTCAGATGGAAAATCTTGTCTTGTTTCAGATATGAATTCAATCCATCCTTTCTTTCATGTGAGACAATATTCACAGAAGGATCTGCTGCTGACATGTTTTAACTTCACTGACACTGAAAATCTTTTCTCCACAGTTGGTGCTTTTAGCCTCCACCTTAAAAATTCTATGCAGAATAATATTATTAGAGATGGCCACACATTAAAAAAAAATCTGGTATATTTGTTTGTTCACCACTTGCTATATCCACTACACAATTGTGTCAGCTAATTTCTGCCTTATAAAATATAAATAATGATAATCAATGCTAGTTGAGGCCATTTTGTTGTTGTTGCTGTTGCATTGTGTCTTCAAAGCCTAGTCTAGAAAAATTGGGCAGAAGAAGCTGAAAATATAATAGCGGGAAGGGGATAAAGAAAAAAGTAATAATGGTTTTATAGTTTCAAAACCACAACCTTGGCATTTAGCTGTCACAAGGAAGTTCTTCACTTTAAAACCAGCCCCTAGATCGTTGCTGTATGATTGTGTAAAGTCAGAAAAATGTGTCAAGGGTTGTCCCCATCTTTCAGGTAAATATTTCAGAAGCAACTAAAGAAATAACAGCATTATTTTAATTAAAGTTACGCATAATAAAATCGTATTCCTTCCCCCTCTGTCTCTCTCTGCACATTAAATATAACGTAGTGCCAAATAAGGAAAATCAGAATAACCTGAGCCTGGGAAACAAATTGCTCATAAGAAAACAGGGCAGATACCCGACGCAACCATGGTCCTTGTAAGAAATAACAAAACATGATATGGAAAGATGCTGTGATTTATTAATAATATCTTTGCATGTTAGGTCTCAGAAAAGAACTTTGTGTGAAACTTTTGACTTATAAAAACATTACCTAGCAATAGATTTCTTATAAAATTTATACCTCATTTAACTTTGTTGTGTCTTTCTTACTTTGTAAGAAGCATGTTCATAGGGTTAGAATAAAAATAAATGAATACTTGGTAAATCAGATGGTTCCTACATTCAGCCTTACAATCCTGACTGAGCCAGCAGGAGGTCAGTATTCTATGTGGACCCTATCCTTTTGGAAACTCTGCTTCCCATTCTATTAAAAAAAAGAGAGAGAGAGGATGAAACTATGTTTTCTTAGGTCATTTTCAAGATTTTATACTTCATTAATCAATTCTAAAGGAGTCCTGACTCTAATGATAGATATTATGTGATTGGAAACAACTAGATATCCCTAGACTACATTCTTTGTGTGCAAGTATCAGTGCTGAGTAACTTAATGTCTCTGCACCTTGTGAGTAATTGTCCAAAATCTGTTTCAAAGGGGGGATTTATGATTTCCTAAACAGTACGCCTTATGTTCCAGAGAGAGAGTTACAAATCAGTACGTTACTATCAATTCCTATTGTCATTCTGAATATAATTTGGAAGATGTCAGTTGTAATTAAACTCATAGTGAGTATTTTTGACCCAATGATTTAGTTCTGATACTTGATCTATATAGCAACTTTTTGGCTTTTCATAGAGATTAAGAGTCAAAATGAAAATATAGCCAATACTGAGGATGGAATAGAAGAGTATAACAATGTCTAGTAAGAAATCTAGTTCTAAATATATATCCAATGCTTTCTTCTTAATGAGGTACAGATGAAAATATTCCCAGTGTGGTTCTTGGCATTCAATACATGCTTAGTAAAGGCTGAATAAATGATACATGTTGATTACAATAAAAGCCATGTTAATAGTATAATAGATACTATAGAAACAAAAGCACATTCATTATGATATGCTCAACATGAATTTTGAATCAAACTTTAATCCATTTTTACATGTTTAATCTGTATTTTTACTCCATTTATCATTTAATTCACAGTATGAAAATATTAATTGACCCTTATTGTAGTTTGCAGAATTATCAAACATACAATTTTGCTTTGAAATTAATTATTTTTAATTTTAAATGTACCATTTTCTTTGTAAATATAAAAGTTCAAAAATCATAAGGCAAAATGTAAAGTCTACTTGACATGCCCACTCTTTCTGGTCTACTGCCCATAGAGAAGTTTCTTCTCTATCCATTAAGAATTATTTTATATGTATGCAATTATGTGTGCATATATGAAATTATATTATTTTAAAGTTTTCAATGTGGAAATATATGTACAAAATAACATTTTTCACTTTGACCATTTTAAACGTACAATTCAGTTGCATTAACTACATCCACAATGTTGTACAACCATCACCATTATTTCTAAATTTTTGTCAACCCAAACAGAATCTCAGAACCCATCAAACATTTCCCGTTTCCCTCCACAGTCTTTGGTAAATTCAAATCTACTTTATATTTCTATAGATTTTATATATAGATATTTTATATTTATATATTATATAAAGGCAATATTATATAAAATCTCTATTTTATTTCATATAAATGAATTATATAATATTTAACATTTTGTGGTATGGCTTATTTCACTTAGTATGTTTTAAAGGTTTGTCTAAGTTGCACCATGTAGTAAAACATCACAACTTTTTAATGGCTGAACAATATTCTATGTATTTTTTTTGTTTTGTTTTCCAAGTTTTGTTTATTCATCATTTGCTGATGAGCACTTTTGTTGTTTCCACCTTTAGGCAAAAGTGAATAATCCTTTAATCAACATTAGCATGAAAATTCTTTTTGTTCTTCTGATTTCAATTCTTTGGGGTATATTCCTAGGAGTGGAGTTAACTAACTGTATCATATGGTGATTTTAGTTTCTTTTTTCTTTTATTTTTTCTAAAGATTTATTTATTTATGCATACAAGAACTGGGGTACAGGCCAGAGGTGTGGGGGGTGAGAGGATACACCAGAGACAGAGTAGGGAAACAGGACAGTCAGACTGACTGAAATATGCTGCTGAGAGGAGCAGCAGGCGAGTCAGGAGAGGTCTGCTGTGCTATGTGGGTATTTCCCTGGATGGGGATCGAACTTGTGCTACAGTGGATGCAGATAGCTTCATGGGTTGCATCTTAACCCCTGCGCCACCAGGGAGGCCCAGTAATTTTATTTTCTTATACTATGTTCCACAGTGACTTTATCATTTCACAAACCAACCAGTAACTAACATTTATTTTATATATACATATACAGCCATCCTCATAGTTATGAAGTGGTATCTCATTGTGGTTTTGATTTGAATTTCCTTAATCACTAATGATGTTGAGTATCTTTCCATGTCCTAATTACCACTTGTAAATGTAAGTTGGGAGAAATATCAGTAAAAGTCCTTTGTCCATTTTTAATTGGACTGTTTTCTATTTGTTATTGTAGAAAATTTTAAATATATTCTGGATATATATATATATTTAAATCTTATATATTTAAATATATATATTTATATATATATTTAAATCTTATGTACGTTTATGTCCATATTTAATAAAGATATATAATATTCAAGTATTTTCTCCCATTATGTAGATTACACTTTCATTTTCTAAATAATGTCCTTTGATGAAGTTTTAATTCAGAGTTTTTAATTTACTTGTTATTTGATTTTTTTTCTTTTTTGGTGTCACATCTAAAGAACCATTTGCTTAATTCAGGATAAGGAAAATTCGTCTATATGATTTTCTCAAAGAATTTCATGGTTTTAACTCTCACTTTATGTCATTGATCCATATTCAGTTTATTCTTAACATGCTGGGAGATAGTAGTCCAGTTTCATTTTTTTGCAAGTGAAAATTCATCTGTTACAGATCCATTTGTTAAAGAAACTACTCTTTCCATTTTTGAATGTACTCCCTTTGTCAAAAATCAATTGACCATAGATTTTAGGGTTTATTATGAACTCTCAATCCTCTTTCATTGATCTATGTGTCTTTCCTTATGCCTGCACCACAATGCTTTGATTGTAAGTTTTGAAATTGGTAATTGTGACTCCTCCAACTTTGTTCTTTTTCAAGAACATTTGATTCTTCAGACACTTTGAAACTTCATATAAATTTGAGTAGCAGTTTTTCTATTTCAGAATTAAAAGGCCAGAATATTTATAGGAATTTTGTTGAATATGTAAATTTCTTTGGGTAGTGTTGACATCTTAACCATAGCCCTGAACACAGCATTTATTTAGGAATTTAACTATTCTCACTATTTTTGTGTGTCTGATTTTCAGTATGTAAGACTGTCACCTCCTTGGATAGATATATTCCTAGACATTTTAATCTTTTATATGCTTTTTAAAGTAGGATTGCTTCCTTCTTTTCTTTTTCAGTCTATTCATTGCTGGTGAAATACAAAATTTTTGTGTTTTGATCTTGCAACCTGTCCCTTTGCTAAATTCATTCATTAGCTTTTGCAGACTTCTTGTTATCTTTTTCTATCAATATATGAGATCATGTCATGTATAAATATAAATAGTTTTACTTCTTCCTTTCCAGTGTGGATGCCTTTTATTCCTTTTCTTGGCCTAATTGCTCTGGCTAGAACGTTCCAAAAATACTCAATAGGTTTGGTGAAGGTATGCATCTTTGCTTGTTCCTGATCTTGAGAGGAAAGGTTTATTTATTAAGTATGTCACCACTGAGCTGTGGGTTTTTCATAAATGCCTTTATCATGTGGAAATAATTTTCTTTGATATCTTGTCTCTAATCATGGAAGGATGTTGAATTTTGTCACATGCCTTTTTTTAATTAATTGAAATGATCATGGCTTATTTCTTCCCTCTATTACAGTAGCAGGTATGTTAGAATGATTGATTTTCTTTTTAAGTTGAATCACCCTTTTATTCCTTGGATAAATCCCACTTTCTAATAATGTATAATCCTTTCAATTTGTTTTTGAAATTGATTTGTTAGTATATGTGAAGGGATTTTACATCTATATTTACTTTGTGTAATAATTTTATTTGGCATTGCTGACAAAGTAATGCTAGTCTCATAGAATGAATTAGGAAATATTCCCTTCACTTCTAGTTTTGGAAGAACTTGAGAAGGATTAGTTCCACTATAATTGTTTGATAAAATGCTCCAACGATACCATCTGATTCTGGACATTTCTTTATTAGCAGTTTTTTGAATACTGATATGATCTCTATTAGTTATAGGTCTATTGCATTTTAAATTTTTTTTCTTGATTCAATTTAGGTAATTTTTTCCTGGTTTTTTTTTTTTGTTTTTTTTTTTTTTGAGGTAGCAATGACTTACAACACTGTATATGATTTAGGGGAATGGGGTCATGGGGTCACAACTCTTGAGATTTGTGTTATCATACCACAACGACCACGAAAGCACCCAACTGACATATTCATCTTATTTAATTTCTTGTCATATAGTTACAATAGTCTCACTTTTGCTTCTGTGAAGTTGGCAGTATCCTTATTTTCCTCTCTGATTTTAGCTATTTTTATCTTCTATTCTTTGTCAGTGTAATTGTTTGTCAACTTTTTTATTTTTCATAGGGAATTTTTTGTTTGTTTGTTTCATTGACTATTACAAATTATTGTCTTCATTCTGCCTGCTTCAGTTTCTTTTTTCTAGTTCCTCAGGTATAATGTTAGATTACTGATTTGAAATCTTTTTTCTGTTTGAATGTGGGCATTTTCAACCATATATTTTCCTGAACACTGCTCTTGTTGCATTCCCTAATATTTTATATATGTGTATGTGTGTATATATATATATATATATATTCAAATGTCTCAAGGTATTTTACAAATTTCCTTAATTTCCCTTGTGTTTTCTTCTTTGAGTCAATTGTTGTTAATACATGTGTTGTTTAACTTGGACATATTTTTCAGTTTTCCAGTTTAGAAAATAATTGGTATGAGTTCAATCTTTGAAAATTTATTGACATTTGTTTGTGATCTAACAAATGTTCATTCCTAGAAAGTGTTCCATGTATACTTGAGAATGAAGATATTCACTGTTGTTAGCTCAAGTGTTGTGTATGTGAATGTATATATGTATCTATCTATTCATCCATCCATCCATCATCTATCTGCCAGTTCTATAGTTTTGAGTATAGTATTATTTAAGTCTTCTATTTTCATAATGATGCCCTGTCTAGATGTTCTATTATTGAAAGTGATGCTTTGAAGTCTCCTACTATTGTTTGTAGAACTGTATATTTCTCCCTTCCATTCTGTCAATAGGAAATGTTCATATACTTTGGGGCTCTGCTGTTTGGTGCATTTTAATTACAATTTTTATACTTTGTTAACAATTGACCTTTTTATCAGTACATAATGTCCATATTTTCTTGTAACATTTTTATTAAAGTATATTTTGTCTGATGTTAATATAACCATTCCAGCTCTCTTTTGGCTGCCATTTGCATGGAATATTTTTTCTCCATTTTTTCCCTTTGAACTTATTTACTCATTTTAGAAGAGATATTTAAGTCAATTCTAAAGTAATTATAAGTTGAGAGGAAGGCATAAAGATTTACTGTATGCCCCTATCTGTATACATGCACAGTCTTCCTGATTATTAATACCCATTTCCAGACGGTACATGTGTTACAATTAATGAACCTACATTTACACATGAAAATCATGCAAAGTTCACAGTTTACCTTAGAGTTGAGTCTTGGTGTACAATTTATGTGTTCTGCCAAATATATAATGACATGTTTGGTGGCTCATTCTACCAATTTTCTTTTTTTATATAGTTCAGAGAAATCAATCTATTTTTAGCCTTGCCATATTCATTATATATTATTTATCTTTCAAATTATGTTTATTGAGGTAAACATAGTTTATAGTTGTATCTTTAAGGTTATGGATTTAAACCTCTACAAATGCTTTTTTTGATTGGAGAGGTTAATTCACTCAAATTTAATGTAACTACTGATTAGGAAGGATAGTGCTGCCATTTTCCTATTTCCCCCTTATGTTCTATTCCTTTTTTTGTACCTCATTTCCTTAGTTACTGACATTTTTGTGTTATATTGTTTTTGTTTTTGTAGTGAAAACAAACAGGATATCTGAATGATAGACATTAGTAAAAAGGGGTCAGTTTGAAAAGGAAAGAATAAGACAAGAGAAGCAATAAACAGAAACTGCTAAAGCTGAAAAATCTGACTATTAATTAACTCATAATCATAATGATATGGATGAATAATTTGAAGGATTTTTTATTTTTTTAATGATTTTTATTTCTTTATTTTTGCATAAAACTCGCATGTAGGCCAGAAATGGGGGGTATTGGGGGGAGTGTGAGAGGATTCGCCAGAGACAGAATGGGGAGAAGAACAGGTAGATCTACTGAAATACACTGCTAAGGGGAACAGCAAGTGAGACAGGAGAGGTCTGTTGTGCCAGGTGGGTCAACTCCCCGGCCGGGATCGAACTCAGGCTGCCCTTCAGGGCCTTAGTGAAGGTAGGGCTGAGACTTAACCCTTAGGCCATCTGGGAGGCCCCTGAAGGATTTTTAAAAAATAAGGTAGAGGGGCCTCCCTGATGGCGCAGGTGGTTGAGCGCAGTGCTATGAAGCTGTCCACAGCCTCTGCAGTGCCAGTTCAATCCCCGCTGGCATCGGAGCAACCCACATGGCGAGCAGACCTCTGCTGTCTCGCCCGCTGCTCCCCTCAGCAGTGTATTTTATCAGTCTGCCTGTTCTGTTCCCCATTCTGTCTCTGGGGAATCCTCTTACCCTCCCGCACATCTGGCCTGTACCCCGTTTCTTGTATAAATAAAATAAATCTTAAAAAAAAGAAGTTACCCTTAAAAACAAGGTAGAATTAGGGACTCCCTGGTGGTTCAGGGGTTAAGTCTTAGAACTATCAAGCTATCACCACCAACCACTGCAGCATGAGTTCAATCCCCGGCCAGGGAGCTTACCCACATGGTACTGCTGACCTCTCCTCTCTGGTCTGCTGCTCTCCTTCACAGTGTATTTCAGTAGATCTACTTATTCTGTTCCCCATTCTGCCTCTAGTGAATCCTCTCACCCTCTGTACCTCTGGCCTACACCCCAGTTCTTGTATGCAACAAGAACAGTTCTTGTTCTTTGTAACAACAAAACTATTAAAACAGGGTTATGGGTTTGAGTTTGTTAGTGCAAAAAATTTATTGTGTTTGTATTATTTCTGATTAAGATAAAGACTTAATGAAATTAATTTTTTTAAAATAATAAATTACTATTATGAAAAATAAAAAGAAAACATATAACTTTACTTACTAGAAGGGAATAAAAACAAAAAAAATCTGGATGAAGTAAACTAACGTCAGGAAAGGAGAACAAAATACATACATATATATGTATATATATATATGAAGTAAATTAGTTATGAAGATCTACATATGTTTGAAAAATATATTTAAAATAATAATTATAGCTTTATCTTTCAATTATAATTTTAAAAAGCTATGTATTTTTTTAATTTATTTATTTATTGATTGATTGATTTATACATACAAGAACTGGGTACAGTCAGAAGCGCCGGAGGGTGAGAGAATTCACCAGAGCCAGAGCAGGGAGCAGAGCAGGCAGAAGGACCAAAGTACACTGCTGAGGGGAGCAGCGGGCGGCAGGAGAGGTCTGCGCGCCATGTGGGACCCTCCTCCGGTGGCCGGGGAGCATCTGTGAATCGAACTGGGGCTGTAGAGGCTGCGGCCAGCTTCGCAACCCAGCACTCAACCGCTGCGCCACCGGGGAGACCCCTAAAAAGCTATGTATTTTAAAAGAGTAAAATAGTGACTTGTTCTGTATTAACTTTCACAATAAAATTTTTTTATAAACAAAAAATATTAATTTAAATAGATAAAATATATTAGTCTAAAATTGAAATTATCAGATGAAATATAATATACAGCAATTGGGTTAGTTTTCCCTATTGTTGTAATAAATCACAAATTAAGTGCCTTCAAACAATACAATCTTATTATCTTATGGTCCCATAGACTATGCGTCCATCACAAATATCACTGGACTTAAATCAAAGTTTCTATGGTTTATTTCTATTATGTACAGTTTAGAGAACTTAATATTCTTTACTTGCTTCTAAGAAATCCCATTTTCCCTAGTTCATAGCCCCTTCTGACCACCCTCAAAGTCAGCAATGGCAGGTTGTTTTCTCATGTTGCATTTCCTTGACTCTTCCTTTTTTTATATTATTTCTCTTTGACCACAGCAAAAAGTTTGTCTCTTTTAAGGAATCATGTGAGGCAATTAGGCCTACTCAGATAATCCATAATAATGATCCTACTCTGAGATTCATAAACTCTTGCCTCATCTGCAAAGTTCCTCTTGCCATAGAGGGAATATTTACAGGTTATTACAATTAGCACATGGACATCTTTGGGACAATTATTCTGTATATTGTCTTATTTTGCAATGAGAGAGCAAGAAAATGTCATGACAGGATATTTGAAAGCAAGAGTATAAAAAAGATTTATTGGCCCAATACTGTCCAAAATAAAATTGGTGTCACTATAGTATTCTTAGATAAAATATACTTTAATTTCCAAGCATTATTAAGGAAAAATATTTTTTCTCCATTTCACTAGGGTTATAGTTAATGTAGTGGTCTTGGTTTCATCTGTTCACCTGCCTCCTGAGGTCCAAGATCTTTCTTGCTGTTTTTGTTTGAATATAAAAACTCAAATCCAAGTGATTAGTATCTATTTTTAGGCCCTTTTGCTTCTAGTTATTTCATTTACGATCAAATTGATGCTTTATAAAAATGGTTGTACTACTTGACCTGCAAATTAAGCCAAAGTCAAACCTATTTTATTGAGATTGTGTTGTCTTTAAAACATTTTGAGTGTCATTTGCACTGTAATATCTAAATTCCACAATTTAGGGACTAAAGTGTGCCAATTGCAAATGGGACAAAAGATGTTGTAGAAGGTTAATGAAGCACAAGTTGAAAAAAAAAAGATTTGTCGAAGCAGGCTGGTTTTAATTTAGTGAGGTGACCTCATGAATACTAATCAGTTTATCTGGAAACATATCTTATTTTCAAGTATGGTTTATGTTCAGAGCATGGATCAAGTCACCATCATCAATATTAGAGATGTAAAAGGGAGAAATTGTAATACTGATTATACCTGAGTGATATACCACCTATTATGAAAACATATGTGGGGCATATATCAGAATGGTTAAGAGCATGGACTCTGAAGTCAGAGAGCCTATATTCTAATTTTGATTCCTTGCCTTATTATCAATGTGACCCTGGGTTAGTTACTTAACTCTTGATGCCTAAGTTTCCACATCTATAAAGTGGAATTATAATTGAATCTGAGGGTTGAACTCAGAGGGTTGTTATGACAATTAGTGATGTTACTATTTACAAAATACTGCTTGCAAAGTAAGTACAGTATAATTCAATCGCTTTAGTATTTTCATCAAAATCGCAAATAGCAGCTTTGCTAATACAACACCTACTACTACTCAGCACCAATTGACTTAAGAGTAATAGGAAATGCTATATTTTCCTCTAAAATTATAAAATCTTACTTTTCATATAATGTACATAAAGACAGAATAAGCTTTTTATCTCTCTGTGGTCTGAGAAGAAATTTTTTTTTTTTTTTTTTTATTTTTTTTTATAAATTTTATTGTTATATTCCCCATACAATTGCAGCCCCCCATTCTGACCCCAATCCCTCCCCTCCCGCCCCCGCCCCCCTAAAAGTGTCTCTGGTTCATAGTTTTTTGTTGATTTTGATTTTCACTTTCTTATAGTTATTCATTTTCCTGGTCCCTTATTTAAGTTTTCTAGATTCCTGCTATGAGTGAGACCATCCGGTATTTTTCTTTTTCTTTTTGGCTTATTTCGCTGAGCATGATCCCTTCCAGCGCCATCCATGTTGCAGCAAATTGCATGTGTTTATCTTTTTTGAATGCTGAGTAATATTCCATGGTATATATGTACCACATCTTCTTGATCCAGTCATCTATTTTTGGGCATTTGGGTTGTTTCCAAAGCTTAGCTATTGTAAACAGTGCTGCTATAAACATAGGGGTGCAGGTGTTCTTTGGAATTGATGTTTCTGTGTCCTTTGGGTAAATACCTAGGAGTGGAATTGCTGGGTCATATGGAAGCTCTATGTTTAGTAGGTCCAGAAATCTCCACACAGCTTTCCACAGTGGTTGGACCAGTTTGCACTCCCACCAACAGTGCAGAAGAGTTCCTTTTTCTCCACACCCTCGCCAACATTTGTTGTTGCTAGTTTTTTTAATATGTGCCATTCTCACTGGTGTAAGATGGTATCTCATGGTAGTTAGAATTATATTTGTAAGACTTCAGAGAAGGAAGAATTTCATAAATAATATAAAACACTTATAAATCTTAGTAGAATAACTTATAATTTGACTATACTAAAATTTCAAGTTCTATGAGATAGAAAATAAAAATACAAGTCACATGCTAGGAGAAACCAATATACTTGACAAAGGATTATAGACAAATGTATAAAGTATAAAGATAAATGAATTTAAAATACACGATTTCCCAATTAAAGAGTAAACAAAAGAATAGGGAAACGACAGCTGAAAAACCTGAGAGTTAAGAAAATTAATAGAAAATAATCATATTCAACATTACTGAAGGGAAGATAAATGAAAATTAAAAAAACCCTATTGTTGGGATACACATGGGATATTAATTCACAATATATTTTAAAATGAGAATGTAGAGAAAAAGGAACAATGCTGCAGAGTAACAAGAATACTAACATACCACTGATTACTATAAAAAAGTGTGACACTAGGGAAAGAAATTTGCAAAAATCAACTTTAATTGAATAAACCAAATATTTTCTCTTATCATTTAATAAGACCCAGAAATTTAATATGAAGGAGAAAGACCTGCACAAGTGCAGATGGAGACTTCAAAATACAGAATTTCTTGAAATAGTAAAAAACAAACAAACACAAAAAAAAAAAAAAGAGTAATAGGAAATGATTTAAATATATAAATCTTATCCTCAAAATGACATAAGTCCTTATGAAAACCAGAAATACCCAATTGCTACACTGTGTGGCAGTGAGTACAATAGAATTCATAAGGAGAATAACAACAGTTCATGAGATCAGGGCATGAAAAAGGAGCAATCACTAAAATCAATAGCATATTCCTCTGCTCTTTTAATGTTTCTCAGGTACTATACCTGTGCATATAAAGAGTAAAGAAAAGAGAGTGCAAGCATATGCATAATCTACTAACTAACTACTTTTACTTAACTTAATGTAAAGACTGAGGTATTTCTTGCCCAGGAAACAATATATCTTCCATACCACAATGAGAAAAATGAATCTCTTACATTTAACATAAACTTGTAGGAAAGGTATATTATATGATGAGTCATATAATAATGCCAGAAAACAAAACATCATTAAAGCCAGGAAGAATAACAAAATGGTCAGAAGAGATTTTTCTGGGGCACAGCTAAGAACCACTTGTAACAATGCAATTGCAACATCAAATGTGATGGTGTAGATGTTAAAAGCTATGGTGAGGATGTTTCAGTAGCATTCAGAAGTTTCACGAAAGCAACAAGAACACCTAGAGCATCAAATAAGCAATCAGATAGCCCCCAAGAAATTCTAGCACTATCATATCTTCAAGTTGAATGAACATTCCTAAATCATTTAATTCAATTATTAAAATTCTATATTTTTATAGATGAAATAACTACAAATATATTGAATTTCTCATGATTAATGGTTTTATCACTTAACTACATAATTAGCTTATTAACATATTTACCTCTGAGATCCTCATGGATATGCTTCCTCATTAGGCTCTGCAATTGCAAAGACTTAGTGTCTATCTTGCACTTGAGGGTAGAAATCCTATATTGCGAAAAAATAAACAAGGATGTATAAGAAATAATAAAAAAATTGATTTCATTGTTTGCAATGTAATAGGAGAGGGAAAGAAAAGAGAAAGTATGTAGTAAAAGATGAGCAAGACTATCATCTAAGGAAATGTTTGCAGTTGTGGAAATACAATTTTGAAAATAAAACTTCTCAAGAATAATACACAGTTAAGAAGCATATGTGAAAAGGAGAGCCTTGCAGAAGGGAATACTATCTCTTATGTTCCATCAGAACCCTATAGAAGGGTTTTCTCAAGACCCTAAGTTGCTGGGTGAGTTCCTCTGATTCACTGGAGAATTCAGTATATTCATAATTTTGTCAGTACATCTTTTATTCCCCTAACTCTCCACTTTTGTTCTACCACCCTTTCATGCCCTCCTCATCATTCTCCCCCCCGCTTTCTCCTCCTCTTTCTTCTCCTTTGTATATGTGTGTGAATACACATTTACATATATACAAATACATATGCATACACATGATACACACAAATATATTTGAGAATATCTCTGTCACAACTGTTTTTAAAACACTAAACCTTGAAGATCAAATATTTAGGCTTTCATAAAGTCAAGGAAGATGACAGAGTCCTCATGAATTGACTCGATGCTTTAATTTTAAATATTTAAAATAAAATCTCTCGTATGATCTACTCACCTAATGTTTTAAAATTATATTTACCATGCTCTTTGAGATATGACTGAATTGTAAAAAATATTTGAAAGGAAATTTCAAATCTCAAACCATACATGTATTCTGAGAACTATAATAATGGGATACAGAACTAATGAATAAAAGGAAATGTAGTAATAAAATCATAGATGTTACTAATAATGTTGCATTTTATTATATAAAATGAGACAAGGTTTATTTTCTTTGTGTGGCTTAAACTTACTTAATCATTTATTCTACCATTGTTTATTAAGCCTTGGTTTTGTGCTAATTACCCTGCTAGTGCTAGGACTGAAAATACAAAGTAATAAATACATCCGATCTTCCTTCAAGGAACTTAAAGTCTAATTTAGTCTAAATGGTATAATAAATATCCAATTGTAAAATTTGAAAGTTGTTAAAGTAAATGAAATTCATAATATGGTATGAGGGTAGAAGGCATGAAGTGATAAAAAAAAGCATCTAAGCAACTTGAAATTGATGGGTAAAGGGAGTGTAAGAAGTGATCTGCACCAAGTGCAGATAACGAACATTTTTCTTGTAGAAAACTATAAACGTATTATGATCATATTTCCAAGAAAAATGCCTGGAACTTGGGGGATGGAGTTAACAAGGAGGCTGGAAACAGAAGGGAGGATCTGATCCTGCACACACTGTTAAGTAGTTTTGACTTTATCCTGTTGGTAACTGGTATGTGGAAAAGAAAGTCTGATGAAAACAAAAAAGCATATGTAGAAGGCCTGTAGTTAAAGTGTGTGATGCCATAAAATGCCTAATGCAAATAACACTGAATGGAAATCCTGAACATAGTGTGTGTGTTTGTGTGTTTGTACATGGTATGTTTGCTTTAGTCATTTTCCAAAGTATAGGTAGCATTAGAAGATGCCTATAGTTGCAGAGACAGAATGGTATTATGTAGTCAGAATGATCCTGAAGTTTTTCTAATCCCACAAAGAAGAGAGTGAATCACAGTTTTCAGACAACTTTGTATGTATAGAGATTACCTAATGAGCATAGTAGTATAAATCTAGTCAATAAAACAGCTCTTTGTATGGGTCTTTTTTATACTCATAAACTATTAATCTCCAGAGTAGCTTTGCTTTAGAGATTTATGTAAATGCATATTTTATCCAGGTTTTTGAAGTTGAAGTTATGAAAACTGAGCTCTGCATAAATAGTCCTGCTCCCACCACTTGTAAATATCTGCACATGTCAACATCTTTCAATTCAAGAGTGTTTCTATGAAGCCTCTCTAGATTTCCCCAACTGGATGTTATCTCTTTACTTCTCTTAAAAAATATACGTTTGATTGTAAAACTTTAAATTTGTACTGAGGCAGCAAGATGCTTTAGTCATAAGTTAGTTACCATATAGATATATGAATTTTTCAAAGAAAATGATCAAAACCTAATTAGTGTTTCTTTATGGGAGGTACATTTTTAGAAGGAGATGGGATTGTCTTATACATTTCAGAGCATCTAGCTTTTCTGATGCCTCAGGAGCTAAATAACTGTAACATCCTTAAATCTTTGTGGAAACTAAAATATCTTTCCTTGAAAATGAGGGGGTAGGATACTGACATTCACAGGAAGGATTTAAAAGTGAGTGAAATATGGAGAAACCAAACAAAGCGTCAGATAAAGACAAGCTTTAAAACTCACCCTTGATTATTGCCTATAGAATTGAAGCATCCATAGTGGGGAGAAAATGGAGGAGGGAGCAAAGTGGACGATGGTGGTGGACTATGGGTGATTTGTGAGCAGGTGCACAAGGTGGCAATACCTGAGGGGGGTAGGATCTGATGATCCAATGTTATCTCAACAAAAAATTTAAAAAAATCTCAAAAATAAAGTAAAAATAAAAGTATTGGGAAAAATTTTTATGATGATTAATTAGTTTTGTGGATAGGGGCTTTAGATGTATAAGTCCCACCACCTCAAGTGGGGAAGGGTGTGGGGTCTCTACCGCCTTAAAATCACCCTGTCTCCTTGGTGAGGTTGCAAAGTAGACATGCTTTGACTGCCTTCTCTTCAGGAAATCTAGAGATTGACTGACTTGTCATTTTGGTGTCTCAGCAAGTGATCAAGAGTTGTTGCGTAATTGAGATGGACCTGAACTCCCAAAGTTTATACATGAAATTTGCCCATGAGTGGTCCCCATGACTGCAGGCATTCATCATGCACAGGCAAGAGCTAACTTTGTGGTCATCTGTGGTTGTGTATAAAATCATTGCCTAGAAGGACAGAATGGCCCCAGTAGCAATTACAAAGGACTGTAGAAAGAGGTACAACATCTGATACAGAATTATTTACCACAGGTAATCAGAGCTGCAAATAGAAATTTTTGAGGAAACTAAGAAAGCTTCAGCAGGAGTCACCTTAATCTGCCACCTCCTTTGGTGAGAAT
>NC_140071.1:36227423-36439923 GCF_964194135.1 Talpa europaea
GTTCTAAAACAGGAATACTGTTTTAGATTCTATAGCATCTATAGTCAAGATATTATATTAACTAGTTTCACTGGCTATAACTCTCTTTCCCTTTATAGTAATTCTAACCATCTTATGTAGGGATATGAGATACAAGGAGAGCTCCAAATATTTTAGTAATACAGGGATGCCACCATAATCCCAAATACATTTTCATATATAATAATTTTCAGTGCAAAAATACCAATCAGCAGAGAATATAGTCCCAGGAGCACGGCTAGTCTCACACTTGTTTCTGAGATTTTGTTAAAAAATATGGTTATTCCCCACAGAAATTAAATATGTGTGACCTACAGAATATTTTATAAATAAGTATACTCTGAATTCAGGTTCCCCAGTGATGAAGCTCTAAAACCTCTACTTGGTAGAAGTAAGAATCTTAAGAAATCTTAAGACTGACCTTACATAAATACCATTACACTAAAAACTAAGGATATAATAAGATATGCCTCAGCATGAAATAGTCAGGATCTTGGCAAGAAACATACTGGATACTCAAACTAATAAATTGTTGTAAATATAACAGAGGGATATTTAAGACAAGGTGGGCACAATTTTGGAAATCCAGCAAGTTATATTGCAGTAACCTTGGACTTGAAAAAGGAAGGTTTCAAATTTTGTTTGTCATCTTATAAATCTGGACTTGATCATAAAAATGAGCAGGAATTATTTCAAATCTTTTGTGCACTTCCTTCACCTCTTTTTTGTGTATTATATATTGTTCTCTATGGTTTTTTTACTTTTCTTCAAAAGTGACCATGTATTTTTCTTTTTTATATCCTCATTGCCTCGTCCAATATTGTCACTGGTAGGCTTTCTGAGAGATTTCTTTTAAGTCCTATTAGATTAAATACTAATTATTATGATTATTATGCAGTAATAGAGTAACAAAAACCAACAAAAATTATCTAGCTTTAATGTCCTTGCTTTGTGTCATATTAATGTTCTTAGTGCTTATGTGTAATATCCCATTAGCCCTCACAACAACTCAATGACATGGATATCATACTATTATCGCCACCCTATAGATTAGAAAACTGATGCATAAAAGCTTTATAAATTACCCACTGACAAACAGCTAAGAAATGGCAGAGTGAGGCGTCTATACCAGATCCTGAACTTTTATTTATGCTATTGCTCAAATGCTTATGAAAATCTAATTGATTTAATATCTCATTAGACAACCATTTCTGATACATCAAAAAATTATGAATTTTTAAAAATATGAAGATCTCCAAATAGGGGATAAGGGAAAAAGTTATTATAATAAATTGAAAATCAAAATCAATAAGCAGCTATAAACCAGAGGCATTCTTCAGGGGGGTTCCGGGAAAGGGAATAGGACCAAAACAGGTGGGAAGAGCACAGAGACTACAGTGATGGCATGCTGGTGAATTAGTGGTGGGAATTTCACAGGACTATACCTGAAATGAGAAAGCATATATTGTAGGGCCCTCTCTGCTGGTGCAAGGGGTTAAGCACAGAACTGTGAAGCTATCCACAGCCTCTGCAGCACGAGTTCAATATCAGCCAGCCAGGGAGCTACACACATGGCGTAGCAGACATCTCCTGTCTCGCCCGCTGCCAGGGAGCTACACACATGGCATAGCAGACATCTCCTGTCTCGCCCGCTGCTCCCCTCAGCAGTGTATTTCAGTAGATCCACCTGTTCTGCTTCCCACTCTGTCTCTGGTGAATCCTCTCACCTCCCTCTGGCCTATACCCCAGTTTTTGTATGCATAAATAAATCTTTTAAAAAAGCATACATTATAAAAAAAGAACAATGTAAAATATATATATAATTTAAAAGATATGAAGATCTGATATGTTAGAAAAAGAGGGAGTTATATGCTAAAGCAACAGAAAAAAAATTGAAATTATGAAGAGAAAGATGACATACAGATGAAGTAAATATTCTTGTAGTTCATAAAAAGAGTGTAAGGATTTTGTATTCAATAGAAATTAGAGGCAATTGTGGGATAAATTCCATTTGATCATTTTAAGTGAAGGCAATGTTATGTTTTTTATATCTCATGCTATGACATTTACAGAAAAATAAAAAATTTAATGGCATACTAGTATTTTTACATAAAATAAATACAAAAGCCTAGTTAAGACATAAAAATTCTATGTACCACCACAGATAAGAGAGGCATATTTAATTCATGTACTTTCAAATATGAGCACCACAGGGACATTTTTATCTCAGAGTATTTTAACTTTATGAATCCTAAGTTTATACATACTTTATGGTGGCTATGTCAGCCAATTTCTAAAATAATTATTTGAGCTCCAAGTTTCAATTCTTTTATTATTTAATTATATCAATAAAATTAAAAGGTTTGTATAGAATTTATAAAATACTTTAATAATTCTTAGAAGAGAATATGTAGCAAATTTTCACCCATTTAAGTATATTTACCATTGACTATCCTAAAAGGAGACACAAAGTGAACATAACAACATACCAGAAGATAATTGAAACTATATGGTATCATGTAGAAACCTCAAGAAAATGTACTATTGAAGCAGCATCATTTAGAATGGTAGCATTCTGTAAGGTCTGATAAAGTTATTTTTGTTGATGGCTATGATGTTGATTCTTTCCCTTAATCTTAGATAATCCATTTGATATCTGATGTACCAATAAAGTATCACTAATGTTATAGTTAATTTAAACAAAATATAGTTAATTTAAACAAAATGAGTTAAAACTCATGTTTTCCTCTAAGTCTAGGTTTATATAAAACAATAATGGTGTGCTCTTACATTTTTTTCCTGATAAATAGCATATAATATAAATAGTAGAGAAAGCAATGAAACTACACAATGTAGATATTGATGAAATTCATGGTGTTCATGACCAGCATTTCCACTCCTAAAAATCTACCAGAGACTGTAAAAACACTAATCCAAAGGGATATCGGCACTCCTCTATTCACTGAAGCACTATTTACAGTAAATAACCAAGCTACAGAAATATCCTAAGCGCCCCCCCGAAAAGATGAGCTGACTAGGAAGATGTGGTATATATGCACAATAAAATACTACTCAACTATGAAAAAAGATAAACTTTTGCCATTTGTGACAACACAGATGGAACTGAAGAGGTTCTGTTAAGCAAAATAAATCAGGAGAAAGATAAATACCAGATTAATTTATTCATGTGTGGAATATACAGAGAAGAAACAAAGGATTAGATAAAACCAAACCAGTAACAATTCTTTGAAATTTGACTGTAAAATCAAGGTTACCAAAAAGGGAGGAAGAGAAATTAGAACAGAATGGGAAAGGAACAAATGGACTATTGTGGAAGAATTTTAATGCTTTGGTGGTGGATGTGGTGTGGTAACATATATCTGGACAGTGTGAACCTGCACCACTAAATCATAACATTGGCAAACCAATGTTACTTCAATTTAAAAAAAAGAAATTTCATAGTGTTTATAAAAGGATATTTCTCTAATTATAACCTAGATAAAGCATAATTACCAGGATTCTGCGGCAAAAATGGAGCATTTATTTGTTAAAAATGATTTTACATGTATCCTTTCCTTGTTTGGTCCATATTGATATTATAGCAATTACTAATTATAATATATAACCAACTTAAAACCAACTGAAAAATTCACTCACTGACCACGGAAAACATAAACATTGCAGGTTGTATATACTTGATGGGAGTAGTTCAGTATTTGAAAAATTCACTAGATTCTTCTCAGCCTGGTTCATGAGAATCATTGTACAATGAGACCAGTAACACTTTGACTTTCCTAGAATGCAGGCAGGCCAGGATTATGGAATACATAAAATTTCTCTTTCAGTTTTAAGACATATAGAATTAACCAAAAATTGTATCAGTTTAGAAAGTCAGAGAATTCAGACTAATTGTCTTTTTCTTTAATACAAATAATTTACCTAGAGATACAACTTTATCTTTACCAAATATTTCTATTGTCCTTACAGATCTTAATGTTCACTTTTCTGAAGACTAATAACATTGTCCTGGAAGCTCTCTTAAAGGTAGACAATTTTATATACATGACATGCCATAATGGAAAATTTTGGAGCCATGTTGGGGGTAAAATCTTGCCTCTACCATTTATTAACACAAGCTCTTGTAAAAATTACTTCACCTCTTTGAAATTCTGGGGCCTCATCTGAAATTAGATTATGTATGCCTAGTTTGAAAAATTATTGGGTATATTAAATAATACAAATTATTATTATGTATGTACAACCTATAATACACACTAAACTGAATTTGTGTATTTATTACTATGATTTTTGAGAATTCATCTACCAGCATGAAATCTAAAGCGTTACATATACAAAATGATTACCATGATAAGTTTAATGAAAATCTGTTTATTAATCTCTTGCACTACCTTGGACTTCTATCACAATGTTGTTGAGAAGTAATGAGAGAGAGCAAGCTTGCATTGCTCCAATCTTAGGTGGAAAGTGTCTAATATGGTAATCATTAGCTACAAGTTGAACACGTGACATCTGGCTAATTCAAAATAGAAACACACTTTAAACATACCAAATTTCTAAGACTATGCTTGAAAAAAGAAAGTAAAATTTCTTGTTCATAACTTTTGATACACAGTACATTAAGAAAAATTAACTTCTTGTTACTTTTTAAGTGTGAGCTATTGAAAATTTAATATTATATATTTATAACATATCTATAAACATGTACATACACTTATACATATATACATGGAGTATCTATATGGCCCCTGTTATATTTTTAGTAGACATGTCTCTTTCACTTCTTGGAATGTTGATTTGATAATGAAGCCATTTTAGACCATGAGAACAAAAAGCCACACCCTAAAGTTAGCTAAACAATGAGTTAAAAAGGCCTCTGTACTAAATTCTTTATAGTACCATGCCCTACCAGAGTTCATACACAGATAAAAATAAAATTCTATCCTACTTATGCCCAACTTATTATAGATTTTCTGTCAGAGAATTACCTAATTTGTGTGATAGGGGAGGGTATGGATTTGTAAGTTAGTAAGTTAAAATATATTCCCCAAATCCTCTATTGGTGTGGTTAGTTTTCCTATTGAGTATTCATATTTTGCTTTAATAATCATTGTGAATTAATTTACTAAAAATTAAGAGTTAAATGTCAAAACTAATTTTAAGTTTTGCAAATATTCTAAAACAATTGGCCTGTCCAATTTATTTCAAACCTGAACTGTCTATTAAATGTAATTTCAGTGTCATTCTTGACAATGAACTAAGAGTGGTGTCAATAACAGCATGAAGGAGTAACAGACCTGTGAAGGTAATTTCAATTTTTTAATTCTCACATTCTTATGAAATAAACGCATTTAAACTATTCTAAATAATCTAAATTTCTACAGTGCTATTTTTAACGTTTTGTTAAAGTAGTCTGACAGAAGAGGTCACTATTGAAACTATTGATATATACTGAAACTCATAATGTTAAAATAAGAGATACATATTTTTTTCTTTAGAGGAAAGTCACTGAAAATTCACATCAGTATTAATAAAATGTCTACAATTCAAAAGCTGTGCTAAATTGAACAATTAATGGATGTTTATAAAATTTCATGTTTGAAGAAACTTTTTCTGCATAGGAAAATTTATGACCAAATATATTCAGCACTATAATAAACCTGCTTTAAAATTCTTGCACAAAATTGACATTCAACCATGTTCTAACAGTTCAGATACTGGCAAAGTCTACAAAGATGCCACTGAAAAAATATATATAGTGCATAATTTTCATTTCTTTGCTGTCAGGGTAACATGTGTGCTTCATATGCTTTAGTGATGTCTAGCAGTACAAATGTGTCAAAAAAATCATAAAAATTTGTCTTTTGTGACTAACATATAGGATTTAGGACCCTAGTATTTGGGATATTTATCTCTAAGGAGGAAAAAAGAATTTATTCTTGGACAAATACATATACCTATGTTTAACGTTTCCCCTACAGGATTTAATGAAACAACTTTAGCTGACACAGTCAAGCTCCTCGAGCCACTGCAATAGCCTGAATTTAGCATACAATTTTATGTTCCGAGAATTCAAAACTGGCATTGGAATGAGTAAAAAGTGCATTACTTAAATCATAACCCTCAAAAGGAAATTGTCTTCTGCTAATTTTGTCTTATTATTCTGCTAAGGTATTTTCCACGGGAGAATTCATTTTATTTTATTTAAAATGAATTTTAAATAAAATTAATTCATTTTATTTAAATTTATTTATTTAAATTTTATTTAAATTTTAAATAAAATTCATTCATTTTATTTAAAAAGAATTATTGTATTAGCCTGATAATTTTATTGCAAGTGACAGAAACCAACCCAATTGAAGTAAAAATTTAGTAACTCTCATAAAATGTTGAAGATGGAAACTGGTATCAGATAGAACATTTTGCACTGGAATTCTGTTAAGTTTCTCCGTGTCACTGCTCTGCTCACCTCTTCTTGCCTTTGCTGGACTTCATATTCCAGCCTTATTTTCTTCACATGGTATGTAGAATGGCTATGATCATAAAATCCTGCCAATCTCAGAAGTCTAGTGAAGTCTACATTAATAAAAGATAGAGCCTCATTAGTTCTCTGAAATATAAAGGCTCTGCTTTCATGATTTGTGGCATATTCGAGTGTGCTATCTCTGCAATTTAGGTTTTTCTTTAAAACTGTGGTGAAAAACAAAAACAACACTGAAGCCCTTAGGTCACAGCCTATAGGACAAAGATTTTCTCAAAAAAGACTGACACACTGACTATTTTTTAATGATTGATTTCCTGTTGTTTAATGAAATTCTGATAAAGTTCTGGCCTCCTACCAAATTTTCCATAACTTTTGTCTGTGTTATGTTTGTATAATAAACAAATGTATATTTAAACATTATAATTACTTATTTCTTCTTGTGAAAAATATACCAAGATAATTTTCATGCAACAATATGTTACTAAAGATTCTTCTTTTGCATTTATTTTTATTCTCTTGTAATCTTTGTTCATTCTTGTGTTGTTTGCTCACTCCATTTTTTTTTTTCTGTCCTCTCATTTTTTTCAAATCAGGTTGTTCTACTTTTTGAATTTTTTTTTTACTACATGATTAAAAATGTGTTCATCTGGAGGAAAAAAAAGTCACCAATAGTGAACATTAAGCCACGCTTAAGGATAGTATAGTAAATATCTTAATTCATATCTTTAAGAAATTACTGAAAAAGACAAATATGTTGCTTATAGTACTTGCTGTTTATATACCTAGCATTCATTTCGCATCACTGAATTAGTTCCAACATTAAGTCTAATAAAGGGATATACAATAATCTCATGCTAACAGTTTTTAAACTATTCTAAGCAATATATAGGATAGGTATAAAGGGGAATATAGATATGATAAAAGAGATGATTAGAATGAATGAAACAGTACATTTCTATTCAACAATTCTCATAGAATTGTATTTCCAAAAGTGAGGTACTTGAGACTCTTTGGGAGTTTATAAATGTAAAAACTATTTTCAAAATAGGGCCTTCCCGGTGGCACAGCGGTTGAGTGCTGGGTTGAAAAGCTGACCACTGTCTCTGCAGCGCCAGTTCGATCTCCGGCGGCGAGGAGGGTCCCACATTGCGTGCAGACCCATCCTGCCACCCGCTGCTCCCCTCAACAGTGTACTTCGGTCCTTCTGCCTATTCAGCTCCCCGCTCTGGCCCTGGTGAATTCTCTCACCCTCCCGCACTTCTGACTGTACCCAGTGCTTGTATAAATAAATAAATAAATCTTTAATTTAAAAAAAAAAACTATTTTCAAAATATTACTAAGATGATTTTTACCTTTATAACACTCCTCTTATAACACTCCTCTTCTGATATCTGTAGTGCTTAGTCCAGAATATACATGAGATAATGGGACATAATTGTTATCACACAAAATGTATGTTTGTATTTTCTTATGTTTTCTAAAATTTTCTAAGGTGGTAAATTGAAGATAGTATAATAAAAGGCATTTTCAGAGATCAACTTAGTTTGTTATTTGTTACTGTAATTTGATCTTACTACTTATCTTTGGATTTTCCTCCTCTAAGTTCTTCTATCATCCAAAAAGTTACACCTTTGAGTCTTGAAGTTTTCCACTCATGTGAAAAATGCAATAAAAATGTGAATTTTACTGGTTAGCTTTGGAGTAACATTTTGGAGTAACATTCACATTTGGAGTAACATTTGGAGTAACATTCCAAATAACATTCCAAGTAACATTCCAGTTTTGGAGTAACATTCACATTTTCTTGAATGTTTAAAATTTATTTAAAATTCATCATTTTAAGTTTTTGAAATATTTAAAATTAAAAATTGCAAAACACACAACACTAATGATAAAGGACTGATGACAAAAATCTACAAAGAACTGATGAGACTCAACAAAAACAAAGAAAATAATCCAGTCAAAAAATGGGCAGAAGAACTAAAAAGAAACTTCTTTGAAGAGGAAATGCAAATGGCCAATAGGTATATGAAAAAAAATGTTCAACATCACTTGTAATCAGGGAAATGCAAATCAAAACTACCATGAGATACCATCTGACACCAGTGAGAATGGCACATATTAAAAAAACTAGCAACAACAAATGTTGGCGAGGATGTGGAGAAAAAGGAACTCTCCTGCACTGTTGGTGGGAGCACAAACTGGTCCAACCACTATGGAATGCTGTGTGGAGATTTCTTGACCTACTAAACATAGAGCTTCCATATGATCCAGCAATTCCACTCCTAGGTATTTACCCAAAGGACACAGAAGCATCAATTCCAAAGAGCACCTGCACCCTATGTGTATAGCAGCACTGTTTACAATAGCTAAGCTTTGGAAACAACCCAAATGCCCCAAAATAGATGACTGAATCAAGAAAATGTGGTACATATATACCATGGAATATTACTCAGCATTCAAAAAAAATAAACACATGCAATTTGCAGCAACATGGATGGAGCTGGAAGGGATCATGCTCAGCGAAATAAGACAGAAAGAAAAAGAAAAATACCGGAGGGTCTCACTCATAGCAGGAATCTAGAAAACTTAAATAAGGGACCAGGAAAAAGAATAACTATAAGAAAGACTATCAAAATCAATAAACAACTATGAACCAGAGACACTCTATGGGGGCATGGGGGGTGGGGTAAGGAGGGATTTGGGGTCAAAATAAGGGGGTTGTAATTGTGTGGGGGACATAAAAATAAAATTTAAATTTAAAAAATTGCAAAACTTTTTTTTATCTTGAAGAATGAATCATTTACTTAACATAAAGGAATTAGAAGACTCATCAACATATAGCAACACTGACTGACTCTAAAGGTACTGGAAATAACTAAAATTGTCAGAGAATTACCTTATTCATGAGATGGAGGAAATGATAGAAGTAAACTGATGAATCTACAAACAAGTAATAAAAATATGATGAAATCTGAATACCTTTTGGGATAACATTTCATTAATTTGCTTTAGTGTATCTCATGAAATGGTTTCAAATAATATTATGATGTAATGTAATATTGAGATCAAACATTCATCATTTAGAGGAAAAGACATTTAATATTTTATTTATTTCACTTTTTTTTTAAAGATTTACTTATTTATTTATTCATACAAACACTGGGTACAGTCAGAAGCGCGGGAGGGTGAGAGAATTCACCAGAGCCAGAGTGGGGAGCAGAGCAGGCAGAAGGACCAAAGTACACTGCTGAGGGGAGCAGCGGGCGGCAGGAGAGGTCTGCGCGCCATGCGGGACCCTCCTCCGGTGGCCAGGGAGCAGCCGGGGATCGAACCAGTGCCGCGAGGCTGCGGACAGCTTTGCAACCCAGCGTTCAACCGCTGCGCCAGCGGGGAGGCCCACGACATTTAATATTTTAAACAGATATGATAAGCTCCTGTTATAGTTTTTCCTTTCCTTTTTGATTATTTTTATTATATTTAAACATGAAATCTGAGGCCAAGATGCAGAAACCAGTTCATTGATAGAACTGGCAAGTAGAAACCGAATGACATGGTGGTGGGGTCAAGAAAAATGATGTCAATTAAAAATGCTTTTTTAAAAAATTTAATGAACAGTTAGAGTTTAAATTATTAATTTTTTGGAGCAGGCAATGAATGAATAAAGCACAATAAAGAGTAACAGAGACACACATTCAGTAAACCAAGTAACAGAGACTTTCAGTAAAACCATTTTTGAACTTACTGCTTTTCAAATAGAACAATCGTTTTTTTAATTTTTAATTCATTTTCAAGACACAAATCAAGATTTATTTACAGTCAAGTAGGTTTTTCTGCTCATGTCCAAAAAGCTTGTCTCTTGAAAGTATTATTTGATCTTTCTTCAAGTATTATTATATAGTTTCTCTGTAATTTTTCTACTCATTTAGTAATGATTCTTAGTAATCTACAAAATGTACATGTTCTTTAATTTACCCAAGGTCTGACAAAATCCTGTCTTTTTTTCCTTATATCTTGTTTTTTTTTCTCTCGAGTTCTTTCTAAACTGAGAGGTGTCTACTCTGAACTCCTCACACTTGGCTCACTGGTAATAATTTTGTTATGTACCATCCTTCCCAAATTTGTTCTAGTCCACTTTTCTCTAGATTGATTTCTTCCATACAAATAAAGCATGTTACAGGTTTTTTTTTTTTTAAAAACAGAAATGAACTACTGAGACTACTAAATTATTACATTATGTTGGGAGAAGTACTTAACACAGTACTTCTAAAAAATGTGTAGTTTGACATTTCTAAATGTTAGTAAAAGAAACAGTCATAAAAGAAATCACAGCAGTACCCCTTTCCAAAGATTCATTAACTAATTGAATTAAGCATTCATTTGAAATATGAAAACTTTTTAATATTTCACATAAAAACTGTACCTACAAAACAATGATTCTCCATATAAGACTATACACCATTATCAGTATCAGCTGATTATCAGAGATGATTCTTTGTATGTTTAATATAAAAAAAAATTTAGAATTAAGTTGTTACAGTGCTGTATAATATTTCTTAATATATTTATATTCTTATATCATTGCTAATTTTTGGACAGTATTTGATTTCTCCTCTCAGGTGAAGTCCCCATAACTCTTCCACCTTCATAGCACCTGTTATCCATCATCACCATCCCTTGTGCTCTTCCCTCCCTGTTTTGACCCCTCTCTCTCCTGCTTCCCCATTGCCTGCCTCAGGTCTATGTTCAGCTTGCAAGTTTTGTCTTTTCCCTGATCCTTTGTTTGGTGTCCCTATAGTCCACATATAATTAAAACCATCTGATATTTATCTTTTTCCTTTCTGATTTATTTTGCTTAGCATAATCCCATTCACCTCCAGCCATGTTGGCATAAATGTTTATGAAAACAACCTAAGTGCCCCAAAACAGATGAACAGATCAAGAAAATGTGGTATGTATACACAGTGGAATATTACTCAGTGATATTTTTGAATCTTATGGTTTATCTTGTCAGCTGTGTTGACATGTACAATTTTAGTGCAAATGTGCTGAGAGGTTAAGCTAGTACTTTTGTATAAATAAAGGCAGAAGAAACAACTATAATAATATAGAAATAGAAGAATCTGTTTCCCTTAAGAATTTTTTAGGTGGTAAAAAATTATCTCAATCATTCAAGACAGATGTACTTTATATTCCATTTGGCAAAATGGAAAGTCTTTGAAGCCTATAAAGTATAATAGTTGTTTGAAAAAAAGTTCTTGTGAGATTGAGGTGTGAGCTCTAATGGTACATACTTCTTCACTGGAACACCATTTTTATTTCAAAGAATGACTAACAGGAACTAAAGATTATTCAAACTTGGGTATTTGGCAGAAGTTTTCTCATAATTGAGCTCTGTCACCTTATTAAGAGTGTAGAATTCTTCACACCAAAAAATCTGTGAATGTATACATTAGAACAAACAGTGACTTTTCAAGATTTCTTTATATGGCTCACAAATTTGATATATATAGATGAAATTTCTAATCTTTCCATTTAAGATTCATTTCCATTTGAGACTTCATGCACAATGGATCATTGCATTCATCTCTTCTCATCATATTATCACTTCTTCAAATTTATTTACATTTTAAAATAAAACAAGTCACAGACTATCAATTACTTGACCTTTTAGCTTTCATACAAAGGCCAATATATCATATCATAAAAAAAATATGAGAATATAGATAATGGATGCCACTACAATCATATCAATATGGTTAAAAATGAAGAGAGTAGTAAAATGAGGTTAATGAAAATATTGAAAGTGAAGAAGCCTGATTTCCTTCCAGTGCTGGTAAAACTGAATAAATAGGAAGACAAGATCCACGTAAAAATTGTTCTTACAAATCAAATTAACGAGAACAAGACTACCAATTGAGAAATGAGCAAAGAACATGAGTTAACAACAGAAATAATAAGTATCTTTAATAACCATTAAACCACTTTCAATCTCATCAGAATTCAATGAAAAGAAATTAGAATATATTTGAGATACTTTTTCAACTGTTTAACACATTAAAAATATAATTATTATGCCTAGTATTTGTGAATGTACTTGGAACTTTACAATCTTACAGATTATAGACTTTAGAATATTATTTGGTTCTATCTAATACCAATTATTTAACAAATTATTTAACAAATAATTTAACAAATAATTTAACAAATTATTATTATTTAACAATAACTTAAATAATCAGAAATAGGCATATATAAATATGTATATATATTAATATATTCTTATATATGCACTATGATTATGCAATGGGGAATCATCACAACCAAGTAAAATTCAACAATGGGGGACCTGACTGAATAAATTATGGCATATTTTCATAATGGAAAAGAAAAACAACATTACAAACTATCCATGAAAAAAATTCAGAGATATGCTAAAATTATCAGGATATATTATTTAAAAGCAGGTTATAATATTAATTCATAATTTATTTAAAATATATTTGTGCATATATATGAATCTGTATGTTTGTATCATATGCATATAATCTACATATGAACATAAAAATGGATATCCTGCTTTCAGAAAGGCACAGTTATGCAACACAGTAATATTTTCAGTCAACAACAGATCAAATATATGACAGTGATCCCAATAAGCTATAAAATACAGGCTTGCTATGTAGTAAGCTATAACATCGTTTTGTGTAATTATGTTGTGTGATGTTCGCACAATAAAATTGCCTAACAATGCATTTCTAAAAATGTATCCTCATTGTTAATTGAGGCATAACTGTATAAGTTGAAAAGGTCAAATTGTTCAAAGTCTCCTACATTTGCTTTTGGAAGGGACCTGATTTAATTTATAACACCTTCTTTAAAAGATTTTTTAACTATATTATAATTAAATGGAATATTAAGAAATGAACAGTTATAATGTGGACATTGAAAAAATGACACATGAACATATGTTCCTACTCAACAATTTTGGATTATCTATAAACAAGAAATATATTCTGGATTTAAAAAATTACAGCAGAATGCTTTTAGTAAACTCAGAATGGTCTGTGATTAATCATTTTGTTCAGTCTTCACACGTTCAAGATTTATTTCTATTTCAAATTACAGAAAAAGGCATTTCTTTTCTCTGATTAAGGAGTAAGAAAGAAAAAGGGAAAACAGGAGGAGAGGATGAGTGGTGAGTTAAAGGACAGATTGAGTGTATGCATTTTAATCTGGCAGTTGTCTTGTATAATTTTTTTTGCCAAAAGACTGCTAATTTCATACAAAAATTTAAATATTGTAACACTCACCCAACTTAAACATTTGGCAAATAGTTATCCTATTTTAAAAATAAAAAATATTTCTCAAGTGCTTCTGTTTTCAAAATACTGTCACACGTTATTCTTTATGTTTGCTTGATCATTATTTTAGAGAAATTCTCTAAATTTGGATGTAATACAGATATATATCATATATATATTTCTCCCACCCATCCATTCAAGGCTACCTTAGATTATCTGACTACTTACAACTGAGGAGGATATTTTTTTTCTTTTTCTTTCTTCCTTTTTATAGAATAGAGTCACATTTTTTAAAATACATAGGAGATATACTGAAAAGAAACATTACATTCTTGGGGTGTGAAGTACATTTTTAACAAGAAAACTTGAGAAAAATGTAAAAGTTATTTCATATTTGCCTCAATTTAAACAACAAAAACCCCCAAAACCCACTTTTCACAGGAACATAGAAGCTCTCACTTTTAGATGTGAATCATCCCAAGGGAAAATTTGTTAGATTCACACGGCTTCAGGCACCATATTCTCAATCCCATGAGTGCCTTTTGTTATATTTTCTGTCCTCAAAATGACATTAGAAGGAGCATTTTTTTTTAATGAAAAATGAAGCTAGGGTGTTGAAGTTACACAATCTGCTCTGTTCCACTTGACCACATTACTGTCACATCTAACATAGTTTCTAGAATTCCTAAGAGAAATTCTTTTGAAAGTCTGACTTCATTCAGTTAACATGGAATGGTGGATGTGTTTGTTATTTTCTGTTTAAACAAAGGGACATAAATTTTCAGTTTAGAAGTAAGGAAAATATTTACATAAGGATTCACCAAAAGTTGGACTCTTTATGACTTGAGATGTTATTAAGAGAAGTGATATAACAGATTATGGCATATTTAAAAGTTGTGCATTTTTACATTCTAAATGTTATACGTTTAACAAAAGGTATAATCTTGAGAAATATCTGGACAATTCATCACAAAAAATATGCTATTCTTGACCAATTAACTCATTTAGTTATGAGAGAGCACTGAATAAGGCACTATGTTCACAGACCGTGCTAATAATCTCAATGAGC
This sequence comes from Talpa europaea, assembly GCF_964194135.1. Lineage (NCBI taxonomy): Eukaryota > Metazoa > Chordata > Mammalia > Eulipotyphla > Talpidae > Talpa > Talpa europaea. Next base: position 36,242,317 of record NC_140071.1, read on the forward strand.
TATTTCACAAATACTGGTCAAAAGGATGTTTTAGACAAATTAATTACCAGACTAAAAGTACAGTTCTTCATAAGTATCAACTGACCATTACTATATTCTAATTTAATGTAGTTAGAATGTTGCTTGTTTCAGCATGAGGGACCTTCATTTAAACTGACCCTTCAGAGGCCATGGAAGAACCTCTTTAGCATGGTCATGGACTCAAGCAATTTTGAAAAATTTGGAAAAGTAGGAAAATTTGATGGTGATCACTTAAGACTACTGTCTCCTTTCACTCTGACTTGCCCTCCATGAATGTTGGCATTTGAGTTATGGAAATTTTGAGTATTCTGGTACAGGAAAGCTTAATGGTAAATCTTTATTATTTTTTGCTTGTTTAATGGACATATTTGTTTTTCAATCACTTTTGTCTATAGTTAAGCTATTGTTAATTGTCCCAGTACCATGACCCAAAGTCATAAGGACCAAAAGTCATATGATAATATAAATATGTCCTAGGGACCCAGCACCAACAAAAACATGCATACAAGACAAAACGTCTCATATGTCTGGAGGGAGAATATAGAAAAAGTCCTTCAAATCATACAACTCATAGAAGGGAAGGCTTATAAAGTCTTTCTAAAATGTAATAGCAATCCTAAAATATCATGTAATGTTGCCAATTACTATCTTTGAGATAGAAGTAAAATTTCCTAGCCTGTTAATAAGAACAATGATAATAAGCAATGTACTCACTATTCTAGTGATGGTGGTAAATTATCTCTTCATCTCTACAGACAATATTATAAATTTGTTTTCATAAAAAGAGTCAAAGAGTTTACAACCAAACATTAAAAAACAACAACAAAAACATTGTGGAAGTAGTTTCAGAGCAAACTTAATAACAAAAATTGTTATCTATCTGAATGTCTTTCTCTAACTTCAAAGTTAGAATGGTGGGAGATACTTGTTTGAAATTTCTCTGCCTACCTCTTGTCTCATTTCTCAACTTTCCTTTTCCACCAGAGCTGATCAAAGAGCTTTTTCTGCCTTCATTGTCTTTCAGGGCTTATGTGGTTACATTAAACCCACCTGGATAGTAATAATGAATCATTTTTCTAATTTAAACTGAGATGACTAATAACCTTAATTCCATCTGCAAAATAACCAAGAGAGGGAAGTCTTGGTGTGGGGAGACAACTTTACAATTCTGCCTACTGTAGTACTGATTTAGTCCAAACTTCTGTTCTCAAAAATTCGAAAATGTAGGATAAAATGATTTATCCAAAGGATTCATCCAATTTTATCTCTATATTAGAAGACAGGTGGGGCCTCCCCAGTGACGCAACGGGTTGAGTGCAGCGCTGTGAAGCTGTCTGCAGTCATTGCAGCGTTGGTTCGATTCCCAGCCAGCAAGGGAGAGTCCCACATGGTGCAGCAGACCTCTCCTGTTGCGCCCACTGCTCCCCTCAGAAGTGTAACTTGGTTGTCTGCCTGTTCTGCTCCCCTCTCTGCCTCTGATGAATCCTCTCACTCTCCAGCGCCTCTGGCCTGTACCCCAGGTCTTGTATAAAAATAAATAAATCTTAAAAAAAAAGATAGGCAAAACTTTTTTTCTTATATTAAATTGTTAGATCATTTGATTAGAAGGAATATATGGCAACCTATGCAGTTTTCATGACAGTTTATTACTATGCTTTCCTGTAATCAATAACACAAAATATCCCTACTTCAAGACATAATAGAGAATTCAAAATATCTGCTATAATGCTTCTGCCAAAAAATGCTATCTAATACTATTCATGCTTGAAGGATGGCCAAAGTCTTTAATTCTTTCCTCTTGAGGGCTCAACATTTTTTATTTAAAAGGTCCCATATTAGAAAACCTAGATTTTGGGGACATATGGTGTCTACTGCAATCATTTTCTTATGCCATTGTAGCAGGAAAAGAAGGATAGATCACAGGTAAAAGAATAAGTTTATGCATTCCAATATATGTGTGTGTGTGTATTTATGTAATTTATTTTTTCTTTTACAAAAATAAGTGATAGACCAGTATTGACCCATAGAAAGAGACGAGAATTCTTGTCAACTCCAGATGTGTATATTTGTGTCCTAAAATTCTGTAATGAATTGTCTTGGTAACCTCAGCCACATCATATTCCAGACAGGCAGGAGGGCTCCACTAGCACTGCTTTTTGCTATGCCTTCAACATTAATTGAGATTTGAATTTAAAAAAAAAATCTGTAGCTTCTTCAAAACTCTTGTTGAAGTCAGTGTGAATTATGTTGATCAATGGCCTTCTATAAATTCTCCACATTACACATTCCCTTCAAAATTCAGTGTCATGAATATTTTTATTTTTCTCATGATGAATTAGTATGTTTCATTTTGTCAGAATTAAATTACATATCCCATCGTTTCCTTTTTTAACTTGGTTTACAGGAAATCTACAGTTAGAATGAATGCTCACTTCTATTCTTATATGTATAAGCTTTGGGACACATTTGTTTCCCCTTATTTTCTATAAATTTTAGTCCTTGCTTATATATGATTTCAACTGCAATCTGCCTAAAATCCTTACAAATGAAATACAAATGAACACATAATTTTAAATTTGGGGTAAAATTCCAGTTAATGTTCTCCCTCCCTTCTAAATCTGTGCTCCTATTTCATTAACTTCAACTAATTAATTTTCTGTATGTCCTCTGCATGTGTCTGTTGACAGAATTGATCTTTAAGTATTTAAACTTCCGTACTATTTCTATTTCTATGTGGTTATCTTTTTCATTTGAATAAATTTAATGTTGAATTATTTCATATATATTAGGATTTCTCAATATGGCACTATGACATTTCAACCACAAATTTGTGTTGAGGAAGACTGTTCTGTATTGTAGGGTATTTAGCAGCATCTCTGGCCTCTGCCCACTAGATGCCAGTAGCACTCCTGCCAAATTGTAGCAACCAAAATTATCCCCAGACATTGTAGAAGGTCCCCTGGGAGTACAGGGGATGATGCTGGTTGAAAACGACTGATTTATTCAGAAAAAAAAGATTATGCACACATTACAAATGAGGAAATTGATGAATTTTCATAACATAATGAATGCACAGTTAAAATATTATCAGCATCCCACAAAGTCCCTTCTAACCCTCTCACTTTTACTACCTTAAAATAGTTTCGACTTTTAAGATCATAGATTGTTTCTCTGTTTTTGAACTGGGTATAAATGGAGTTTTACAGTATGCACTTTTTCTTGCTTTCAATCATTGCTCTTATGAGATTCATTCATATTGTTTATAGCATAAATTTTCAAATGGTGCTGTATGTAATGATTTGTTCATGCATATTACTGGTGAGGGACACTTGGGCTTTCACAGCTTTATTTGTGGGCGTGTTTTAATTCAATTCAATTTCTTCAATTAAGATTTTCTATATTTTGTGTCATTCTTCAGATTGATTTTTGAGAAATTTGTCCATTTTCAGTTATTTTTCAAGAATATTGATATAATTCTTTACACTACTACCTTGTCATTTTAGTTACTATAGATCTGTAATTATTTCCCTTACCATTCCTGGTATTTGTTAATTGTTTACTTCCTCTTGAACATTTGTTCGAAGGGCTATCACTTTATTATTACTTTCATATTTGGTTTTGTTGATCTCTCAAATATGTATTTGATCTTTACATTATTTAATTCTCATAATATTTTCCTTTGACTTTATATTTTGTTGTTCTCTTCATAATTTCATGTACATATTATACATTAGTTTCAACCTTTGTAAATATTTTTTCTATATTGTTTTAAATATTATAGATTATAGTATTATCGTTTACCATTCAGTAATCTATAGAAATGTAGATTAGCATTTAGACACAGTTTTAGCTGCCTCCTATAAACTTGTTATCTCATATTTTGTTACAATTTGGTCCAGAATATTTTTAATTATTATTATGATACTGGAATATATGGACATTGAATATATTTCTGAATATTTTAGAATATTCAAGTATTTTTTTCCATTTCTCTAAAGTAAAGAACAGTTTTAATTTTTTTTTTAAATTTTGGATCTGATTTTCTCTATATTCTGGCACATGTAAGTATTGAAATAATTCGATTGGTGGATAAAAAATATATGTTAGGTGCATTATTCTTCAAATGTGAATTCAGATTAATTATGTTATTCCTACCTTCTTTATGCTTATTCACATCTTCTTCATGTTTATTGGAATCTTTTGTCTTATTTTATCATCTATTGGGAGAATTATGAAAGTCCTAAACATCTTGAAGATAGATTCATCTACTAGTCTTTTCAATTTTTGTTTTATATAATTTTAGCTGTTTTACAAAGTTCATACACATTTAACATGATTATATCTGTTGTCAGGTTTGTTTTTTAATCATTACAAAATACCCTCCAAGTCTGGCAATAATCTTTGTCCTAAGTCTGTATTTTCTGACATTTCAACAGCAAACTTTTTGGCTTGTGTTATTTTTCCCCCATGCTTTCATTTCAATGATTTTTTTGCTCCTATATTTAGCATACCTTGTAAAAGCACATATTTTGAATTTCTATTTTAATCCAGTCTGCAAATTCTTGGTTTAATTGGAATATTTATGTTTTATAGAATTATCAACATACTTGATTTCATATTTATAATCTTAGTATTTATTTTCCATTTGCCAGCTATATCAAGACTATTTCTTTTCCTATTCTAAAGTATTTTTTATAATTTTATCTCCCACTAAGCCTATTATTTATACATTATTTTTCACTGCAAACTAAAAGATGCATTGATGATTTAATACTATCTATTAAATACTTACACTATGTATCAGAAAATATAATGAAATTAAAACACATTATCATAATTTCAAGTGTATGTTATTGTCATAAATTTTAATTCTACATATAACTTGGACACAAAATGATGTTAAAATTGTTATTTTGTACAGTCAATATCCATTTGTATTTATCACTATGTTTAGTTGTTACATTGGTATTTAATCCTGCATTTTTAAGTTTATGTCCAAGATCTTTTTTCTTGCCACATGGAGATCTCCATTTAGCATATATCTTAGTGTGGGTTTTCAAGTGAAGTCTTCCAATTTTTATTTGTTGATGGTTTGCTTTCATGTGTTAAGGATAGTTTCACTAGGTATATAATTCTAAGTTGGCAGCTACTTTCTCTGAGTCCTTTACATTTGACATTCCTTTGTCTTCTAGTGTCCATCATTTTTATAGGTAAGTAAACTAGCTGCCAATCTTATTGCTGATTTTTAAAGTACAACTTGTCTTTCTCTTCAGGATCTTGATTCCTCAAATCTGAATGCCTAAAGACCCTCTTTACTACCAACCTAGCTCTTCTGCCTTTTTATTTTAGTCATCTGGATAGATTCTTACCTGTCAAAACAAAACAAATGAGAGAGAGAGAGAAGAGAGAGAGAGAGAGAGAGAGAGAGAGAGAGAGAGAGAGAGAGAGAGAGAGAGAGAGAATTAAAGAATAAAATAATCACTGATTAAAAATATAAATATTCTTTTCAATTTTTTATATGTTACATCTAGTATTTGAAGGTTGACACATCAGTGTGAGATGACATGAAGTCATTGGTAATTAAAATACTTTCATGCTACATCAACAGATTTTAGAATATGTATCAATTATGTTAGGTCAGGATTTGCACTGGCAACAAATGTATCCTAAAATTTCAGCAGCTTCAGAGGAAAAAAATATTTATTTTGACCATGTAAAGATGATTCTACAGTTAATAGACCCTCCAGGAAAACTGTCTTCCAGTGGTAATTATGGAATTTTAGGTTGCTTGATACTGTGATAACACAATAACTCTATGCATTCTTTTCAGGGTACTCAAAGTAAGGATGATAGAGCTTGAATCAACCACATTCTTTTAATGTCCTTGGAAGTTTCAAGACTTCCAACACTTGTTTTTGCAAACAAAATTTGTTTTTGTTTAAAACTTGTTTTTTTTAAACTTATTTTTCTTAGGGAAAATTTCTGGTATAATATATACTCTATTCCTCTTCTAAGAAGTGAGAGCATAACCTAACTGCAACATAGAAATGGAAGCATCTGACTGATCTAACAGATTTAAGCTAAAATATATTAATGTATTTATCACTATGCAGACTAAAGCTTTAAACTTGTTTTTCTTATCAATAGTCAGAAATATGAACATGATTTCTTGCCAGCTGGAAGGCTAGAAAATATGAGGTTTTTGGCAAGTATTAGAACATGTCTATGTTGTAATCTATAACATTGAAAATTAGAACTGCAAAATGCATTAATTATATTGATAATAGAAGAATTATTATAATAAGTTTAGGGATTGGTATTGAGTGATAATTCAGATAAGACAATAAACAGTAAATTTATGTGTTTATTTAATTTTATAGGAAATGTTACTATCAAATCTAAGAAACTAAGACATTTAAATCTCAGATGCTGCTGCTTAGACTGTAGATCGAGCTCTTGGTGTGGTATCTATAGAAATTGGAGTTCAACAACAATAAGTGGAGCTTAGCAAGTAGTGAATAGAATATCTCTTATTCTTCAACTTTCTAATCATAGTTTAAAAAAATCTCAGAGAAAAGCAATCTGACATTTTTTATGTTGTTTTTGTAAGAAGGATAGTGAAGGAATATAGATATTTAAATTGAGAAAATGGCACGGAGTGATTGGTAGTATTCAAAGTGATCTTGAGAAGAACAGTTTGGTAAACATTAGTTTAATGCAATAAAAAAAACATATTTGAAAAGTCAATATAGAAGTAATTTTTCCCCAGGATTGTATAGCATGAGATTTAGGAATTATAAATTAATCAAATATATGCTAAAGATACCATGGTAAAGATTTAGTAAGTAAAGATACCAGTAAGTGTTTTGAAGAGGAGGAAAATGACAATAATATTTGTAATCATTCATACACCACCCCTACTTTATTCCTAAATGAAGACAATGTTTAAACATTTATATATGGGGATTAGGGCTTACATTATGAAATGCCTTACAGATGTTGAAAACTAATTTACTCATAGATAAATATGTTGACATCCCACAAATCCCCTTATGAACAGCAGAATAATTTTCCAACACAACTCTTGATTTAGGGAAGTTCATTCTGAATTTTATTGGGGCAAAATTATATAAATAAAATATGTGACCTTTACTACATTAATATATGTAGGACTTGAGACACAGGACTTGAGAGGATTCCCTAGAGACAAAGTGGGGAGTATAGCAGGCAGAATTAATGAAATACACTGCTGAGGGAGTAGCAGGCAAGACAAAATATGTCCGCTGCACCAGGGTTTGCTCCCTGGCCAGGATCAAACTCAGGTCATCCCAGTGATAGCACTGAGACTTACCCCTAGACCACCAAGGAGGTTCCACTACATTAATATATTTTAGCTTCAATCTGTTCGATCAGGCAATACTTCCATTATTATGTTGCCATTAGGTTATACTTTCACTTCTTAGACGAGGAATAGAGTATATATTATAGTAGAAATTTTCTCTCTAAGACCTTTCTTTTGCGAGTATATAGTTAAGATACACATAAATCTTTTCTGGGTGATTCAAATTATAGAACTCATTTACCTTAAAATCAGTCATCCATTTTTTTGGCTACATTCTATTAGGTGGACAAAAGCTTTAATTGCCATCACATAAGTTCATTGAAAAAACAATGCTACTTTTAAGGAGATTGTTAAAAATTACTCCCTTAGAAAATCATTAAGATTTTGTATTCAGTCAATTATTGTATTATTTTATATTATATTCCAGTCAATTATTGTATTATTTTTATATAAGTAATTTTATTGATTTTTTTATTGTGGTAATGTTGGTTTATAACACTGTATATGATTTAAAGGTATAGGATTATACCCTGCAGATGTATGTGATCATACCATATCAACCACCAAGGCACCTGTAGTCCCCTATCAAATATATGCATACATATTCATATGTAACACATAGTAATCATGTTTATTCTTGAAAAAGAGGTAACAGATATATGTATGTGAGAAATATGGGGATTTTGTTTCACTAACAATTTTATAGCTCAATAACCATTTGTTTGTAAAATCTATGCTATGTGCATATGGGTGCACATACAAATACATTTTTCAACCCCCAACAAATCTACAAATATTAAAGATAAAATTATATGAAAACTTTCTTATATATTATTTTATGAAAACTGTGAAAATCTTTGTAGGACTTAGGAGAATAAATCTTTTGTTAACTATGAGATTAGCCTCATAAAATGTAAGAGGATGATGAGAGTCATAATTGAAAGAGTGCAGTAAAAGTGACATGTCATTTTTTATGCCATAATATAGGATTCTTACATACCCCTACTCCCACAAAAATATAAAACTCAGTTCAGAACATTCTACCATTTCTTAATTGTTACTCTGGTCACATTTCCCGCCCTTAATCCTATTCTTTGAATCTTTAAAAAAAAAATCTGCTGAACACTAATTATTTAACCTTGCCTCCTACCTACTTTCCCTCTTTATTCTGAGGTTTCTTAAGGGCTATAATGAGCTGTCCCCACACAAACAGGCCAAATTAGTGGATAATTACTGCTGGGCCTGTGAATGTTCTCACTCCTCCTTTCTTACAGTTTCACAACATTACCAGAATGGTCTGTCGCCTCCCTACCAATTAGGAACAATTACTACTTTATAACATTAGTGGTGGCAGGCTTATTATGTTCAGGGATATGTAAAAGTAAGGTGGAAGCAGGGGGAGAAATGCAAGGCCAAAAGGGGTCATTGTCATATGAGAGGCCTTGGTAGTTTATATTCATCGTTTTAATTCCATTTCTTCAGGATTATAGCTGCAAAGATTTATATTAACTCTATTAGATGAAAGTGTACATCGTATATAACCAAGGTTGTGTTTTTCTCCTTTTGCACAGGATAATATCTCATTTTGATGACTTTAGTTTTCAAAATAATGGAAATGACTCTAGATTATTCTATTGGAGGGAGAAAAGTTATTTATATTTTGGTTCCTAGTAAAGATGCTTTATTATTATGAAGATTATAATCCTGACATCTGAATTTAATTTCTTAATCTTTATTGAAGATTTCATTTCAAAGGAAGGTACTATAACAAAACAGAGTAACAGAATATTCCTTTCCAAACTGTATTAAATAGGGTGGTTTAGGTCTAAATAAATCTACATCAAATATTCAGAGAGAAATATTTCTAAAGGTTTTGAGACTGAAGTTGACTTTTTGTCCTTCTAGAAGAATGATGCATAACAGACTCATCTATCTTAGCAAAGCTTTTTCAATTTTTTTCCTTCCTAATGAAGTTTTTAATGCTTCTTTGAGGAATATTTTGAGGATCTAAGAGGTATTTATTCAGCAGTAAGAGAAATGGAAATGTAGTCAGTCTCCTATAGTAGCAAAAAAAAGTCTTACTTAGTGGTATAAACAGATTCTTTTTTTTTGATTCAGGGTATATTCTAGAAATTCATTAAAGTACATGTTTTCATGAATGTCCCCTTAGTGTTTCTTTTGGTGTTTGATTCCTTGTAAGGTTCCTACCCCAGTCACAGAACACAAGCCTAAACCTACCTCTTCAATGGAATCTTAATTAAATAAGTTCATGAAGGAGACATTAAGAACCTTCAGGGAGATGGAGAACAATGCAGCCTCACCATATTTTGTAAGTAAAACAAACTTCTATAGATATCATTGATAACAGACAATTTTCAGATGGATTTGGTAACTGCTATCAATGGTATCAAGGAACATGAGGATAAAGAGATGAGAATAATTTGACAATGATGATGATTATGAGGCTGATGATGGTGACAAGTATAATAACTCAGAAATAAGGAGGCTATGGTTGTCAAACTTGGGATCATAATTTAAGTCTGAGAGGGGAAAATTGACTATGCATTTTAGAGTAAAGAAAAATTAAAGAAAAGATTCAACAGAAGGAAAGTAGTACTAGAGGTTGGATTTGTGAGGCATTTTTTAATTAAAAGGGAGAAAAGGGGGCCTCCATGGTGGCACATGATATGAAGCTATCACCGGCCACTGTGGCATGAGTTCAATCCCCAGCAAGTGTGCATAGCCCACATATGGTGCAGCAGACCTCTCCTGTCTCACCCACTGCTCCCTCAGCAGTGTATTTCAGTTAGTCTGCCTATTCTGTTCCCCACTCTGTCTCTGGTGAATTATCTCTATGCCATGCCCCCCTCCCTCCACACACACACCTCTGGCCTATTCTTCAGTTCTTGTATGCACAAATAATTTTTTAAATTTAATAAAAATAAAAGAGAGAAAAGTGCTAATAATATTATGTCAAATAATTATGTAGAATGAGATTTTATTTTAAAACATTTGAAGGGAGAAAAGGAAAAACTTAATGAAGGATGGCAAAGAATTATGAATAGAATCTAACTCACATATTAATTTCCAAAATTGGGAGAAAAAACAGATAACTTTTTTCACGTTGGTTAAGAAGTAATAGAAAATGAGAATAAGTATAGAAGCTTAATGAGGTAAAGGGACATACATTGAGTGGACTCATTCTTTACAGTGAATTAAAAAGCAAATATTCTGTCCTATTTAGAAATTCCTTAGGGGAAAAAAAGTTGCATGAAAGACCTAACCTTGACTGACAAGCATCTTAAAAAATGTCAAGATCAACAGTAACTCCCTGGGTTTTTGCAACTAATAAATAATTCAATTGTTTAATAAAATATATTCAATAAAATACAAGTATAGCAAATAATTAAATGCATTTTCAACTTTTGATTATATATGTCAAATAGCTATGCTAATAATACTCTCTCTAAATAAAATCAACATTGATCTACTTAAATGCTCATGTTATTATAATCATTGAACAATTGTTATGCTTTGTGTCATATAAAATAAATTTAAAGACGGATATCAGGGAAGAAAATCATTACAAATTTAAACAAAAATAACCGTAGCATTGATTGTATATGACAGAGGGAGAGAGGAAAAGAGAAAATTGTGCAAGCCTTTGCATATATATATATATATGTATAATGATATATATATATATATAATGGGTATATATACATATATATAATTTTTTTTTCAAACTGACTGCTACGGAGCACAGATTGGAAAGGCAAAATTTCAAACATATGCAATCAATTATATAGTATTATTCCAGGTATGAGGAACTGATGTGAGATATGTTTAGAGATAAATTTAATTTTAAAGAAATAAATGATACATGGAACAAAATGTAAGATTAGGGATGTAGGTTAGTATCAGAAATTTATGTAATTGGCATACCATTTATGTCAGGCACTGTTCTAAATGCTGAACAATAAACAGTGAACCTGTTTCATAAACTTAGAAGATGGAGTAAGGGACAAAAATAGAAAAGATGATTTTGGAAAATGTCTTTTTAAGAAAATAGAATTGGATGATAAAGTAATTGATGAGGGTAGTATTTCTAGAACTCAATAAAGTATTAAACTGTGTAGTCTGACAAAACCTCTCAGAAATATCTACCTTTTAGATGAAATCTGGAAAAATGGAGCCAGTCATTGCAAATGGCTAACCTTGACTAACAAACATCTTAACAAATGTCAAGATCAATGGTAACTCCCTAGGTAGAGTACCTGGAAAGTAACGCTAAGGCCCAAGGTAGAAAACAACTTGGTATATTAGAGGGACAGGAAAGAGGATGCACAGAATTTAGAAAGCAAGGGGAGTGTGACAAAGATGAAATTAGAAGTTGTGTCAGATTTTGCAGGAAATTTTCAACCACAATGAGAATTTAGATGTTGTTCCAATATAATATTAAATATTGTTCTAATTTAAGTGGAATGTGATAATTACACTTAAATTATAAAAAGGTAAATTATAAATTACACTTAAATTATAAAAAGGTAACATTTTACCTTTTTAAAGATTCTGAACTTCTTGGGCCTCCCTGGTGGTGCAAGGAGTTAAGCACCGCACTATGAAGCAATCCACAGCCTCTGCAGCATAAGTTCGATCTCCGGCCAGCCAGGGAGCAAACCACATGGCACAGCAGACCTCTCCTGACTAACCTGCTACTCCCCTCAGCAGTGTACTTCAGTCAATCTGCCTGTTCTGTTCCCCACTCTGTCTCTGGTAAATCCTCTCACCCCCGGCATCTCTGGCTTGTGCCCCAGATCTTGTATGCATAAATAAATCTTTAAAAAAAAAGATTTTGAACTTCTTAAGGAAGATTAGTTGGGGAGGGGAAAAGGGGATAAATTTAGGAGTCTAAAATAGTGTCCAGGTGAGTGAAGATCAAATAGCTTAGGGTATTGACAATATTGTTAACAAAAATTTAAATGGTTTTATATATTCAGTTCCAGAAGCGAGGACTTAAAATTGAACTGAAGTATCAGGGCAAAGGGCTACATGCAATGACAGGACAACCCCTGATATTAGATTAGGTTTTCAAGAAGGGAACTACTGACATTTTGGGCTGGATAATACTTTGTTCTAGAGCTGTCCTGCTCACTGCAGGAGATTAAGCCCATCTTTGGTCTCTTCTTATTAAATGCCAGTAGTATCTCTCTAATGGTGGCACCCAAAAATGTTTTCAGACATTGATTAATCCCCTATAGGGAGAATCCACTGGATTATATATACTTACCTAATTAGGAATAGGGAAAATACAATCCCTAGAAAAGCTGGGTTTTTTTTTTTTATGCAAAATGTCCATAGAATTACCTACAGTCCAGTCGAATAAGAGATAATGGCATAGAAGAATTAGTTCAACAGCCTACACATTGCACCTTGGAGTTTCCTTTAGTTCCTGTAAAGTATGGGAATGAAACTTAGTGATCTCTGTATCCTTGCCTGTTTCTAAAAAACTACTGCATTGACAACCAGCAGGGAAAATACTGGCCAACTCAATCCTGTACAACATCCAGGATATGCCATGCAATGGAGCACTGCTATCAGCTGCTTCTACGTACCAAAGTTTCCTGCCCATAAACACTGTTTCAGGCTTCTGTGTGCTAGTCAAGTCATATAACCTCTTTTACTTGACAGACTTTCAGCCCCTACAGTTAACTAATGATTGCCTGAAGAATACACAAATTTAGAAGATAAATCTAGACTATCCCTACTAGTTCCTCTTATAGTGTCAATTTGTTAACCTAATACAGGCTGTGTACTCTAGAGAACAGTCCTTTATTCACTCTTAGATTTTTTTTTTTAAAGATTTATTTTTACACAAGAGCTGGGGTACAGGTCAGAGGCACGGGAGGGTGAGAAGATTCACCAGAGACAGAGTGCGGAACAGAACAGGCAGACTGACTGAAATACACTGCTGAGAAGAGCAGTGGGTGGAACAGGAGAGGTCTGTCATGCTCTGTGGGAATCTCCCTGGCCAGCCAGGAATCAAACCCACACTGCAAAGGCTGCGAACATTTTCACAGTGCTGCACTCAACCCGCTGCACCATGGGGGAGGCCCTCTTAGATTTCTTTGTGTTCCTATTTTGCTCATATTGATTTGGCTCTAGTTTGTCTTTTTACTTACATAGGCAAAGTCTACTCACAAAACTCAACTATAAGACTATGTAGTTGTCCCTTGAAGAATTTACTTCTCATTTAGGAAAAGGCAATGGGACAGACTTGGGGCTGACAGGATAGAACTTCTTCTACTCTAAGAGCAAGCATGTGCAAGTGAATGAAGAGTCTGGAAATAAATGTAGCTGAGAAAGGACAATGCTTTATGCCAACCTATTATGGCATTATATGCTTGCTTGGGAAAAAATAACTCATTAGGCTCACCCCAGGTTTCCAGCATATAAGACGGTAGCATTCCTGAACTGAGGTCACACAGAAGAAGGTGAATGGCTTATGACACTATTCAGTTTGCCATATGACTTTAAGTGATCATAGAAAGACGCAAGCCACTAGGTGACTGAGAAGCAAAATGATCACTAACATAAATTGTATATTTTACAAACATCTTTTATCTCATAAGAAATGTATGAAACTAATATTATATTAGTATTCTGATTTTACATGGGAATGATATGAAACCTAGAAATGTTAGTCAATTTATCCAAATTTTCCCAGAAAATATATGCCAGGGTAAGTACATGAATTTGTTATTGCAACCCCAAATCTCACCTTTGTAATTCTTGTATTAGCCTGCCACCCCAAAAAGGGACAATGGGCTTCGATTTCCAACTTCTTCAAAGGAGGGGATTGGACATTGAGTGCTGTAGCTTCTAGCAATAACACACTATCAGTTTTCTAGAGATTTACAACCAACTTTATTTCATTCAAAACACCTGCAAAAGCACTATTTGTGAATTTGCCATATGTTTTCAGCAGAAAGCTTTCACTTATTTCCCTATGGAATAATGTGCTAAGAATTTTTTTTTGTAGATTGGTGTTTATGATGAAATATTTCATGTTTTTAAAATGTCACATTATAATCTTAGGAAAGTAAAGGATAAAAGGAGAACAAATATGTTTGTAAGTGGACTAAATCTAGTTGCCTTCTATTCTAGATTATGCACATAGTGAAAGAGAAAACTAGAACAGTTGACAGACTCATGAGGATCCATTAAAATTGTTAAGCACCTGATTATTCATGTTAATGGCTGGATTATAATAACATTTAAGACAAATCAAATTCACCATAGTTTGAAAAATAGATTTGTAAATCATTTCCAAATTTTCAATCCCATAAAAATGACTGTTTATAATTATTGACAATGCTTAAGTAAATTTGTGGACATTTATTTAAATTTAGAATGTCATCATTTTAAGTGATTTAAATGCTTTTACTAACTGCTAAATATTTTTCTCTCGCTCTACATGACATTTTCCAAAGGAGACAAAAAAGTAGAATATAGAGGTAAAGAGATAGATAGGCAGTGCAGTTGGTCTTTATCATACAAATAATGGTTGCTATTTTAAATAGAATTTAAAGAGTTTTTCATGCATATATATGTATAGATGCATGTATACATGTATGCCTGTATATGTTACATATAACTGGCACACCAAAAGCTATGGTTATTACGTACAAGCAGAAAATAAACTTATCTCTATTTCTGGTCATTTAATTCTCAGTTCACTAAGTGTATCTAGCACGAGTGCTAATAAAAGTGTGCTGTATCTGCACTGTCCAATAAAGAAGTCACGTGGCATTTTTGAGTGCTTGAAATACTACCAGTGTAACTAATAAATTTGTAACCTTATTTAATTTTATTTAAGTAGTCAAGGGTGACTAATAGGCTACCGTATGGCTAGCACAGGATCAGGTCAGGGTGATCTTTGAAAACTTTAAACTTTATTTGAAAAACCTCTCTCCCTTACCTTGTCCAGGGCTCCGACCTTGAAAACATGTGACCAGGATGCAGAATGGGTACCTGATTCCTTCTCTCTCCTCTCCTCATAGGAGAGTAACCATATTTCTCTCTTATTCACTTGTCTAAACCATGGAGACAACTCCAGGCTCTGAGACTCACGGACTCAGGGAACCACAACTCAAACTCTTTCTGTGTGAGGCAGAAGACATCTCAGTTCTGCTGAGGGTGAGGCTGAGAATTCTTTTGAAATGACAATTTCTTGGTGAAATACTCCCACACATATCTAGCTGCTATTGATGTCCTCTCCACCTCTTCAAAAGGCCTATAAAACAATAAGGTGGAGGGCCTCCCTGGTGGTGCAAGAGGTTAAGAGGCAACCTATGAAGTTATCTGCAGCCACTGCAGCATGAGTTTGACTCCTGGCCAGGGAGCAACCCACATGGCACAGCAGACCTCTCCTGACTCGCCCGCTGCTCCCCTCAGTAGTATATTTCAGTCGATCTGCCTGTTCTGTTCCCCACTCTATCTCTGGTGAATCCTCTCACCCTCCCACAACTCTGGCCTGTACCCCAGTTCTTATATGCAAAAATAAATTTAAAAAAAAAAATCAAAACTATAAGGTGGAATGTGAGTGTCAGCTCAGCTAAAGATCCAGGTCATTTCCTTTGCAACTCCAATTTAAGTGATCCAGATTTTCACCTTGTATTATTGGAATAGTTTATATTTAATATCTTAAAGTTCCTAGCTGAAATAGAAAGAAAAGTTTCAGTTTTTATAATGTCACTTATATATGCAATTGTATAAGTTATTTTTGCATTAATTCACATTAATTCTATAAGGATAAGTATTATTACCCAATTTACAAATAGGAAGACTAGATGAGATAAATTCCATTACTTGCAAAGATCACACAGTTTAGGGAAAAATAGCAGTTCTAGATTTAAAATCCAGAACTGGGGCCTCCCTGGTGGTGCAAGGGGTTAAGACACAACCTATGAGGCTATTTGCAGCCACTGCATCACGAGTTGAATCCCCAGCCAAGGAGCAACCCATGTGGCACAGCAGACCTCTCCTGACTTACCTGCTACTCCCCTTAGCAGTGTATTTCAGTCAGTCTGCCTTTTCTGTTCCCCACTCTGTCTCTGGTGAATCCTTTCACCTCCAGTATCTCTGGTCTGTACCCTGGCTCTTGTATGCATAAATAAATAAATCTTTAAAAAAATAAAAAATAAAATCCAGAACTGAAGTCTTTCTTTCCTTAAATATACTCTGTTGTACTACATTCATTAGGTTAGTTACTTTAATTATCAGTTTTATAACCACAAAGCAATATATTATGTTGATCATATAAGCAATATGTATATGTTTATATACATGTGAAATAATTATATGCATAAATATTAATAAATGGCACTTGTCACAATTCTTTTCTCTAAGTGAGTTTTTTCCCTTTTATTTTTCCTGTAATTTGAGTGTTTCTTATAGTCAGTGTATGCACATGCTTTAATAAAGTGGTGCCTCTATTCTTCAGAAGTCATTAATAAATAAATGCAATATTTAACAATTGGCAACTCTAGAATCTAAACAAATCAGAATAACAGCTACTCAAGGAGAGACTATCAATATAAATGTGCACTGACCCATTCCTATAGCAGAAAAGATGCAGAACTGAGAGAAAATAACTAACATGTATGCACACTCTGATAAGGGTCAATGGTTGAAAGGATGTATATTTAGGGTAAGTGAAATAATAGAAACCTTTATAAGTTTCTCTTTGCATTTTACAACCTTGAAAATAAGTTTGGGAGATTTTTAAAGAGAAGAAATAAATAAAATTAGCTCTTGTTAGGGAAAAAGTTTTAAATGTATGGCATTGCACTAGTCAGAATGAATATCCTAAATAATGTGAAAGGAAAAACTTTTCAGGCTCCTGAGCAGATCTGTCTAAATAGTGATCTGTTTGATAAGGAAAGAGAAAACCCCTACATTTTTCTTATTTACTTTCATTTTATTCTGATAATAAATTACCAATTTATTAGGTTTATCTTAGCTTACTGATTTTAAGTATATAATGAATGCAGGAATATTTAATTTAAAAGTCTGGTTACCGTTCTGTTGTTACCAGAAAAATAAATCTACATACATGTACTTAAGGTTGATACTATAAACATGTCAGAATGTATGAAGTTGATTTCATATCTCTACCCTGAGCACATCATATACTATGAGCATGATAAATTTATTGTAACTGTGTATATAGAACTTTGTGAGTGAAATAATGAACTGCCTCATTTTACATATAAGATATAAGGAAGTTACATGATTCTCCCAAGTGCTAGCGCCAGTTGATAGCAGAGTTGAAACAGATACATTTAGGATTCCCTTCACATAGAAAGAGGAAGAATATTTTGAGATGTCAAGAAAGAGGAATGATTCTTAGTTTCTGGATTATTCTCTATTTATAATATAATATTTATACTGTATTTTCTTTTGACAGAATGTAACAAGTACTTAGCATAGTCAAATATAGGCAAATAAAATTATTAGTGAACAAAAATTATATCCTGGTGCTAAATATGATCAAAAGTACTTATAAATATCTATGTCTATCAGATGCTCTCAAATATGAAGCATATATGCTCAATAGCACATAAAATCATAACTTTCCTTTTCACATTTTCATTGCCTCCCTTCTAGTCCAATTGATATTTGTCTTAACATGGTCTTTTACCTATCTCTTGGTCTAGTGAAGCATCAGTTTCATCCAGTGTCTTAACTTCTTGGAACACCTATTTAACAGGTCATTTAATTTATTATTCAAAGTTATTCTCTCTGTTTCTTCCATGCTCAAAAGTTACTGTAAATATGGAGAGATGTGCACCTTCATCAATTTGAGGCATCACTTCTCTTGCTGAATTTTCCAGCAGAGGGAAATTTTAATCTATTGAGTGAATAACAATTGAGGGTGGAGGGCAATTGGGATTAGTCACAATTTTATCTATCACTTATTGCCTGCTGAATAGTCTACTCAAATGAAAGTATAAAACATGAGCGCGTCTATATTTAGAACAAGTTATCTTCTGATATTTGAAGATTTTATCCATTTGAGATGGTAGAGGAAAAGAAAAGGTTGATGAGATTTTTACATGTCCTATGCTTTCAAAAAATTATTAACAAAATTGCTAAAATTAAGATATTCCTTAGTCTACTGTTTCACGACACATTAATGTTTTCTCTTAAAAGTAATTTTAAGAAATTTGAATTGATGGAGTTTTAGAAAATACTATTTTCTATTTCATTTGCTTAATGTTTTTTCATTTGATAAAGACTGTATATGTATGGATGGAATTGAATGGAAATACAGAGAAAAATAAATAAATAATGATCTCAAGGAGTTCACATTCTATATTATAAAAAAAACATAACTGTAGAAAGTGTTGAGGTAGAGTACTCAATTTTATGTATATATACACATACTATGTGTATGTGTACATATACATACATGTATTTATATAACCGTATATATGTAACCTCTCTAGTAGAATCAAAGAACTTTAAAATTGAGTCCTCAGTTTTAAGTTAAATGAAATAGTTACATTAATTCATAATCTTGATAAAGAAAATGTATACCATAAATTATAATTTCCATTTAATAATAATTGAGCCTATTCCATTGGCCAGGCACAAAGGACAACACAGAGAGTAACATAAATTTCCCTTCTTTTAATAATTTCAAAATATAGAATGAATGTTATAACAATGGCTGTAAAGAAAACAGGAGCATGGAAGATGGACAACTTGTCTAGATTGAAGGGCTTGGGAATACTTACTGGTAGATGTATCATTGAAGCAGAATCCTGAAAACTGAATGGGGTTTTCCATTAAAGGGTGGGGGAGGAATAAAGTAATGGAATTTTAGGCTGAGGGCCTAGGAAATGTAGACCCCAGAGGCAAAGAGGACTTGTAGGTTAAAGAAACTGAAAGAAGTTACTTATTGCTATAGAGTAAATGATGTTCCTGAGAAGAAGTAGATCAGCACTCACATTATTCAGGGAAGGGAAGGACTATTCAGGGTTGTACAAGAAAGGATGACACATTAGTATTTGTATTTTAAAAGGCTATATAACTTCATAAACTGAGGAGTACTAACACTTAAGGGAGAGAGAACTACTAGCAAATATTTTCAGTCATCCACATCAAAAATAACAGGTTCCCAGAAAAGATTAACAAAAATAAGGATGGGAACCAAAAGAATGAAATTGAATTATTATCCTTAGGAAGATGAAGTTACTTGGTCACTGAATGGAAGTTTAGTATGTGATAGGAGTCAAATATAACCCCACAGGTCCAGCTTGTTCAAGAGAGCAGCATGGACAAACTCAGATTTAAGAAAGAGGGGGATTACAGATTTAGTTATAATATCATAAGTTTAATGAAACTGGAATATCTAAGAAATGTGGAGAAGGCAATTAGTGATAAAGGTCTCTAAATCTCAGGAGGGAGTTGGGCTGACTTTCTGTCTAGAATACCCTTTGCCCAACTAATACTTATTCTTCATTTAAAATTTAAACATGGATTAGCTCTTCTATGCCCAAATTGATCTTATCTTGTGTATTTCCATAGCAGAGATGTTTGTCACAGCTCTTAAAGCCCTTTCCGATAATTTGTTTGCACTTACTACAAAATTAATTATCCTCAAAGAAATAAGAAAAAATCTGTATTCCACTTTGCTTAGTTCATTGAGAATACTACCAGCATTAATTGCTGGGGCAATCTGTAATGTCTGGAAAATTTTACATCCATAGGACACACCTATAGAAAATGTGTTCGAATGAAATTTTACTGATTGAAGAAGCCCTGTGCATTGTTATGTAAGCAATTGACTAAGGTGGACCCAAATACTTCGGAATCTTGCAGTCTAAATCAGGAATTTGGATTTATCGTTTCCATTATGACTACCACTCTAATTGTCAATGTCTAAAAGAGTTATTTTATAATGATTTATGTGCAGTTAAGCAGACATTTATTCCTATCCTCATGAATGTCAGATATGAATTATGTGTAACCTTGGAAGCTGCCATGTTCCTTATTTGAATGGTTAATAAGAAAAGGTCTGGGATCCTGTATTCCACTTGCTTTTGCTAAGCTAACATCACCTGTTTCAGATTCTTGACAAGAACGAGCCTTGTCCTTGCCTTGGTTATCTGGAATACTGGGCTGTGTTTTGTCCCTGACCTATATATCTGCATCTTAATCAATTCATCTAAAAAATGTGGTAGTTGGATTAAATCATACCTATAAATATATTGTGAAATTATACCTAAAGTCCACTAGGGATAAACAGCTCAGTAGCTCCTTCCTTAATCAAATCATATTACCCTTTGGTGCTACATTAGATTTCTTATGTTTCAACTTTGGTTAATATGAAGTACACATTTTAAATGGGCTTTTTAATCAGAAGCAAACTGAACTCCTCTAATAAAATTTCCACCAAAAGCACTAATTATAATCATTACTAATCAAACTTAGTACAGACGTGTTTTAAAAGATCCACTTTATACTTTTGTTTCAAAAATTCTGTTAATATTATTCTGAGTGAGACAAGGGTTTACAATTCTAATTGAGAAATTCGCAATGATTATGAGTTAATTTGATAGATTGCTAAATGAATATTAATTTTTATACTTATGAAATGTATTATTTCCATGTTTAATTGAAGGAATGATAACAGATCATTGTAGCAATTCTATTATTAAGTGGTATGCATTATGAATTAATCACATGGATGACAAAAGCTTGTTACTATCTATGACTCCTTTTTATTATGTAAAATCCCTATCAAAATGGTTTAATTTCAGCACTACTAAAATAAAAAAGAAATTTAGTAGTATTGTGAATATTGAAATAGTTATGTTTATGCAAACCAAACACAAATGTAAATACAAGCACTATATTTCATGTTTTCTTGTTGTAACTGCTCAAATATATTTTAGACAGAAAAATTTGCTTATACCACAGCTGTAATGGCGTTATCTAAAATAATAGTAATTGCCCCCATTTGAAATTTGACCAGTGTTTTGTAAAACCCAAACTTCAATTTTATTTAAAGTCTATATATAGATCCATATTAAAATTATATAATAGACATTTTCAGGGCATGTGCTTTAAATAATTTTTAATTCTATTTTAAGTAAAACCTTTTCATATTTTTTCAAGTAATAAATATGTAGTTTTTAATTTCTTAATACTCATTCTTAAATTGAAGCCAGCCTCTAAAAGATAAAGCATAACTTTGATCCAAGATTTACATTGATTCCCTTTTAATAATGTTAATATTTCAATTTACTTCTTCCACTTTACTATTTAGCATGTTCATCTTGATATCTGAAGATGTTTCTCAAACTTGCTTATAGTTAAGATTAAATACCAAATCTTTCTACTCTTTGCCAAAGTTACACACACACACACACACACACACACACACACCCCGCCCCCCTTCTTTTTCCACTGAGTAATTTAGATCCTAGAGACATGTGAAGCAGGCCAATCTTCCCTCCAAAGAGAAACCTGTGCAAATTCCTATAACACCGCCTCTTTAGACAGCCTTCTCAGGAGCTGAAGAGCACTACTAGTTCTCCTATCCAGACTGATGCACAAGATGTAATTTGGTATTTTATTCCCAGACAAATGCCTTATTGTCCTCAAATTCTCAGAGTCTGAATTCTACTGTCTACCTCAAGGGTGAGAAAATCTGTTCTTGATATTTTGTATTAATGATATAATATTCCAAAATATTTACTCTTTAAAATCATTCAAAAGTCTACTCAGTAGAGTATCATCCTATTGTAGCAATGGAGGTAGGAGAAGATCTGCCAAGTCTAATAAAACATCTAAAGATTGGGTATAAGTACTGTTTCTTCAGGGCTGACTCCTCAAACAAGCCAGCCCCAAATTGCCCCACATAATTTGCCTCAGATCTCATTTGGGTCTCAGAAGTGCTCCTCACCTTGGTCTCAGAAGGTACAAGACTCTGCTGAAAAAGAGGGGCAGAGTCATCAGGCCAGACCTTGGGCTTACTACATAGCTGGCTACTGGGGCCTGTTGCACAAGAGTTTGATACCCTCTAGCCCTGCTTTTGGTGTTTCCATGGTCTGCAAGGGGTTCCTCTGCCATTGGCCCAGGCTGGAAGGACAGACTGACATACTGAATCAAAGAAGTTACACTTTTATTTTTTCCTATAATACTCTCAAAAATAAGCATTCAAAGACGAATTAATACTACATAGCCAGTAGTGCCCCCACTGTGCCTGCAGGGGCCCATAACCCACCTGCATGTCTCTCTGCATGTTTTTGAAGCTGAGAGGAAATGTACTGCCAAAAATATCTACTGACTTCAGAGCTACACTGCAGCATAAGTGTCATTTTAGGCTAGGACTTTTACAGAGCACTGCTCTTGGACCTCCATCTGATGCTGATTCTTGTGTGTTCAGAATTCTGATTGTGGGAGGATTTTCAACCAAAACACGAACAGAAAACACAGTATTCAAATTATACCCTGCTGACTATAATGCTAACTGAAGATAGTTACAGAAACATTGGAAAGAAAGTCTAGCTTATTCTATAAAATAATCACAGAGCACCAAACAGAAAGAGGAGGCAGAAGAATTCACCTCACTCAATGGAAGAAGGCAAAACTCTGGGGAAAACCCTAATATAGCAGAAATAATCAAACTTCTGGAGACCTCTGAGCAATATTCTTAATCATGCTTACCTACATTAGGAATAATTGACCAAAAGGAGAAATACAATAAAGACAGAAAATAAAATAAAACTGTAAGCAGAATCACAGAAAGAAAGAACGCAATAGTTGATATAAAAAATTCAACAGAGGGGCTCACCAACAGACTTAACAAGGCTGAGGAATGAATCAGTGAAGGGGAAGATAGACCAGCAAAAATAAATAAATAAGAAAAATGAAACAATGTAAGAGACTTATGGGACAGCACCAAGAGGAGCAAGTTCACATCACAGGGATTCCAAAAGGAGAAAAGGAGGAGGCTGGGTAAGAAATCCTACTTGTAGACGTAATAGCCAAGAACTTCTACAAACAGGGGAAGCTAATAGATATTCAATTCCAGGAAGCTCCAAGATTTCCAAATAAATCCAAATAGAAGCACACCAAGATATGTTATAATTAAAATGGCAAAAATTAAAGATATTTTATATGAAAGGTAACTACTGAGGATAGAGAATAACTACCAGAAAAGCTCTGAAAGATCATGGGAATAGTTTGTGTTCTAACTAACCAGAGTAGACAGGAATTCTAGCATACAGACATTAAAATACCCAATCTTGTGAATTTTTACAAAAAAAAATGTTATTTTAACAGAAAAAATTCATTTAACATGTTTTGTATAATACATTAATAGGCAAGGTATGATTTAAAGTAAAAAGACAAATAACACACAATATTTATTACTAGTGCTTAGGAAAACATGCCTTTTACTTATCTTCCCTGGCTTGGTCCCTGCTTAAACTCTCCAATGTTCCTGTTACTTCCTCCATCTCAAACTTGTTCTCACTTAAATTTCAAATATCTTCCTACATATTGTCCTCTTCTCTATCTTCAAGAAACATACAGTTTCCCCTGTGATGACTTCTTTGACCCCCACATATGGGAAGCATTTCACTCTTCTGTGAGTAGTCTGGAACCATAATATTTTAGCATTATGTCCCCAGAGCTTAGCATTTGCCACACAATAGTTTATGTATGTGTGGAAAATAAATGAATGAATGAACACATCAAGTATGCACATAATATTCTCCAATTTATACTTTCTTTCCCCAAGGTTAGAATAATCACATATGAAAATTCTCACTATTCTTCTGAAGTGAAAGTATTTGGAGGGCAGGGATCATTCCTGTTATGCTATTGCATCATTAAATTCCTTTTCTCACCAGCATATAGGAAGTATACATAAAATAGGTTACAATAGGATGATGATTGACCTTCTCACCCTACAGATGACTAGAGCCAGACTATGAAATAACTTAAAATTGAGTTGAAGATTTAACTAAACTTGTTTTTCTGAGCCCTGCTCATGAGACTGGGGCCCTATGGTGTGGACTGCAGAGCAAGACTGGCATTTTCCCAACTGCCACCTAAGCAGTGGGAGCAGTTGAAAAAACATGGTGTTTCATCTGTCCCAAGCCAAAACTTGCTGCCCGTGGGCAGCCCCTCCCTCTGGCACCAGCCAGGCTAAATGGTACAATCAGGAGGTATCAACTGGGGGGGGGGGGGGACTCTGAAAGGGAGCTCTCTGGAGTGAGCATGAGACTCCAATATCTTAGGATTCTCCAGGCCCTGGTACTCCTCCAACTCTGAATGTGGCCTCCAAAAGAATAAAGAAAAAAGAAGCTTCCAGGATCTGATCTCTAGAAAGGCCAAAGGAGTTTTGAAGAGACCAGAAGGCTGCTCCTGCCTCCAGTCTTGTCACTTCCATCACCTGGCAAGAGCACTGAAGACCCCAGGCCTGGAATCTCAACTTGCTGAATCTGATCATCTACTACTGCCTGGTTGCTGCTACCTCCATTGCTGTTTGGTCCAACATCCAGTGCTATTTATCCTGATCTTAAGATTGTTGCTGCAGGCTACTGCAGTGTCATGTCAGATGGCCCCAACTGTGAGCACCTCTGGCTTCCACCAATTGCTTGCCACCTGTCACAAGATCCAGGGCCTTGCTGGAGGGACAGCACCATCTTAAATAAGTGGCCTTTCATTTGAGACTTCTGAATACTGTGGACACTATGTAGGGTGAGATAGCTGGCCACTAATGGCCTTAGTAACTCTTTGTTTCCCTTGTTTGTTAAATAAACACCATTATTGTTGTTTCTGAACCTGAGTGGTCTTGCAATTGTGTATACAGGTGAAAACCCACAGACAATGACCTGCCCTGTCCTCTGTTGGGCAATGTCCTTGAATGGGTATAACACCCTCAGAGCCCTTTTTCAATCCCATTTATTTAGCAAAATATAAGAACATGTACTTTGTGACTGCTATTTCCAGAGAGAAAATTATTCAAGATTCTACAATGAGTAATTGCTAGCATCGCTTGATGGTCTGGATTGACACTCCAAATTTAAAGGAAACCATAGAAAACTATGTTGAATGTCATAACATTCAGCATGCCAAGAAATTTTGTTTGGGTTAATTAGACCTAATATTTTAGAATAAAAAAGTATTCCTAATGAAACTTACATAAGTAAGCAAGAGAGTCTGGTCAAATTTTATTAAGTTTATGTTAATTATGACCTTTACTGGAAAATCAACTTCTTAAAATATTAATTTAAAAATGTAGGAAAATAGGTTTCAGCAAAATTTTAAGGGAAAGAGTCTCCATTAATCCACTAATAAAATTTGCCTTTTTCTAGATCTTTTCAGACAACATATTTCTTGAAATAAAAGTTAACTTAAGAAGTAACAATTAATAGATCATACTTTAAAAAGTTGGTACAGAGGACTTAGAGATGTAAAGAAAATGGTAGAAAAGCTTATAGCTCACCCTCTTCCCCAAAATAAGAAGTCCTATGGCCAACAGACTCAGCAATTATAAAAGAGATTCAGTACTTGGTTAGAATAACCTCTTAGTAGTTTGAGAATTCATCTTTGGAAACTGATCAATGATCTTTCTACTATACAATAAAGTCTTTGAATTAATATACAATTCTTAATCTGAGATTCAAAAATATCTGATATTTAGTGAATTTATAAATAATTTAATAAATGAATAAATAATGAATGGACAATAGAAAAAGACTATTGAGTCTGGTGTCTATAAAAGCAATTTCATTTTGAGCCAATTTCCACTTTATGTATTCTTAATGTGAAGAGAGTTTAAGTAAATTTGTTTCTTTAAAAAGATTAATTTATGCATACAAAAGCTGGAATGTAGGCCAGAGTTGCAGAGGGGTGGTGAGAGGATTCATCAGAGACAGAGTGGGGAGCAGAACGGGCAGGTCTACTTAAACACACTGCTGAGGGGAGCAGCGGGCAAGACAGAAGAGAGGTCTGCTGCACCATGTGGGTCACCTCAGTGGCCAGTCAGGGAATCAAATTGGTGCTGCAGTGGCTGGCGATAGCTTGACAGCACTGTCTTTAACCCCTGCATCACCAGGGAGGCCCCTAAGTAACTATTTTTTTTTTTTAATAGAGGCATGTTTTCATTTATTTGTTTGTTTGTTTGTTTGTTTATACATGCACTGGGTACAATCAGAAGCGCGGAGGGTGAGAGAATTCATAAGAGTCAGAGCGGGGAGCAGAGCAGGCAGAAGGACCGAAGTACACTGCTGAGGGGAGCAGCGGGCGGCAGGAGAGGTCTGCGCGCCATGTGGGACCCTCCTCCGGTGGCCGGGGAGCAGCCCGGGATCGAACAGCCGCTGCAGAGGCCGCGGGCAGCTTCACAACCCAGCGCTCAACCGCTGCGCCACCGGGGAGGCCCCTAAGTAACTATCAAATTAAGTATTAGCTGTGACTTATCTCAACTTCAAATGTCAGATTTATCATATACCCACATATTATATTATGTGAGCACACAGGGTGCACTAGACTAATTTCTGGGTGTATAGTTGAAATAGAACATTAAATCAGGTTCAGATATACAATGTAATGATCTGACATGTATATGCTATGTAAAATATCACCAAAATGAGAGTATTTCCCATTTTAGTATTTTTTTTAAAATTTGCAACATATTATTGCCTATGGACCCCCAAACTGTATACACTGTATCCTCATGACTTAGGAACTTCTGTCTCTTGTTCTCCTTAACTCATTTAAATAACTCCCAATCTTCCTACCCTCTGGTAATCACCTATCTGTTCTCTGTAATGATCTTTGTTTAGTTTTTCAGATATCTCATATAAGTAAAATCATACATTATTTCTCGTTCTGCATCTGTCCTATATCACTTAACAAAATGCCCTCAAGGTCCATCAATATCAATGGAAATAACCTGTTTGTATTTTTTATGGGTGTGTAGTATTCCATTGTATACAACTTCTTTATACATTTGTCTATTTAATGGACACAGGTTTATTTCATATCTTGGCTATTGTAAATAATGTTTTTATGAATACAGGGGTGCATATATCTTTTCAAAATAGTGTTTCCATTTTCTTCTGATACCCAGAAGTAGAATTGCTGGATCATACAGTAGTTCTATTAATTTTTTGAGGAATCTCCATATTATTTTCTATAGATTATACAAAATTGCATTCCCATGAACAGAGCATGAGGGTTCTTATTTCTTTATATCCTTGCTAATACTTGCTCTTTCTTCTCTCTCTTTCTCTCTTTTTAAACTTTTAAATTTTATTTTATATAGTTTTTACATCATTTTTCATTTTTGCACAATGTATGTATTTTCATCTTGGTTATATTACCCATACAATTCCCACTCCCCTTATTTTGACCCTAATCTCACCTCCCCTCCCTCCCCCCGTAGTGTGTCTCCAGTTTATAGTTGCTTGATTTTGATTTTTACTTTATTATAATTAGTCTTTTAGGTTTATTTAGGTTTTCTAAATTCCCTTATTTAGGTTTTCTAAATTCCTGCTATGAGTGAGACCATCTGGTATTTTTCTCTTTCTTTCTGGCTTAATTCACTGAGCATGATCCCTTCCAGCTCCAATCATGTTGCTGCAAATTGCATGAGTTTATATTTTTTGATTGCCGAGTAATATTCCCAATGTATCCATAAGATAATTCAGCACAACCAAGTAGGATTTATTCTAGGGACACAAGAATGGTTCAACATCTGAAAATTAATCAATGTAATCCAACACATCAACAAAAAGATATAAAAATCATATGATAATATCAGTAGATGCTGAGAAAACTTTCAACAAAGGACAACACTCATCTATGATAAGGGCCCTTGAAATTCTCAGATACAAGGAACATACCTCAACATCATAAAGGCCATATAAGACAAGCCCAAAGCCAATATCATTCTCAATGGTGAAAAGCTGAAAGCATTTCCATTAAGATCTGGAACAAGGTGAGGATGTCCACTCTCACCACTGCTTTTCAATATAATACTGGAAGTCCTACCCAGAGCAATAAGACAAGAGAAAGACATACAAGGAATCCAAATAGGCAAGGAAGAAGTCAAATTATCACTATTTGCAGATGATATGATAGTATACATAGAGAACCCCAAAAATTCCACAGAAAAAC
Organism: Talpa europaea; assembly: GCF_964194135.1. Taxonomy (NCBI): domain Eukaryota; kingdom Metazoa; phylum Chordata; class Mammalia; order Eulipotyphla; family Talpidae; genus Talpa; species Talpa europaea. The sequence goes on from NC_140071.1 coordinate 36,270,890, forward strand.
TAATCAAACTAATCAGTTTAGCAAAGTAGCAGGATACAAAATCAACACACAAAAATCATTAGTCTTCCTATACACAAACAATGAATCTGAGGAAGAAATCAAGAAGATAATCCCTTTTATTACTGAAACAAAAAAAAAAAAAACAAATACTTGAGAATAAACCTAACAAGAGGTAAAGGATCTATATGAAGAAAACTATAAAACATGTTAAAAGAAATAGAAGACACAAAGAAATGGAAAGACATCCCCTGCTCACGGATTGGAAGAATTAACATTATCAAAATTGCCATCCTACCAAAAGCAATTTATGGATTCAGTGCTATTCTAATAAAAATTTCAATGACATTCTTCAAAGAAATAGAATAAATATTGATGAAATTCATATGGAACCTTCAAAAACTCTGAAATAGCCAAAGCCCTTCTGAAAAAAAAAAAGAAGGGAATGGAGGCATCACACTCCCAGATTTCAAACTATATTACAAAGCCATAATAATCAAAACTGCATGGTATTGGAACAAGAACAGACTCTCTTTCTCTCTTTTTTAATGATAGCCATTATGTTAGGTAGGTGTTCATATCTTCTGGTTTGGATTTGCATTTTCCTGATGACTAATAATGTTGGACATCTTTTTGTTTTTCTGTTGGCTGTCTCTATGCTTCTCAGTCCATTTATTTTAGAATCTTTTGACTAAAGAGAAATTTCTCAGGATTTATTGTATCACAACTTTATGGTATTCAAATATAACAGTGCTATATATAATATTTTACATTTTTAGAAGATATTGCTGCCTTCTTCAAAATTCATATGACTCTCCTAGCATAGCTGAAGTCTCTTTAAAATATAGTTATGAAGATAATAATTTGCCAGAATCTGTGGAATTTTAAAGGAATGGAAATAGTAGATAACAAAATGACTTGTGTTCTCCAAAAATAATCTTCAAACGTGTAATTATAATAAATACTTGCACATTAAAAAATAAAACAAAATAATTTAAAATGGGAATCACTTACAGACAATAAAACTAATAAAATTCAGATGTGGAACAGAGAGGTGGCAGGTTTAAGGTAAATTTCTCAATTTTTTTTTTTTTAGAAGGAAGCAAACTCATTTGGTCTAACAATAATAAATCAAGATATAGGATAGAACAATTATTTATTACTATCATGGGACTAAGTGAAACTCTTGGGGATGGGGCCTCCCTGGTAGCATAGGGGTTAAGTCTTAGTGCTATCTCCATTAAGGCCTGAGTTCAATTCCCAGCAAGGGAGCTAACCCAAATATGGTGCAATAAACCTCTCCTATGATATCTGCTGTTCCCCTTAGCAGTGTTCTGTTCCCCACTCTGTCTCTGGTGAATCCTCTCAGCCCCCAACAAATCTGGCCTACACTCCAGTTCTTCAATAAACAAATGAATGAAAGAAACTCTTGGGAATGTGAACAGAGGTTATGTGACAGAATTTAAATTTCCATTATGCTGTCTATTACCATTTGAATATCCTTTCCCCCCAACTTAGGTGCTTACATATATTTTCAACTGCTAAATGGGTACTAGGTTTTACATAATTTTAATGAGATACATGCCCCTAGAAGTAATCAAAGGATTTTGAATTGCATATCTTACACATTTCCATTGGTGAAATGTTTGAATAACATGAAAAGTCATCCTTATTTTGCCTATAAACATACATCATAACATAAAGAAATGCCATCAGACACCATATTAACATAATTCTTCCTGAAACTTATATTTATTATTTTCATCTTATGTAATTTTTAATACTCTGACTCTCAATACAGAATTCTGTTGAAAGTCCACCAAAATGGCATAAGACTTTAACTTATTCAAGATCCTTCCCATAAGTCTACCTGCTATGATGCTGGAATTTGGGGTCCCTTATAAGTATTGTGAATGTATTATTTATTCAGTAATACTTTTAAAATAATTATGGTAGGTTTTTGTGGGGTCTGAGGAGTTTAGAAGCTGAATTAATAAAATACATATAATTCTAAGTATATATGTTCATTAATCTATTTCCTTTAACTTCTATTTAACCATATGATTACAATTTATTTGAATCTAAACCATTCCTGTAAAGAACGAGGACACCAACTTTGAGATGATGCAATAACCAGGGACTGAGCATCTAAATGCAAGTCATTCTACTGCCAATTTGTTGCCCTGCCATAATCACTCTACCTCCGTCAGCAAGTCTTTTTAAAGAATCAGTGACCCTTTGATAGGGGACTCATGGTGTGTGTAGCACTATTGTTTAACACTGTGAAATTCTGCCTGCCAGACGGTGCCATAGGGAAACGTTGTCACTGGCAGGTGGCTGGTTTGCCTTGATGTTGTGATACCTATTTCTGGCGAAGATGCTTTGCCCTCCTTATTTTGCTATTCCCTCTCCTTTACAAAAAAAACTATCCTCCCAAGAGCATCAGTGACCGGAGTTCATTTCTGTCAGTGCTCAGGTTGATAGCCCATCACAGGGTGATGTCCAAACATAAGAAATTGTGATAATTAAACTTTTTTTCTTTGCACAGAATAACTAATTGTAAAAATTGGCAGTCAGCCTGCCATTTGAAAGTGAAGAAAACATCTTGTTTTAACATCTGAGCAGGGATTTTTTTTGTAATCTGTAAACAATTGGACCATATGTAGTGTGATGGGAAACATGAAGGCTGTGATAGAACATCATTGAAGGAACCTCGTGTTTAATCACTGTTCTTTGATTCACTGAAAAAGAAATTAGCTTTTTTAAGTTCTGGGTTTTATCATGATTTTAAAGAGACAGTTTCTCTTAAAATATCAGGTAACACCGACAATTTTCCAAGTCATTACTGTAATAGAGGCAAAGAAATTCCAACTTTTTTAAATGTAAATATGTTTTTAAGACACCTAAACAGGTAACAGATGTAGCCGTGGGCTTTTACAGCCTTTGTTTTAGCCTGCAATTTACTTCAGGGATACAAAGAATCTCCATGCAATATGGTTCAACTCTTAGAAGGTGAATTTTTTCTAAATAAATTGTTGTTGAGATTAAACTAAGATAAAATAACAGTTCTAATTAAGTTAAAAACTTTTAAATGAAATGATTTCCTTTTCTAAATATTTCCATATCTTCAGGTTTATTATGTAAAGTGTGGTAAATTAACTATGGTATTAAAAAAGAATAACTGTTGACATTCAAAGACTATTCAGAATCTCATATTTTATTGAAAGTTCCCTACATATTGTGACTAAATTTCTGTATGGTCAGTTGATGATACTTAAAGAAAAATCAATTCATTGAGAAAAATTTTAAATCACTAAAATGGCAGTAAACTATAACACTATAAAATGGAAATATGTTTGAAGGACAGACTGAGCTCAGTTCTCTGCCTGACCAACCATCAGCTATATTTTCACTTTCATATGAATAACGTTGTGTCTTTGTGCTCTTTGTCCTAAAATTAGATTATTTGATCAGATGAGAGATTTTTTTTTTTTTGAGAGCAGTAGGTATGAGGTAAATGAAAATCACTAGAAGAAGTTTTGCAAAACACCAATGGGACAGGAGTGTTTTCTTTCATCCTTATCTCCTCCCAAAGTCACTGCAGGGTCAGTTATTTTTGCCAATTAGAAGTCCTAGCTCAGAACAGTTGATCCAAATTACCACTTAATAATAATCTATTTAGTTTTATTGACGACTTGAAAACATCTCATTGCTGGAATTGCTGTAGCTCATATCTTTTACTCTCAGTCCAAATATTTTCTATTTGATAAAGTTTTGATTATTTTATAATTTTGAATATTTTATTGGGTCATTTCCCATATTAAATTTAAATAGGAAAAGCAAATGTACTGATGTTTTCCCATATACTCTTTATGCCTCAACTGGCTTCCAACTCAGTGTTTTCTGGAAACTGCACTTACAGTTCTCAGCCAGCAAGCTGACAAAGGAGTGTTCCACTTCTCTCCTGTAAAAGTTGTACTTACCTTGTTTTCATGAAACCAACCTCCGTTTCCAAGGAAACAAGAACAAAAAGGCAGTTGGCAGCTAGCATCTGGGACTTAGAAGAACTCTCACATGTCAATTTCAACTGCTGGCTGCCGGCTCAAACCAAAAAATGGGGAGTATTAAAACCACCTTCATATTTTAAGCAGAAAAAATATTAAATCACTTTATTTCTCAATTTTTTAAAAAATTTGGTTTAATGACAAACCATAAACAATATCCTTCAAAATAGTAACTAAAAAATGTATTTTACTGATAGAACTCAATACAACTGATGTTTTATTTTAAAAACTAGAACAAATTGTAGGAATATTTTTTCAATTTTTCAGCATTCATTTTTGCCACTTCCCTTTTGACTTAAATTACTTTGACTTCTTAATGCTTTTTATGCTCCCAAATTTTTTTTTTCTTTTTTGACTCTCACATGGTATACAGGTCTTCTGTTTTAACTATATATTTTTGTGATCATTTTTTATTGTTTCTATAAAGTGTTTTAATGAAGAGTATTTTAAAAAATGTATTTCTTCCTAGCGCAAGATACATACATTATTATAATAGGCTTCTTCTGAATAGCACTTGATTGCTTTACATGGCTATGAAACTCAGAGTTTGTTACATTCCTCAACACTTCTTAGTCTCCAAACCTCCTTCCTTCATAGCTTCTGGATTCATCTGAGTTGTCAGACTCTTGCTAAAAGACAAGCCCTAGTTGGAAGCAAGATATGCATGGGGAAGCACTGAGGCATAAGAGTTCTTGGCATGGAAGGCAGAAATTTGTGGGAAAACTTTAGGCATTTAAGCATTCCTAGGATGTGATTAATAACTATAGGAAAATTTACTATCAAGTCGAAGCCTATATTTTATCTTGGTTTATATTGTTTTACTCTTTGGTAACCACCTTGAACTTAAAAATGTAGACCTTTTAGAATTTCCCTTTTTTTCACTGTTATGCATTTTATAGTATGCCAGATTCTTTAAGCTTGGGGATGTCTATCTATCTATCTATCTATCTATCTATCTATCTATCTATCTCTATCTATATATATACTGATATATATATAGTGAAATTTTGTGAAACTTATGCATGCAATGATTGGTCATAATTTCAATTGGATTATTAATTTCATTACATTTTATTAGTAGCCTTTTTGTGATGTGCTATAAAAGTAAATTTGTATAAATGTGGAAATTGTCTTTATATTAGACTTTTATAAATAAATATGCTTTCTTTTCTGCAAAAATAGAAATATAGCAAATTATATCAAGGTAATAAATTTAGTAAAATCATTTTAATTGTAACAATTGTTCTATCCTAAAATATGTTATTTTAAATTAATATTTTCCTTTTCTTGGTACAATATCCTAAAAAATATACTTTTTGTGAATTTAGATGTCTAATATTTTCCTTTGGAGGTGTATATATAGTTCTCATGTTCAAGAACTTTTGTTTCTGTTAATGTCAATTATCACAAGGAGAGAAATTATGAACACTCATTAACAAAGGTTATGCAAGCAATAGACTATGAAGAACTGACATTCGACATTGTGAATGATAAAATTGATCTCTTAAATTTGAGAAACCTCCAAAGTAGGAAAAAATACTGCAAAATTAATCCACAATTCAAATTAACAATGAAACCAAACTCAAATATTGTTTTAAGGTTTTTTTTAAGTTTTAGATATACTTCATATACCATAAAATTCACCATTATAGAGTATACAATTTTGTGGTTTTCTTAAATCCACAATATTGTGCAACTATTGTCCCATCTGACTCCAAAATATTCTGGTTACCATAAAATGCCACTGTCTAGTCTCTCCCTTCATTCTCTATAAGCAGCTAATCTAATTTTTATTTCTATGAATTTACCTGTTCTGGACATTCCAAATGCACATTCATACAATATGTGACCATTTGGTTTCTTTCATTAAGCTTGATATTTTCAAGGTTCATTCATGATACAGCATGTATCAGTACTTCATTTCTTTTTATGTTGAATAATATTCTGTTGCTTGGACACAACACATATATATCCATTCAACAGTTAATGGCAATTTGTATTGTTTCTATATTTTGGCTATTGTTAACCATGCTGCTTTGTTAATGTACATTTTTGTATGAACATGTTTTCATGTTATTTTAGATATGTATATATATATAAAAGTGAAATTAGAGAATCATATGGTAACCCCCAAATATTAGCTTAATTGAAATAGTACAAAGAAATTTAAAATGTTGGAAATGAGACAAAAGATCAGCATATACAACTTTATACACGTCAAATTGTTTTAAAAAGCTTGTTAACTACAACAAAAAATAAGCAAATACTAAGATTAATTCATTGTTGGTGGAGTAGTTCCATTTTTTTTCTATTTGTGTCTTTTTTATTACAATGAGATTTTAGTAATGTGATTTATTGCTTAAATATCAATTATTTACTTCATGTAAAATTGCAAAAAAACATAGAAATGTGGGTTAAAGTAGGTAAATAAGTTAGAAATGGGGATATAATAGAACATAACAATCAGAACATATCAATATTTAAAGACAAATATCTTAATTCATGTCTGAGACAAAACTTTTTAAAATAAGTAAATAGGTATGCAAAGTGTTCAGTAAACCCTCCATTTGATGTAGTATTTCTTCACGTCATAATGCTTCAAATCTACTTTTATTTCATTAAAAGTAGATTAATCTAGTCTTTTTTACTCACTATCTTAGTTTTTGGACATAATAATAACTGAGATTAGTATTTTAGTCTTTTTTTTAAAAGAATCATTTATTTATACAAGAACCAGGATACAGGCCAGATGTTTTGATGTGGATTCTTTGTCAGTGCATGTGTGTGGGGTGGGAGGGTATTAAATTATAAATATATATTTCAAAACATATCTAAATGAACACACATATATATATAAGTATGCATACACAAACTCAACAACAACAAAGAAACAACAAAGAAAATAATCCAGTCAAAAAATGGGCAGAAGAGCTTAAAAGAAACTTCTCTGAAGAGGAAATGCAAATTGCCAACAGGCATATGAAAAAATGTTCAACATCACTGTCATCAGGGAAATGCAAATCAAAACTACCATGAGATACCATCTTACACCAGTGAGAATGGCACATATTAAAAAAACTAGCAACAACAAATGTTGGCGAGGGTGTGGAGAAAAAGGAACTCTTCTGCACTGTTGGTGGGAGTGCAAACTGGTCCAACCACTGTGGAAAGCTGTGTGGAGATTTCTGGACCTACTAAACATAGAGCTTCCATATGATCCAGCAATTCCACTCCTAGGTATTTACCCAAAGGACACAGAAACATCAATTCCAAAGAACACCTGCACCCCTATGTTTATAGCAGCACTGTTTACAATAGCTAAGCTTTGGAAACAACCCAAATGCCCAAAAATAGATGACTGGATCAAGAAGATGTGGTACATATATACCATGGAATATTACTCAGCATTCAAAAAAGATAAACACATGCAATTTGCAGCAACATGGATGGCGCTGGAAGGGATCATGCTCACCGAAATAAGCCAAAAAGAAAAAGAAAAATACCGGATGGTCTCACTCATAGCAGGAATCTAGAAAACTTAAATAAGGGATCAGGAAAATGAATAACTATAAGAAAGTGAAAATCAAAATCAACAAAAACTATGAACCAGAGACACTTTTAGGGGGGCGGGGGTGGGAGGGGAGGGATTGGGGTCAGAATGGGGGGGCTGCAATTGTATGGGGAATATAACAATAAAATTTATAAAAAAAAATAAAAATAAAAAAAATAAATAAAATATATAAAGAATTAAAAAAAATAAAATAAATTATAAATATATATTTCAAAACATATCTAAATGAACACACATATATATATAAGTATGCATACACAAAAAACAAACCATGCGTGTATTTTGTTTCTTTGTAATTAAGAAAACATTTAAAAAATGAACATCACGGGCCTCCCCCGGTGGCGCAGCAATTGAGTGCTGGGCTGCGAGGCTTCCCGCAGCCTCTACAGCATCGGTTAGATCCCTGGCTGCCGGGGAGGGTCCCACATGGCGCGCAGACTACTCCTGCCGCCCGCTGCTCCCCTCAGCAGTGTATTTCGGTTCGTCTGCCTGTTCTGTTCCCTGCTCTGGCTCTGGTGAATTCTCTCACCCTCCTGCGCTTCTGACTGTACCTGTGCTTATATAAATAAATAAATAAATCCTTAAAAAAAAATGAACATCACTATGCTGTGGTGATATCTGCTGCACTCAATAAATTGTTTCTATTTTAACAAAATTATTTATAAATAATTTTTACAAAAAATCATATTAACTTTAGTTTTCCTAAAATCTCAGAAAAAGGTACAACTAAACTTTCTTGTCTTTCCTAGATGTTTATTCAAGTATTTCTTATTATCATTTATTGAATAGTGCATGCACTAATCAAAAAATTACAATAGGTTAGAGAAAGATGTTCCTTTTTAAAACCAGAAATGAAAAGGAAGTTCATGGATGTCTAATGCTACATCATCTTCTGAGAAATGTCCTTTTCAGAGATGCCCTCCTTTCTTAATGTTCCTTATTATCTTTTTCTCTTCCTGATAATACTCAAGTCACCCTTTCTGTCTTCCTTTCTGTCTTTCATTTGCTCTCTCCTTCCCAGGCATCAGTGTCCACCAAGATACTTTCACATCTACTACTTACTTGCAACAGCTCAGAGTACTCAGTTTCTCAATCAATTCAACTATTATTTACTGAATGCTTACTATCTAGGGCCATAATTAACATTTACTGCATCCTGAGTCTTTCTGAGGAATTCTGGTATATGGAAAAATAAAGTAAGTTACTCAAAAAATCAAAAAATAAGACATCATTCTGGCATTACTGCAAATATTATATGTATATACAAAAAACCACAAGAGAAGAATGAGTTGATATATATTTCTAAAGACAAACAAGTTAGATATAAGAATTGGATTAGTAAGAGATGATTTCAGAGAATGAGGATAGCATTGGATAAGTAAATCACAAAGAGGTGACCTAAGGTATAGCCTAGAAAAGGTTCTATATTGCTAAATTTTATCAATAAATACCTTGGCAAGGGAGTAGGGTACCAAAAACAAACAAAATACAAAATACAAAAAGTTGAATGGGAAGAAAAAAACCAAAATCTAACTTACGTTACTCCCTTGTGGAAAGTATGAGTCTATGGCAAAATAATAGTCCAATAACATTTCAGATAAGTGGGTAACAAAATGTTTGAGCAGTAGATACCCCAAATGATATAGGTTGAACTTTGGCCATTGCATAAAGTTTCTACATGCTGAATTAACATGGAAAGAAAGATATGAAATGACACAATGTCCTTTTATATGTAGAAGATTTTGTTGTTAAGTTTATGGGTAAGCCCAGAAAATAGTCGAAATGGACAATGCTTTCGTTGGGATATTGTTAGATTGACATATGTGAAATAGGTACGGTAGCACTGAGTTGAGGATCTCCCACTCTGTACCTATAGGCAAAAGTAAATAAACATATATACATATGTATGTAATCTTAATAATAAAAGATGTTATTTCTAGAATGATAAGCCCCAGGCATTAAATCAATACATGGTAAAATTTTTCATACTTTAAATTTAAATCCCACAATTTAATTGGATATGAAGCTTAATGAGTAAAGTCACTTGTGCTTTCTATATACATAAATATTTATACAGATATGTTCACATCTATATTTGTTTCCTTAATTTTAATGTGTGGTTAATTATTAAAAGATTTTCCAAAGGAACTATACTAAATTGTATGTCCATTCCTGTTAGTTAAAAACATATATTTGAAAAGTGACATCTTAGAAATGAGAATACATATGTAAATAGTATATAATCTACAACTATATTAGGAACTAAATTGGACAAAACATGGCCATTATGATATTCAGATACAACAGAGATGGGGAGTTATTAGTGGTATAAGGCAAATTTAAATCTATGTTGTCTGTTCTTTCTATGAGTTTAAACCAGCACATCCTATGTCTTTCATGTATCTACATTATACCATATGTCAATGAACAATGGATAATACTGTAGGAGGAGGAATTTCAATGGGGAAAAAAGGAACCTTAAAAAAATAGTTTTACTATTTCAATGTAATTAATTTCTGAGTATTTATGATGACATAGAAAATGATTACTTGAAATTCAAAAAATCACTCTTGATTCCATTTCAGATATTAGTTTCAATTGTATATCTCATCAAAGCTATAGTCTCAATGATACAAAGCTGTAAAATTGACTGATTTGAGTCATGTCTGTGTTCTTCTGCTGATCAGATGTTGAAGGTGCTAATGAACTGTGAAATGGCCAGAGGCAAGCAGCCAGAGGTAAAAAATAAGAGAAAAGATAGACCTAGATAATCACAAAATGTGTAATTAGTCTCTGAATAACGGGGAATTCAACTACATTAAACATCTATTTGCTGAATGTATTTTCTATCAAAAGTTGTTTGAAATGTGGTTTGAAATCCATTTTCTGAAGTTTTAAAGTCTTTATCCATTACACTGACTATAGCCGAAAGCATTTACTGAGACCTTGATGTGGGTTGAAAATGAAAAACAGCATTTTTTTCCCAGGAAAGAGGGCTCATTAGATGACACAATATAAATATTTCACAAGTAATCCTATTCCAATTGTAGAATATACTCTCCCCTTATTTACCTGTCCCTTCTACTGAAATTATAGATGCTTGAACCTAACTCCTCTGATCAACACAGTATTTTTATTGTACTAATTTTGATTATTTTCTGTCACCCATTGATATATTTCGCAATTTTAGTTGGCTATTTATTGAGTCATGATTTATTTCAATTTTATCAAGCTTGTGTTTGTGTGAAAAAACAGCAACACTTACAGTTTGGTGTGTGTGCATGTGTTTGTGTGCACATGAGTGTGTATTTTAATAGATTTCATTTCATGTACCAAGAACCACTAAGACCAAAAGAGGAGAACCTGGCAGATGGCTTATAATTTTCAATCTACATAATGAATACAAATATAGATATAAAAATGACTCCTTGGCAATGATTGATTTCTATTTTACTGAGTAAGGAATCATTTTCACAAATCTAATAATACTTATAATTTTGGGATAGAATTTAGATTCTGAAAAAAGTATTTTGCAAACATTCTAGCTATTGTTTTCCACTGTGAGTTTTTATGGATTTCAAACAGAATCATTGTTTTTGTTCGTTTGTTTATGTAGGAGGAGTAACTGTATTCTTCATGTCTCTTTAATTCATCTCAAATTTCCTTGAAAAAAAAAAAGTAAAATATGTTCTATTGTTTCCAATTTTCAGGTTTTATTTTTCTTCCACGAACACATGCATGTATATTTGCAGTGGTAACTACATTTTATGCAATTTCCTTATCAAGATATTTAGAAGCAAAATAAATAGAATATACTAATTTAATTGAAGATGATCTTAACATTCAGGTCCACCATAACAGTGGTATGACATTATAGGAAAACAAGCATTATTTCACCAACTGCTATAGGTAATCTCAAAAACGTAATGTCATGAATAAAGTTTGTTCAGGAACTCAGTTTTTTGTTTGTTTGTTTTTTAGGGACTGTCATTTCCTTTTCCTTTTCTGGTATTACTTTTATTTCAATTTTTCCTTTTATTCAGCCTTTCATTCAGCATCGTGGCTGAGATACATTGATACTCATAAGAGCAAATACAAGCAAAAATGAGTGTCAGAATTCTCCCTATTGAAAATAAAGACACTCATCCCACCCTTTAAAACCAAAGTTTTTTGTTTCTTTGAAGCTATGTAGATCTTTTTATTTTTTTTATTTTTATATTCCCCATACAATTGCACCCCCCTGATTTTGACCCCAATCCCTCCTTTCCCCATCCCCCCAACCCCCACAGTGTGTCTCTGGTTCATAGTTGTTGATTTTGATTTTTTTCTTTCTTATAGTTATTCTTTTTCCTGGTCCCTTATTTAGGTTTCCTAGATTCCTGTAATGAGTGAGACCATTAGGTATTTTTCTTTTTCTTTCTGGCTTATTTTGCTGAGCATGATCCCTTCCAGCTCTATCCATGTTGCTGCAAATTGCATATGTTTATCTTTTTTGAATGCTGAGTGATATTCCATGGTGTATATGTACCACATCTTCTTGATCCAGTCATCTATTTTGGGGCATTTGGGTTGTTTCCAAAGCTTAGCTATTGTAAACAGTGCTGCTATAAACATAGGGGTGCAGGTGCTCTTTGGAATTAATGTTTCTGTGTCCTTTGGGTAAATACCTAGGAGTGGAATTGCTGGATCATATGGAAGCTCTATCTTTATAGGTTGAGGAATTTCCACACAGCTTTCCATAGTGGTTGGACCAGTTTGCACTCCCACCAGAAATGCAGGAGACAGGAACTCAGTTTTGAACATTAATCGTATCCCAATTTATCATGACTATTTTCTTTTTTTTTATATAATTTATTTTTTATTTTATTTTTTTTATAGAGGCATGTTTTATTTATTTGTTTGTTTGTTTTGTTTTGTTTATACATGCACTGGGTACAGTCAGAAGCGCGGGAGGGTGAGAGAATTCACCAGAGCCAGAGTGGGGAGCAGAGCAGCCAGATGGACCGAAGTACACTGCTGAGGGGAGCAGCGGGAGGCAGGAGAGGTCTGCGCGCCATGTGGGACCCTCCTCTGGTGGCCGGGGAGCAGCCGGGGATGGAACCGGCGCCGCAGAGGCCGCGGGCAGCATCGCAACCCAGCGCTCAACCGCTGCGCCACCGGGGAGGCCCTATCATGACTATTTTCAAAGCTCCTTTCAGAGAATCAGCGGGCCCTGTTTAGTGTCCAAGATTCCGAACATCAGTTTATTTTAGCTTTGGCTATTATTATTAGGATACTTTTTTTTCTTAATCTTTTAAGTACTACTGAAATAGACTCTCTCTTTCCCTGGTTTTGATAGTTCCACTCTTTTTTTTAAGATACTATCTTACTAGACTTTAATAATTATGTACTAGATATCCTTCCCCTTTTAAAAGGCACTGTTGAGAATCCCTTTATAATAAAACATGTTCTTCACCTTAGTAGATTGGTAGCAACAGTAGCAGCAGCAGCAGTATGGTTGCTATTATTACTACCATGAGACATAATATTTCCCTTGCTGAGGTGTGATTGCAATGAAATAGGAAACCCCAAACCCACATATAGCTTTTAAAATGTATGGACCATATAATTCACCTTCTTAGCCACACTTAATTATTTTCCTTGGAATTCTGGTATGTTTGAACCATGTGTGTGCAGGGTCATATAGACTCTTTGATTTGAAGATTTCCATATGGAGCACTCATCACCACAAAGTGAGCAGTTGATCTGAGAGATTGAAGCAGGTGAGATTATGCAGTTAAAGAGTATGCATATTTTGGAAATAAGGAGTAACATGATGATTGTGCAGTTCCCATAGGTGCAACACTTTATTTACATGTGATTCTACTGTATTCACTAATAAACAGTTTTTTGTTTTCATTTAAACTTTTACACTGACTTCTATGTCTTGCAGCTAAAGGTGTTTTTAGACTAGTAGAAATTCATTATACTAATATAAGTTATAAGTCAATCAAGTTGTTCTTCAAGTTAAATATTTATCTGTAAAAAATTCTAAAGCTATATCAAAAACTTGCTTTTGGGGGATGATAAACTCTATATTCATCATGATTTATATAATTATACATGTTTTTAAACTCAAACTGCACATGAAAAAGTGAATTTTACTGTATGCAAATTAGAACATAAATATTTACAAAGAATGCTTTCTAGGATTTTGAATATACTACCACATAATTTTGATGTCTTTATCTGATATGTGAAAAATCAAAGAAATACAAAATCAGAATGATCAATATGACCTTCCTGCATTAACATACATATTCAAGAAAATAGGTTTTACTCTTTTACCTAACACATTGTAGGCACTCAAAAAATGTTGTTTGAATAAATTTTATATGATACATAATAATGACCAGCCTATATTAAGTGCTTGATTTAATTTGTCAAACACTCACACACATTTTTGAAGAGCATAGTTTATTTTATTTGTATAATATAAACTATAAAGATACACAGTAGCTACAGATAACAGTCTCTGTTTTGTTGTTTATTTTTAAGGGGCTGACACTCTCACAATGTGGCCATCATTCAGTATATATTTTCTTGTCTCTAAATTCTTCTTTATATTTATTTATTAATTTATTTATATTATTTATTATCCTAGTCCTATAGGCTCTGGACTGCAAAGCAAAGTCACGTTTAGGCTTCAGAAATCTTGATGCTGTGAATTAAATTTTTTCTGTATTACTTCCAGTTATAATCACGTAATAATATTTATATCCATCGTGTTCATAGCTTATAGAGGAATCAGTTATTAAGAAATAAATTTACTTGCCCAAGAGCATAAGACTGAAAAGAGACAGTATTAGACTCAAACCGGTCTCACTATTCACTTTCGCTATCTTTCATATTCAGATAAAACATTCTGTAGTTCCAGCAAACTATTCTGATATGCACATATTCTTTCAACACGTCTCTGGCTATAATCTATTGCTGATTTTAAAATCACTGTTACCAAAAAGGGTCTTTCTTTAATAAGTGTTTCCTTGTTAATCTTTCCTTAGTCTAAGCTCTCATTTTACTTACTCTTTAGCTTTAAGTAAACACTGAGCTCTATCTACTAAATTCCTACCATGTGCTGGGACAAATATTCCTGGCATTGATATGACATATTATCAACTCATGTAAATAATGCATTATATGGGACCTCCCCGGTGGCGCAGCGGTTGAGCGCTGGGTTGCGATGCTGCCCGCAGCCTCTTTACCACCGGTTTGATCCCCGGCTGTTCCCCGGCCACCGGAGGAGGGTCCCACATGGTGTGCAGACCTCCCCTGCTGCCCGCTGCTGCCCTCAGCAGTGTACTTCGGTCCTTCTGCCTGCTCTGCTCCCCACTCTGGCTCTGGTGAATTCTCCCACCCTCCTGCGCTTCTGACTGTACCCAGTGCTTGTATAAATAAATAAATAAATCTTTAAAAAAAAATAATACATTATATGATTGCTTTTCCATAAGTTAGGACTATTTATTTCCCAGTGTTAAGACCTATTTTAAATATTAGGAACATCATTAGTATGGTCGGTTTTACATATTTTTCATATTTTTAAGAGAAATTTTAGGTTCTTAGCAAAAATGAACAGAATATAGAGAGATTTCCCATATAACCCTCGTACCATCATCCGTATATAGGCCTGCCTCTTCAGTAAATCCTAACTGGTGATACATTTGTTATAAGTGATGACCCCACATCATTACCCAAAGTTCATAGTAATCACTTTGGGTTTACTTAATGTTTCTCCTCTCCCCTAGCCCCTGGTAATCACTTGCCTTTTCACTAGTCTCCCTAGTTTTTTGCCTTTTCTAGAACTTCATATAATTCAAGTCACACATAATTTTGCCTTTTCAGATTTACTTCTTTCATTTAGTGAGATATATTTAAATTTTCTTCTTTTCATGACTTTATAGCTTATTTCTAATATTGAATAATATCCCTGTCGGTGGATATACCACAGTTTATTCATCCATTCTCTTACTAAAGGATACCTAGATTTTTTCCACATTTTGACAACTATCAATAAAGTTGCTATAAGGCTTACATTTTAAAAGTAAATCCCTTCTCCTGCTGCCTTAAGCAAATGTACACACACATTATTTGAAGTATTTCACTGTGTAGATAGCAATATCATTTTAATTTCCATATATCTAGTAAATCGGTATGTTTGAAAATAAGAAAAAGGAGATTGGATATCAGTCAGAATGATTATAATATAAGCAGTTTGAAGGAGTCATGTTTGATCATTGACAACTTCTTTGCCTTTGAACTGACACCACACGAATTGATATAAAGATTCATGGATATACTCCACTCTCTTTTTGTTTTATGTTGTTATATCAAATAGCACTCCCAGCAACTAAATGTATCTATATGAGTCATTTAGGTCACTTATTTTGGTGTATTATGTAGAAAAAGAAAAAGAAATTTCTGAGTAAAGAAACCTCAATTAATTTAAAACATACAATAATGGGTTCTAAAATAACAACTGCATTTTAACCAGTAAGTTCATTAAACATTTTCTCAAACTCATAACCATTATTTTGCTTAGTCAGATGTTTTCTCAAAGGAGAGTTCATTCATTTTAACTGCTTAAAACACATGATGAATGAAGCAATTTGCTGTTTTATTTACATTTTACCACTGATAATATTTTATTTAAAACACTACCACAAAAGAGCATATTGTGACTTTAATCAGCGCTCACTTTCTAGGGCAACGTTTTGTTTTACATTTACAACTTTAGAGTTATGTTTGTGAATGATATGGAGTAAGACTTTGTCCCTAGAAATTACTAGACTACTCTATTTCACAAAATTAACATACACTCATATTTAATATAAACATAAATACTGATACAGATTAAAGAGCTCTATTTTATAATAATGATTTTTTCAGAGTAATTGAAAAGTGCAATATTAGGAATAAAGAGAAATTATACAATATTCAAATAAGAGACTTAAGAGTAGTGATTTTTTTCTTCTTTTTTATTTCAAGCTGTTTGAGATCAAGTAAACCAAAACCGGCCATCTGAGATTTCTGAAAATGCCATTAGCATTATCACTCCCATTGTACCATTCCAAAATAAAAATAACCCTATATTTTCATATTTTTGTTTGGTATTCACAAAATATTCATTATTAGCCATTATCTTCTAATCACTTAATATGCATACAATATTTCTTACTACCCACACATCCATAAAATCTGAGAAATTAACATCTTGTTAATTCCAATCAATGGTAACAGATCAATAGAGAAAACCAGGATATTGTATTTTTTATAATTATTTTATTTTATTTTATACATTTTTACATCGTTTTCATTTTTGCCCAATGCATGCATTTTCATCTTGGTTATTTTCCCCATACAATTCCCACCCCCCTTGTTTTGATCCTACTCTCTCTCCCCCTGTAGTGTGTGTCTCTGGTTTATAGTTCCTTGTTGATTTTGATTTTTACTTTATTAGAATTAGGTTTTTTCCTGGTCCCTTATTTAGGAAAAACCAGGATATTATAAATGAGTACTTTTACTTTTTATTTTAGATGTAATAAATACTAGATATTTTGCAGCTATTAGAATTTTTTCAAACTTCCTATTAACGCGTGTTTTTAAAGATGATTTCCTTGGATTTTCCCAGTAATTTTATCATCACATTATTTTGAATAGCATACCTACTTTTTTTAATATCTCTTACTTCATGGACTACAGTCTTGGATAGCTTTGAAACCAGCAGCTGTATCTTTTCCCTGTATTTAATAGTAATGCTAGTAATATATCTTTGCTTTATTTTATTTATTTATGCACACAATAACTGCAGTGTAGGGAAGAAGTGTGTGAATGGGGTTTGAGAGGATTCACAAGAGACAGTGGGGAGCAGAACAGGCAGAGCTACTGAAATACACTGCTGAGGGGAGCAGCAGGTGAGATAGGAGAGGTCTGCTGCACCATGTGGTCAGCTCCTTGGCCAGGCATCAAACTCATGCTGCAGTGGCTGTGGATAGCTTCATAGTGCTGAGATTTAACCCCTTGTGCACTACTTGTAATGTATTTTAATTTAAATAACTGATGCAGGAGATTTCTGGTGAATAGCTTATAAATCAAGAGAATTATTTTTTATTTCTAGTCTACCAAGTTTTTTTTAATAAACTATGTATTGAGTTTTATCAATTTCTTTTGCAAGATTTATTGAGGTGATCATAATTGCTCTTATATAATCTGTTTATGTGAGTAATTATATTAATAAATTTCTTTTATTAAACTGAGATAATATGATAAAGGTCATAACGCATTCTTATTTTAATAATATTTTATAAACAATAGCATTATTTTAATAACAGTGTATTTTATTTGATAATCTTGTATTAAAGTTTTTCACATCTATCTTTGTATACAATTAGCTTTTCTTCAGTATTATCCTTGTCTAGCTTTTAAATTAGCATTATTATAGTTTCATAAAAAGATACTATCTTCCTTTCTCTTTTAATACGCATTTATTCCTTTCTCTCTGCACTAGAAAATTTACTGAGAGAATAATTTTGTTCAATGGCATGGTTAGAACTAAACTTTTGGGTCTGATGTCCTTGATAGAGATCCATCTTTCCTTTTGATCTAATGTCTCTACAGTTACTGGTATATTAAGAATTTGTATTTCTTGAATCTGGTGATAAAATTTCTGAGAAAACACATTTTTATTTTAAGTTCAAAGAATTTTGTATAGTTGTACATATTAACCTCACGCATTTTGAAATCTCTGAATCTATACTTACGTATCCTAGTGTTCTTAAAAATTAACTTGTGTTTCCTTTCTCTTGAACCATATGGTCAGACTTTTCAAAGTTTTGCCTATTAACTAGCTTCCTCAGAGATAAACCTTTTAGTTTACTGATTATTTTTAACATGTATTCTCTTTCAATTTTATGCATTTCAAATTTGAATTGAAACTTTTTGTCTAACTTTGCTCATAGAAAATTACTGCACTGAGAGGAATTTCTTAGCTTTTAAATATATTTAGAAATACACAATTTTTATGCCCTGCTTTGGTCAGAATCAACAGGTTTTGATTCATAATATTCTCAGTTGTTAATTGTTTAGCAATAGTTTATAATTTCCATTTCAATTTTATGTATAATTGAAAATTTATTTCAATATTTTCCGTAATGTGGACATATTTATGTAGACAGATTTAAGAATGGTTTCTTTAATTTCTAATGTAGTTTGATGTGGTCATTGAATATTATTGCTCAATCTCTGCTTTTTGAAATATATTAATAGTTCCCTCATAAATTATAGAAAAAGTGAAATTGCAATATATTCAGAAATTATATAGGTATCTGTATATACATGTATTACAAGTACATACATATAACACAAATATATGTGTATATGTATACATACCTATACCTATTTATTGGGTAAAGTTTTTTATTATTTATTATTAACTCTTAATTATCCTATTTAAATAGTTAATACACTTATTTTATTCTACTCAAAAGATCAGTTTCGTTTCTGTGTGACATGACTTGAGAGCTTTGAGATATAGCATTGCATGTTTGAGGTATACAACATATTAATTTGATGTATTGCAAAATCTATTGCAAAATGATTACCACTGTAGTGTTAGCTAATATCTCCACACATCATTATCTTTTGTGTGTGTGTGTGTGTGACAAGGACATTTAATATCTAATCTTTTGGCAACTTGGAAATATATATACAGTATTGTTTTAAAATCACTAAGTTGTATACTACATATGATCTACAGAATATATTCATCTTCTCATTGCAAGTTTGAATCATTTAGTCACATCTCCCCAATTCACCCACCCCCTAACCTCTGCTTCTATGAATTCAACATTTTTAAATGATACATATTAGTGATATAGTATCATATTTGTCTTTCTTTGACTTATTTAGCTCCATGCCATCAAGGTCTACCCATGTTGCCTTAAACAGAGGATTTCCGCTTGTATCATGGTTGTATACTGCTTCATTGTGCCTACATACATATATTTACACACACACACACGCATACCACATATTCTACATCCATATATTCATTGACAGACATTTAAGTTGTTTCCATATCTTAACTATTTTGAAAAATGCTGTGATAAAAATCAATGCAGATACATTTCTGATACCATTTTCATTTCTTTTGGATATATAACTTAAAGTGGGATTGCAAGAAAACATTGCTCTGTTTTAATGATTTGTGTAATGTCCACATTGTATTCCATAGTGGCTGTACCAATTTTCATTCCCAACAGCTTGTTCATTTCTGAGAGTTGTGCTGAATCATTTTAGATTTGTCATCTTCTCTTTGCAGGCCTGTCAGGTTAATGTTTAATAATTTCAGGCTATTTTTAGTACATTAAGTCTTATTTATTTTCATATATTCTTTGTGATTATATCTTTTATAAATGTCATATATTTATTTTTATTAATTTTATGAATATTCCCTTAATTTCTTAGAAAATAAAATCTTGTGCCATATTGACTTTTTTTTTTTTTAAAAGCAGTATTTTCTTTCTTTTTTTTTTTTTAAAGGTTTATTTATTTATTTATACAAGCACTGGGTACAGTCAGAAGCATGGGAGGGTGAGAGAATTCACCAGAGCCAGAGCTGGGAGCAGAACAGGCAGACTGACGAAATACACTGCTGAGGGGAGCAGTGGGTGCGGCAGGAGAGGTCTGCTGCACCATGTGGGACCCTCACCCGGTGGCCGGGGATCGAACCAGCGCTGCAGAGGCTGCAGGCAGCTTCGCAGCCCAGCGCTTAACCACTGCGCCACCGGGGAGGCCCCATATTGACTTTTATTAACATATTGCCTGATTTACTTTTCTTATTTTTTCACAACTTTCTTCTTTTTTTAAACATTTGTTCTCTATTTTTTTAAAAATTTATTTATGCATACAAGAGCTGAGGTACAGGCCAGCGGTGCAGAGATGTGGGAGGATTCACCAGAGACAGCGTGGGGAGCAGAACAGGTGGATATACTGAAATACACTGCTGAGGGGAGCAGCCGATGAGAAGAAGAGGTCTGGTACACCATGTAGGTTTGCTCTCTGGCTGGGGATAGAACTTGTGCTGCAGTGGCTGTGGATAGCCTCATAGTGCTGAGACTTTCTTAATTTTATGTATTGATTTAATCTCCCTCAACTCTACATTACAGAGATTCACATAAAACATTTATAACAATGTTCCTTATGATGTTGAAACTTTGGCTATTGTCATATATTATACAAATAATATAATGGGTTTTCATTACCTGGTGGTCAATCATTTTGAGATACATGGGGAATATAATTTGATGTTTTGAACATATGTTTGAACTTCTAATAGGAATACAGATTTTAAGACATATCCCCATGGAATGACCCAGCTTCCCAACCCCCAACACTCAATCTAGTTACACATGACATTGTTGAAAGAGACTTATATTTGCTTTTCAAACCCCTGAATATGATTGCTTCATTTACAAAAGTAGAAGTCCCAGAATTAATTTCATGGTATTTTGCATATCATATATTACCACTTATCACAGAATTATAATCACAGTACATGCCTCAAGAAAAAAATCAGAGTTATGACATAGGATACACTGGGAAAAGCAAAGCATGAGATGCTGCAAAGGTGTAGAATTACTAACATAAACTTAGAACCAATTTTATAGATGAGAAGGTCGTTCAAACTAGTACATATTAGGACAAAATGTGTGGACAAGAGATGAAAGTATGTTCGTATCTTAAAAAACAATCCCAAACCTACATAAAATTTGTAATAAAACAGATTCTGCCTTCTAATTATTAGGGAGTAATATATGTCCGTGTATAAGGCAGTTTTTGGATTATAAAATTCATGTTTCCCATGGAGAAAATGTTTTGGTACATGAATTTCACCTTCAAAATATATGGGGGGTATACTACTAATAGCACTATTTTATCAGTCATTAATCTCCTAGTATCATGCTTTTTGTGATTAAGTTAAAATAAAAAAATTTAGAGATTAAAATTTCACTCAGATTTCTAATAAAATGATATCCACCAGTCAGCAGTAGTGTATTCCAGACTTGGGAATTGAACTCTGATAAGAAGAGATGGAAGAACACAGATGTTTTCAGGGAGTGGTAACACAGCTCATAATTTTTACAGGAATATAGGCAGTATTATCAGTTTCCTAAGTAATAAAGTCCAAAGTTACCTTTGATTTCTACTCTCATTTTCATTCCACAGAGGGAGACATAATACAGTGAATAACTAATTGTCTGGCAATTTTTTAAATTGTACTATTTTAAAAAACTGTTAGTGGACATTGTTTAACACATACAAACCAGTTAATTTTTAGATAATCTTGCTGCATGATTCCAGTGACATTTTTAAAGTATTTTCTTTTAAACGGAAATATTTTAAATTCCAGCCATAGTTTTAATAGTAAATGTATCTAACTGTACATAAGTACATTTTGAAGAGAGATATAACTGATATATAACATTATATCAGTTTCAGGTATACAAATGATGTAAATTACATATATATGTATTGTGAATGATCAAAAAAAGTGTGGTTAATATCAATCATCACACATAAGAACAATTTTTTTCCGGTAATGAGTATTTTTAGAAATATTCTCTTAGCAGAATAGAATATATTGTTAACTATAATCACTATCTGTGCATTATATCCCCATAACTTATTTATCTTATAAATGGATGTTTCTTTTGACCACCTTGTATCATTTCACCCAACTCCCACAACCTACTTCTGAAAACTATCAATTTGTTCTCTGTGTCTGAATTCTCTGTGTCTTAGTTTTCATTTGTTTTTAGATTCCTCATATAAGAGACATCAAATGCTATTTATTTTTGTCTGTCTGAAAAATGCATTCAAAGTCTACCTTATATAGTCATGGATAGAAAGATTTCCTTTTTTGCATGTGGCTGAATAATATTCCATTTTCTTTATCAAATCATCCATTGCTGGACACTAGCTTGATTTTTTTATTTTTTCCCAAGTTATGTACATAGAGGTAAAGCTGGTTTACAACATCGATCTTCTTTGGTGTTTATATGTTTAAACATCTACAAATGTATGTTTACATATCATATGTGGGTATTATAAATATTTTTGCAGTGAACATGGGTAGTGCATTTATTTTTTCAAACTAATGTTTTTATTATCTTCAAATAAATACCCAAAAGTTGAATATCAGGATCATATATTAGTTCTATCTCAATTTTTTTCAGTAATCTTCATATTGTTTTTTATTTTTTGTTATTATTTTTTAAATTTTATATATTTTTACATCATTTTTCATTTTTGCACAATGTATGCATTTTCTTCTTGGTTATAATCCCCAAACAATTCTGACCTCCCCCCTTGTTTTGATCCTATTCCCTCATCCCCCACCCCCCGTAGTGTGTCTCTGGTTTGTAGTTGCTTGTTGATTTTGATTTTTACTTTATTATAATTAGTCTTTTTCCTGATCCCTAATTTAGGATTCCTAAATTCCTTCTATGAGTGAGACCATCCTGTATTTTTCTTTTTTTTTTTCTGGTTTATTTTGCTGAACATGATCCCTTCCAACTCCATCCACGTTGCTGCAAAAGGCATGAGTTTACATTTTTGATTGCTGAGTAATATTCCATTGTTTATATGTACCACATCTTCTTGATCCAGTCATCTATATTTGGGCATTTGGGTTGTTTCCATAGCTTAGCTATTGTAAATAGTGCTGGTATAAACATAGGGGTGCAGGTGCCCTTTTGAATTAATGTTTCTGTGATTTGCCTCCCACTTTGTTCTTTCTCAATATTTATTTGAATGTTCAGGGCTATTATGTATTGTATATACATTTGGGGGCTAGCATATGAAAATATAATTATCATTGGTAAAGGTAACGATAATATAAAATTTTGTAAAGTAGGATAATGGTTTATATATCTTGTAGATATATCTAGAATGAAATTTTGAAAAGACAAAATGAGTAAAAATAGCTACTATAATTTGTTAATGGATTCACAAGTTAAAAGATGAAAAATGTGATATTAAAAACATAAACATGTGTGGCAGGAAATAAAAAACAGACTGCAATTGAACTTCAGGGCCTCCCCTGGTGGCGCAGCAGTTGAGCGCTGGGCTGCGAAGCTGCCTGTAGCCTCTGCAGCGCCAATTCGATCCCCAGTCGCCAGCGAGGGTCCCACATGGCACACAGACCTCTCCTGCGTGCTCGCTGCTCCCCTCAGCAGTGTGCTTCCGTCCTTCTGCCTGTTCTGCTTCCCGCTCTGGCTCTGGTGAATTCTCTCACCCTCCTGCACTTCTGACTGTGCCCAGTGCTTGTATAAATAAATAAATAAATAAACAAATAAATAAATAAATAAATAAATAAATAAATAAATAAATAAATAAATAAATAAATCTGTCTTAAAAAAAAAAAACAAAAAAAAAAGACTGCAATTGAACTTCAATCATTTGCAATTTAAAAGACATTTGTAAATACAAGTTCTTTTATGTAAACTCTTATTATAACCAAGAAGCCCACACCTATAGTATACATAAAAGATATAGAGAACAGAATATAAGCATCAATGCAAAAACAACTCATCAAATCACTAGATAGCAAGATGAAAGAAACAGAAAATACAAAACACCCTAAACAATTAAAATGGTAATAAATACATATATGCAATAATTATTTTAAATATAAGTAAACTAGATTTTCCAATCAAAAGGCATAGTTGCTGAGTCAATAACAAACACCATATGATTTCATTTACATGTGGTAGGTAAAGAAACAAAACAAATAAGTGAACTTAACTACATAAACTTTTAAACTATAAGATCAAATTATTGGTTACAAAAGGAAATGGGGTTTGATAAATCAAGCAAAATGGGTCAATTTTATGAAGTATAGAACTAGACTTTTAGTGGTATACTTAAGTAGTACATGCAGATTGTTGATTTATTGTGATGCACACCTGAAACTTGCATACTGCTTGAGTGCAATTTTTCTTTAATAACAAAATCCATTTATATATTACCTACAAGAGACTCATCCTGAATGTAAGGACACACATGAACTAAAAGACAAGAAATGGAAATCAATGGAAACCAAAAGAAAGGTCGAATGGTTGTATTATACGAAATAGAGTTTGAGACAAAAACTATAACAAAGAGAAAGAAGGTCATTACATAATGATAAAGTTTATTGTGAATTGTATACCCCACTATTTCTTCAAGTTTGCTGCTCTTTTCTCTCCTTTTGGGAACCCAATAAAGTGAATATTGATTCACTTGCTCTTGATCTATAAAACTTATTTAATTCCTTTTTTTAAATCCTTTTTGCTGCCCTTATCCGATGCCCTATGCTCAAATTTCCTGCTCTTGTATTAGGCTTTATATAGTATGCTGTTGAACCCCTCTATTGTATCTGTCAATTCAGTTATTTATGTTCTGCAACCCTGATATCTGATGCATACTTACTAATGTTTTTTATCCTTGCTGAATTCTCACTTTGTTCATGCCTTGTTCTCCTCATCTGGGTGAATATATTTAAGACTATTATTTTGACCTCTTTATTGTTTAAATTCCTTATCTCTATTTCATTAAGGTCTTTTCTATTTCATTAAGGTCTTTTCCTGATGCTTTTATTTTTTTCATCTGGAACATTTTTATTCACGCAGTTAGTTTCTATTCATTGCATAAAATAGCCATTTCTCCCAGTCTTACAGGATGGCATTGCTTAAGATACACATCTTTGCTTTTCAACCCTACTGTAGCTCTTTATTTTTCTCCAGATCTTTGTAATTTTTTTTTAAAGATTTATTTATTTATTTATTTATACAAGCACTGGTTACAGTCAGAAGCGCGGGGAGGGTGAGAGAATTCACCAGAGCCAGAGCGGGGAGCAGAACAGGCAGAAGGATCAAAGTACACTGCTGAGGGGAGCAGCAGGCGACAGGAGAGGTTGCGTGCCATGTGGGATCCTCCTCCAGTGGCCAGGGAGCAACTGGGGAACGAACCGGCGCTTTAGAGGCTGCAGGCAGCTTCGCAACCCAGTGCTCAACCGCTGCACCACCGGGGAGGCCCAGATCTTTGTAATTTTTTAAGCAGCCTACTTTGTTTTCAGTGGCTCGGAGTGTTTTAATGCCACTGTCCCAAAGTGGAGAATCTCAGTCAGTAACTAGATTCAGACTGAACCAGACCTCTTCAACTTAGCCCAGTGAACTCCTATGAGAAGTGTAAGATAATAAATTAGTGCTGTCTTACAAAAAAAGTTTATAAGAATTTGTTAAAGCAGCAATAGAAAATTAATACACCAGATTTTTCCCAAATTTGTTGATGGTGATTTTGGCTGAAATAATTATTTGTTGTCTAGACATATATTGTATTTTAGAGTGTTCAGAGCGTCTTTAGCTAAACCAGCTAGATGCTAATAGTAACCCAATTTCTGTCTAGTTAGGGCAATTAAAAATGTTTGCAGAAGTTCCTAGCAAGAAATTTATTTTGGGGGGCCACCCTGGTGGCACAGGGCTTAAAGTCTCAGTGCTATCAAGCTACTGCCAGCCACTGTGGCATGAATTCTATCCCTGGCCAGGGAGCAACCCACATATGGTGCAGTAAACCTATATAACATAATATAGGTTCTTGCTGGGTATAATTACAAATCAACAACTATATATATATATATATATATGGCATTATGTTCCCTACTAAAAGGACAAATTGTATCCTTCATGATAAAATTTACCTCTATTACCTGATTTAATACCTCACCCTTCTGGAAACCAAAAATGTACTACTACAGTTTAAATGTGAACTTCTGCTTTATTTAGTTAATTTGTTTTGTTTAGCATGTACCACATACAAGTGAAATCATATAGTGCTTATATTTCTCTATCTGACATAGTCCACTAAGCATAATATCCTATAGTTCCATCCATGTTGTTGCAAATGGCAGTATTTCAGCTTTTTATTATAGCTAAGGACTAATCATCCATTGTTTGTGTGTATGTGTATCTTCTTTATCCAATCATCAGTTCACAGCCACTTACATGGATTTCAACAATTTACTATTGTAAATAATATAGCAATGAATATGGGAGTGCATACTAGTGTTATCCTGTTCTTTAGGACAACTTGATTACATAGAATTCCTATTTTCAAGTTTTGAAGAATCTCTATATTGTTTTCCATAATGACTGGATCAATTTACATTCCCACCAACATCTATACACATCCATTTCAATACTCGTATCTTAGAGCTACCCAGATCTGTTACAGTCTCCAAACTTGGCTTGCAAGGTGTAGGAGCCCAGGAGCACTGCAGTCTCAGAAGAACAATAAATCTCATCACTGAGAATTCTTTCCTTGACTTTTAAGGAGAAGGGTTTCTGGATCATAACCTGGATGAATTTTTCAGAGGCATTCTTTGGGTAGAACTTGTTTTGGAATTTGAACTGAAGAGGATTCTCCTTTCTGATCTCCTGGGAAGACACCATTTTATCAAGTTTCAAACAGATAGGAAATCCTTTATTATCCACATATTGGAGACAGAAATAACACTCTTTCTGAAGACGAATAGTCTTAACCACCTGATTAAAAAAAAAAAAAAACCCACCTTCCTCCTCTTTTTGACTAGATGGAAAACTCTAGCTTTCCACATCCATGGTAGTAACTCAGACATTGATTGGTTTTGACATCTTCAGTTCTGTTGAATTTTCCTTAATTCTAGTAAATATGGGAATTCTCAGCAGCAGCTAAGAAAGCTTTCCCTTTATCTGTGTTTTCTTGTAGCTCTGATTTTCTTCATGATAGCTATTTTGAAATTTTAGGAAGATATAACTTCCTAAGGAAGACATAACTAGGAAGATATAACTTGATTATATAGAACTATATAATCATTAGGAAGATATAACTTAGGAATTTATATCCTTCCTAAGATATCCATCAGAAAGATATAATTTCCATGTCTTTGAATGTGGCTTCAGGACAGAGGTCTTTTCCTTGTCATTTCATATTATCTTCAGGTCCCAAGGTGTCTAGTATTACAATTTTTTACCTGCACATTTAGCTATTTTACCACCTTTTAAATTATCCCTGACTTTTGAGTAAAATATGGATCCACAACTTTGAACTGAGATTCTTAACTTTTCCTTTTACAACAAATGGTTCCATTACTTTTTTTTTCCTTGGTAACTGATAGATGCTGCAGTGATTAAGTTAAGTGGGAGATTGTGGATGAGCATATGCCATGGCTGTGGTGAGATAGAAGGACTCATACTGTTTTGGAGGTATTAGGGTACAGCTGGTTCACCTGTGCCCCTGCTGATTCTCCTTCTGCTTAGAGTCCCAGACGTGAGGCTTGGCATTTTATCTTCTGCTTTTAAATGGTATGGTACAATTGAAAATCCTGAGGGATCTGTGCATTCTTTATAGACCTCATTGCTGCGATTTTATCTGATGAGGAGCAACTCAGCTCTTCCACTTTGGGCTTTACCTGAGTCAAGGATGTAGAAGACCATATGATCTGTCATCCACCACTCCCAAGTTCCTTTTGTTGGACAAGAAGCCCTGCCACCTTTATGAGTCCCTATCCACCCAATTTCCATCACACAAATATGTGGATGATCTATGTCCCTTCTAATAATTCTTTCTTGATCTCTAATAGGAAGGCACACTTTAGTCTCATTACCATGCTGTGGATTTTTTTAGTGGTGTCCTATTCCTGAGTAAGTGTTAGCTGTGCCTTTCTGTAGGAGAAACATCCTCTATTGAATGTCCTCTATTGCCATCTTAGTATACATAAATTAACAAAAGCAAGAATACTATATCTGAAATTTGAGAATTTCAGATCATGCAAGCTCCCGATCATGCAGGGCTTTGAAGATTTTATTTGGGTATGGTAGACATGTAGAAGTCTAACCAAATCTCCTTCACAGAAGAACTTGTCAACCAATCCCTTCAGGGGCTGCCTCAGCTGCAGTCCAAGGTCATCATGCTGAGCCCACAGTCATGCATATCTGTAACACCATTTATCCATTAAATGAACAAAGTTAATGTCTAACCATGTGGACCTTCCCCCCCCCTTTTATAGGGGTTCTGAAGGGAATTTTAAAATAGCATAATTTCATTATTGGATTAATTATTAAACAAATTCACCTCTTTCATTCTAGAACAGGGTAGTCAATGTGTCTTCCTTATATCAGTAGCATTTATATAGCCTGGGAACTTATGAAAATGCCAATTTCTAAGCCCCACTTCAGGCTTACTGATTCAAAATTGGCCCCACAATCTGTCTTAATATGTTCACTTTGTGGTTTGAGAACCTGGTTTGAGAACCACTGGGATGAGCTTGAGTTAACCACTGCTATCTTCTACCATTCTAAAAAAACAAAGTCATATGAATTTTGTTAAAACTAAGGCCTATGGGATTCTTTATGAGAAATATCTGGAACAAATCTTGTGACAAGTAATTCCTTAATGTCCTTCACAGAAGTATAATGCTGTAACAACTTGACATGCCCAGGTTGAAGACCATCTGCTTAATCATTGTAAAACTACAAAATATTCAAAAGAATCCCATTCCTAAACATATTCCCATGTAACTTCATTGAACTGGGGGATTTTCTGATGCTTCACATATACTTGAATTTCTGGAAATATAGGAGTCATATTTTCTAAATGTCAGCCATGGAAATAAGAGAGGATGTAGTGACAGATTTCAGAATGCTCAGTTTAATACTCATTTCACTGTAAATATTTAAAGAAAACTTAGCATAGTAAAAGACAAATAGAAAGTTAAGTAATTTGTAGCCATAATGACTCTAGTATTCACTCACTTCATATTATAAAATTCAATAATATGTCTTCCATAAAATAAACAATACATGTACTTCTTCTGGAGGGTAATTTTTTTAGTGGGTTTGTCTCTGACAAAGTAACCAGGACTAAAATAATACAGTGTATAATGGAGAAAGCTGTACCCAACTTTAACTTATTCACTTGCAGTATTTTCAGACTGTAGAGCAGTTCCTAGCAGTTGTAACAGAAAAGGCTAATGTCTAGAGCAAACAATAACTAAATCACTGTATAATGAATGTGTGTGTGTATGTATGTATACATGTTTTCATCTCATTCTGAGATTTTTAGAGATTTCCTTCAAAGGAGTCCCCCTAAAGCCCAAGCTACTCCCATAATGTGATCATGATTTTGTGGCTACAAAGTCAATTTATTTGCTTTTCTCTACCTGGAAGAAACATGAAGACTTCAGAATAAGGTGACCATGTGATTATCCACTTCACTGTAGAGGCAACATATATAAATTCAGTTCACAATCTTGGGCCTAACTAGTCACATGATGAAGTCCAGATAGAGTCTGGATTATGTCTCTTATTTAGTGACTAAGCATGAATAGGTGGGAGTCAGCTAGCCATCACTGAGCCTCCATTTTCTGAGTCTCAGTTTTCATACTTATGGAACATAAATGTTGTACTGGGCAGTTACAAAATGAATTTTGTGCAAAAAGGAAAATTCTACAACCTTAAAGAAAAATGTCTATGTAGGAAAGTTATGATTTATTCCATTTCTTTTCTCCTTTTATTATTTTCATTTCACTTTCTAATTTTCTTCCATAGCTGTCTCTAGAGCCAGCCCTCATGTTATTTGCTCTGGATATTCCTTGAAGCTAATTACCAATTAATCCATTCACAAATATCAGAAGGTAGGTAAAAGTATTACTATATTATAACAGTACTTACATATTTCACTGGAATTTAAAAGACAAAGTTATATTTGAAAGTGAGTTTTAATGAACTACAGCCAGTAATAATCTTATTGGAAGATTATTTATAGGAGCCAGTGAATTTAAATATCCTTAATTCAAAACAGGTAAATGACTACCTACTCCCAAATATGAACCCTAATCAAAATGTTTTTGTTAGAGCAGACAATACAATGGAAGGGGAATTCAACTAGTATGTGGCTGGCATCATACCTATATTTGTAAGTTAGAAATATCATGCAGTGTGCAACACTTCAGATTACTTTTTCTAAAAAAAATTACTTAAATCATTAGCAATTTGGCAGAAAACTAAAGGAGATTAGTTCTATATTCTTCTGATATTTTTTCACTGGAAAACTTCAAAAGTATGCTTTTTAAAATAGTATTTTCCCCAGAAAATACTTAACGGTACTCAGGGAATATTAAAAATATGCAAATTAAAGTCAATATCTTGATATACTTCTTTTGTGATAATAGTATTTTGTCAAACAGAAAATGAAAAAAAACAACGTGACAAATCATCAAGAAAAATAAGATTCAAACACTGTTAAATCTATTTCTGGAATCTCAGTCAAGTAATTAACTGCTGGAAAGCACACACACACCACTGCACAACCACATAAACCACACACTTAGGGATAAATTGTGCCAAAGAGAGATGAAAACAGATTTAAGCAAGAATAACAACAATGAGAATTGCATGTGGTATTGAGAACTAAAAGCCTTAACAGTTCTACATGAAGCATCTGTAGCATGAAGAAACAAGAGTATTTACATATAGACAGTCTGCTTACATACAATGATCACATAAGTAAATTTCTACATTATGCTGCAAATGTCATGCAAGAAATACAACTGTCTGATTGATATGCAGAATGTTTGCCAGGATAGTGACAGCCAAAGTAAGTTCAAAGTCACAGGAAATGTTGTCATCAGCCTAGTGTAAAAATGTACAATTACTTGCTATTCTCTTTCTGTTTAAAGGTGACTACTACTATCTTTTCCCTAGGCTACTTGTTCACTGTAGCTTATTATCATTACAAAGTATTAAAATGGATTAGCTTTTCCATATTGTGTTCATATTGGGAAGGGCATGTTTTAGACAGCTCACTGACAAGGTTTTTGAAGAAAGCATTTATTGCTCCACTAAAAATTACCAGGCAGCTTGTTTTTTGAGAATAAAAATTTCTAAATTGCATACTTCCAAATTTCCCTTTCCTGATAATTTCATCTAATATAAAGAAGCCAGAGCAAAGAAGTGAGCACTATCTAATTAATATCTTCTAATGCCCAACTAATGTCAAGCATGACTCCAATTTATAACTGAACTGTATTTTTTTTTTACATTGAAAAATTCAATTACATTTACTGACAGACTTTGAAATGCCACATTATTTATATTGGCAAACTTTGCAGGCTCACAGTATATTTATTAACATTCTTTCCACAGCATAAGGCATATATACAATACAGATCACTGCATTCTTCATTTTTTAATCTTTCAAAGTGATATGTATATCTACCAGAGCAGCAAGGGGCTGCTTCAGCCTAAGAGAGCCAAAAGACCAAATAGAGGCAGACATTAATGTGCCCTTCCTTTTAATTCTCCAGATAAAACAAGGTAACCTTGACATTTCACTATTCTCTCTGGCTCCTGATTCCTTTTACTCATTCTTTCTCCGGTGTGGTCCCCCTCAGCCCCTCCCCACCCCATCCCAGTTCCTACATGCATACAGTGCAACCACAGGGCCCTCCTGCACACATCAACAACTTTGAGCTGTGAAGAGGTTCAATTGCCACATTGGTGACTCAGTTGCAATGCACAAATCATTTACTGGGATAGCTTGAGGACATGACAATGACAGAGAGACATCTGTTGGGTAGATGGGAGGCAAAAAAGGGTTATTCACAGCTGGTGCATTAGTCCTGCTAGCCACTAGGCCACTGCAGTGTCCCTGTCCTCCGGTTTCCTTCCCCTTCTTTCTCCCTGCTCCCTGCTGTCAGCTGCCAAAAGATATCTGTTCTCACCCTTTGCTGAATGAAAAGGTGCTAATGCATGACTTCAGGATATGTCAGAACATACAGTACTTACAAGTGTTTGGAGATGCAGCCAACCTGACCATCGGGAAATGAAATGAGTAACTAAAGAGAGATTTTCTTGAAAAGTAGAGGGGAAAATGGTCAAGGACTATTTGTTTTCTTTACTGTACACTGGGGTTGAGGTGTTGAGGATGAGACCTTCTTTAATTTCACGCCACCACTCCATTTATCATTCCCTTTACAAGATGTCCTGTATCTTTTGTAATTCTGAATATTCTAAGAAAATACTTTTTCTGCAATGTGGTATGGACTTATACTACTATAATATGGTCTTGGCAAATATACCAATTAACATAAAATATAAACAATTCAAAATAATTATAGGAGTCCTCTAGGAATCCTACTTTACATTTTCTTTTTATATGCTAAAGATGGAGAGAATAAATTAGAAATGAAAGATATTTTATCTCACCCATCTTAGCCTTAATCAGATGACTCATTGCTAATGCAATATTCAAAGGTTTATCTCTTCTCAGCTAGCACCTATTAGGTAAAATCCACTCACTCACCAATAAGACAGAGGAATTCCTCTCAAAACTGCCAAAATCTGAACACCACCTTTAACATCAGAAATCTATACTCAAATCTCCAAATACCAAATCTGATGGTTCAGATGAGAGTTGGTTTATCAAAAGAAACTACATACAATGCAGGATCAGTGATATAAACAATGACTTATGCTACTAAGAAAACAATATTTCACACACACACTAAAATCTCACAGATCTAAAATGAGCACAATTTAAAAGATGTAGTGCAGGATTTTCATTGGGCAAAAACACCTGCCAAATATAATACACAGAATGGAATTTCCTATAGAGTCTATGTTTTTAGCCCTGAAAAACAATTCCGAAACACAAAATCACAACACTAAATTGGTTGTTATTTATTCTCATAATATTTTTGTGACTTTGGTAACAACAACAAAAAAAAAAAAACCTGAAGAGTTTACAAGAGAACTCAAAAAATAAGGTAAATTGAGGTCTGATTACCCCCTTTTAGTTAGTTTAGATGCTCAGCCACATACACAGAAATTTTAAAAGAAAAAGTGAAGTTCCTTCATAAATAATAATTCTTACTTCCTAAAATCAAATGAATCTTCTTGCACACATTTAATATGCTAGGTTAGAAGCTTAAATACAATTTAGTTTTCTTGTACAGATTGCCATATTTCAATTCTATTTTGAAAGTATAGCAAGACCATCAAATTTATTCCATTAATTTTGCATTAATGTATTTTCTACTGTGTTTTTCTAGGTTGGGGATATTTTTTATTTTGTCTTTTCAAAGAAAAATCTAAAATTATTATATTTATGATAAATTAGTCTATTTCTGCATATTATATAAACAAACAATTGAGCTATACAAAGAATTGAACTGCTAGGATTTATAAAACCAGTAAAATTACTGTTTTACAGTGAAGAAATTACTGGCTAAGTTGTTATTATTTTTGTTCTTAGAAATGCCTCAAAAAGGCTTTTTCCAAGTGACCACTGTTTAGGCCAACAGATTGGATAAGTTGATCTGCCAATCCACTAAGGTACTTCATGAAAGAGAGATAGAATATATAAGTACAAGTACACAAATTTTGGGCCACCATGGTCTCTAAATAAGGTAAAGATAAGAATAAACTGAATACATGAGTTATATTAAAGGGAAAAAAGCCATTTGTGTGGGGAAAAGGACACCTATAAATGAAAATGCTGAGAGGATAGAAACAAAACATTAACAATGAAACATGACTGCTCATTAACAGGCCTGCACTGAGGTCCATGAAGGGGCCTCGGGTCTAGTCCCAGTTGTGATTCCCAACCCTGCTACATGTCTTGTTCTTTCCAGGATAGCTCTCATCTTGTAGCAATACCTGCTTCCTTCTCTTCACCTCTGTCACCAAGAACTTTAGCTTCGAACGTTCTTCTATTATTCCCTTACCTCTCTACTATTCAACTATTCACTTTCTCTTCAAGGCAGGTTTTTATTCAGATCCTACCTATAACTCCTTTGTATATAACCAGTTCTGCTCTCAAACTTTCACTATGTTCAGTGACAGGTTAGGAGAAACTGTACCAGTGTGAGTCATTAAAGGAGACTTTTTTTTTTTTTTGCTGCTAAGTGAGCTGACTTGTTTCCTATATCCTTCCTGTATTTTGTCCTCATGATCATTTTTATCAGAACTGTTATTCTCTTTGCTCACAGGCAACTTGATTTCCTTTATATATGCAACCTTCAAGGTAAGTGAGAATGAAACTAATTAATTAGTATGTTTGATTTTCTATCTTTAGTGTCTTCCAAGGAAATATAACTAGTGTTGATATATGAAGAGGTAGATATATTAACCACCTTTATGTGCTGTTGAATCCTTTTATATTAATTACTCTTCTGCCTTATGTTTTATTCATATATGAAAACTGTTTGCATTAGCACATACTTCCCCAATAAAATTATAAATAAGGAAGGATAGAAATGCTGTATACCAAATGAAACCTAGCGTTACATTAACTTTTTTGTCAAATTAGTAGTTGCTAATAGTATTTATAATATCCTAGCTCTTTTTAAGTAAAGACATGTAAATATACACTAAACCATTCAAAATATTTTTGTCACACAATAAAAATGGCAAATTTGATTTGTAATTCTGAAAACCTATCTACAGACGTCTATGAAATATGTTTAGAATTTGTGGTTCTGACATGAGGAAATATTTTGCAGAGACTATCATTTTTAAAGCAAGTACATATAAGTGCCCTATAAACTTTATAAAGTTAGAGAAATGTAAGAGAGCAAGTTACATCTCTTTTTCTTGATAGAACATTATAAAAGCACAAAATAGAAGGATCCTGTGGGAGCCTGATATAGTCAAGACTTCTAAAAAAGTAAAAGATAATTTCTTGAATGTTCTTCCTTTTTAGAGCAAAAGAATGAATAGCATTCTCAAATCCTGTAATTTGCGCGGCTTCTGCCATTTAAACTTGTAACATAATCTGTGCTTCTTCATAAACTGTGATTGACAGCTTAATGGAACATCCTGGTTCTCTGCCTTACTGGATGATAACTGTAAATTGTGTAGTTATCACAAGGTAACACCCTAACATTACTGGGTCTTCCTGTATTCTTTCACAGTAATGAAATAAACTGATATATTTACTTGCATGAATGCTTGTCAGGAAACTCAATCTAGATGTTTGAAAATTCTTGTCTTTAACTTGGAGACTTCATAGATAGCAGAGACACCTGGTCACCACAGGGATTCATATTAAGTATCAGGTGTGTAACAGAATTCTTCCTCATGTTGTAAGGAAAGAGAAGGAGTTGCTATTCTGAACTATTTTACTTCTGGAACATATTTTTATGAAATCACCACAGTCCAGAATTCTCAGTGTGATTTTTCCTAAGGTTGGACGAAATCCAATGTCCCATTGTTCACAAAAAGAGATGAAAAGAACTAAAAGAAAATGATGCCAGCTTTCTCTGCCTGGGCCAGACCCAGATCCTACCCTCTCTGGACATTTGGAAATTATTTCTTTTGGGGAATCTTTATAAAAGTAGAATGTATGGTGGAGGATAGAAACTAGTCATTTGTACTATGTGTAGATGGGAAATATACTTTATACCTGAAACCTATAAGATTATAACCAATATTACTACAGTATAAAATTGTTAAATATCTAAATACTAACTCCATCTTTATTTTCCTCTCCTAATCCTGAAATAAAGAAAGCCTCTTGCAGAATAAGTCATTAAGCACAAGCAGAGGCAATAAAAGGGAAAATGCATATTTATCTATTTCTTCAAAAATTCCATCATACCATTCAGAGCATAAAAAAGACACACTTATGAAACACTTGTGTGAAAATATTTATAAACAAAGTCTACAAAATTTTCCAACTCAAAGAAAAAATAGACCAACATTAATATTTTTAAAATGGGCAACATTTTTGAAAATACACTTCACAAAAACAGTATGTTGATGACCCAATAAGCACATATAAAAGTGTTCAGCTTTACATATCATCAGGAATATATAATTAAAACTACAGTAAAGCACCACTATACTTGAATTACTAAAATTGAAAAGATGCATAATACTAAGTGTTGACAAAGATACAGAAAGAATGCTCACACTCTCATACTTCACTAGAAGAATGCAGTTTTGATTGATAGGTGTAGTGTGGTAATATATTTGAAGAAGTGTGAATTTATACCCCTAAATTATAAACAGTGTCATAATGCAAAGTGACCTCAATTAAAAATAATACAGTTCAAATAAAAGCTTACAGGAAGATATTTATTTCACTATTATTTGTATTGTTTGTTATAGCAAATAAATGGAAACAAGCACTTGTTATGGAAATATTTCCAACATGTAGTTTTGAGTTAAAAGGTTAATGAAAAAAATGCCACAGGTTATTCAAGAAAGAAAACAGTTTGGCAATTTCTTATAAAGTTAACCATGTATACACCTGTGTAATTTATCTATTCTGCTATCAGGTATTTCCCAAGAGAAATAAAAACACATATCTACAAAATACCTGTAGAAATATACCAGCTTTTTAAAAAAAAAAAAAATAAAACTGGAAACAACCAAAATGCCCATGAACTTACAAATAAAGATCTATCTATACCATCAAATACCAAAAGAGAAAAAAAGTACAATGAAATATGAAAAAAAAAACTAAAAAAGGAAAAAATACTAAAAAAAGAAAAACCTGGATGAATCTCAAAATCATGTTATATAAAAGAAGGTCTCCATAGTCTTTCTCAGATTAAGGGAATTCCAGTATATCCTCAAGATACTCTTAGAATATTTATTTACATCTTGACTGCCACCAGTTCTAGGCTGTTTTCTTTATGTTGTTTTTCCTAGCTCTTCTCTCCTAGGTCAGTATCTGGCAGCTTTAAATTTTAACATCAAATTTAAATGAAACAGTTTGTCCTTAGTTTCTCACATAGTTCCTTATCTCCCTCATTAATCGCCATAGCACCAGGCACTATAGTATTAGCTTTGGATAGGCAGACTCAGATCCTGAAGACAGATGGATAGCACATTTCATTTACCTGATCATCTAACTGGTTATTTCCCCAGGAATGGGCTACTCAAGATCAGGATTATTATTGGTTTCATTTGCCTATTGTCTGGCATTTCCTAAATCATCCAGTACATGCGTTATCTTTGATTAACTAATCAAAGAAAAACTAAAATGAACCACACAATATATGCCAAAAGTAGAGCTTAATGATAATGATTATTTTCGTTTGTTTTTTCGACAGTTACCCTAGTTAACAGAGCGATTGTAAGAGACAAACTAACACAAATTTTCTAATTATTTATCAAAGTATACTTAAATTACATGTGTTTCTAAAATTACATGTTTTAGGTCCCTGAAACTTTCCGGGAAATGAAAGGTACTTTAATTACTTTGGTTTTAACTTTTCTTTCTTAATTACAATTGAAAAATGAGTTACCTCTTAACTTTTAAGATTACAGACAAGTTTACATATTACTAAGCAAAAAAAAAGTATAGATAAATGAATTTAATTTTAATACTGACAAATAGCTTATTAATTCTAATTTTTTATAATAACCTTGGTTTAATTTAATTTTTGAGAAATATAGTGAGACTGATTGAAGTGATTGATTTCTAGTTTGTAGGTAGGGAGAAGAAATTAACTTTTAGCACAGAAGGCTGGTGATTCCTTCTAGTATATATTTACAAAGGAAAAAGATAAACATGCTTATAAAATATTTGAATATTTGATGTTTAAATTATTGCTCAGTATATAAATTTCAGTAAAAAAATTAAGTTAGAACACTCATTAATATATGAACAGTAAGCAGTTCGTACTGAGAGTAGTGGACTTTAATAATTTTATTAATAGTTTCAATACCTCTTCAAATTTAAAATATTGGGGGGAAGTATATTAACAAAATACTATTCAATGGGTCTTGATTAAGAATAATACACTCCTAAATACAAACTCTAAAATTGAAAAATAAAAATGAGTTAAAATTTGTGTTACATTAATACAAATTACTCATTAAAATGTTTAAGACCAGATCTTAAGTATTTCTGTTTTGTAGTTCTCACAGAACATTTTTTTGGGATAATAATCATTCAACATGTGTTTATTAAATAAATTATTCAGTTGCACTGAAATCTAGTTGATTGAATCATGCTAAAATAAATGGGTAATTTTGTAGACTAAAATTTTCTTGTTGTAGAGAATTATCTATTATAATATAGCCTGTGGCATTTTGTGACAATAAATCTCATAGAAACATTATTTCAAAGATCCTCATTTATGTAGACCACTTCCTGAGTAATTCTCTCCATGAATATTGGAGTCATTTTGATGAGATAGATATATGGTTCAGTGTAGGGCTACTTGAGTTACCTCTGAGAAAAGTTTCAGCAGAGTTCCCCTTCCAGCAGCAGGAGGCACGTTTTTTAAGGAGATGAAGACATTTGATTATTTCTAAAAGGGCAGTTTTTTTAGAGAAAAAAGGAAAGAGAAAAAGATGCTTGCACAGCAAAAGCTGCCTCTGAAAGGGACAGGTTTGTTAGAAGAGACACCTGCATTGACACAGGTGGGCAGTCTTGGGATAAGAGCTGCATTTTGCGGTGCAGAAATTGTTCTCATAGAGTGTTCTACTTTGGGGAAGGGGCTCATTCCTTTGTGGAATTGTTACCTATTATTGCTAAATTCATCACTTCTATATTAAAGTAAAACAGGTGATTTTCTGTAGTGGTCCTTAATCTCCTGTCCTCACCTCAGATCACACCTGGGATATTTTGTATAGCAATCCTTTGTATTAACTAACAATTCCCATATTCCCATCTGTGGTCTCACTTAAGGATTTTTCATTTCTATAAGCTCGCTTAATGATGATGTTAATCGTTACTACCTTCTTCTCCAGTTTCTGGTTTTGTGATGTCTCCATCCCAAATTATATACTCTCAGCCTTCATCAAATATTTCTATTTGAGAAGTTTGAAAATTAATTATATATAATAAGAGTGGTAAAAGGAAATTGGGATATTTAAATGAATCCTGAAACCATCCTTAGTAGTAATTTAAAATACATAAAGATAACAAGTGATAATTTTAAAATTCTACTGTGAAAACAAACCCAAAAAAATAACATGACTCAAATTTATTTTGGATATAAGAAATATATTTCTGATTATAAGGCACAAGTTGACAGCAAAATGAATTCTGAAGGAAATCTTTGAATTATTCATAAAAAAGATTTTTGTGTTTTCGTTATCATAGCAGCATCTGGAGACTTTATTTTTGCATTAGATTTCATGAACATTTGTCACACTTTTCTAAGACCATGAGACTAAACTATCCAGTCTTTCTTCATGGACTCAGAAAGGCATGAGAAACAAGAGAACACTTCTCTTTGAGGACACTTCTCTTTCTGTCAATTACTATGACTCCCCATTGGAACCCTGCTGCCTTCACAGAGTCTCCAGTTCAACCTTGGGTTACCCTCTTTCTACCTGCAACAGCTTCTAACTCTGGCCTGTCATACTCTTGGCCAATAGTGCATTCTTCTACAGACCAGAACCACCCACATCCTATATAAAGTTGTGTGGCAAGCTCAATTTTTCTGTGAAAATCATGTTCTCTTTGAGGAGTCTGAAGGTTGTCATGGGATAAAAGGATTCTCCTACTCTCCAGCTCCTTTCTTTTCCTCTCCTCAAGTTGGAGGTAGTAACTGCCTTTTCGAATGAATCTGCTGTTTTTGCATTCCTTAGAGCCCTTTATTCCTCCTCTCAGTAGTTAATCACCTTCTACCAGTAAACAATTCCTTCTGTTAAACTTTCCCTATTTAATTTAATTTAATGTGGATTCAGGCACCTGGTTAGACCTAGGCTGATATAAATATTTAATAACTGGCTCAAGTTTGCTAAAACTTCTGCAGTATAAATTTGTTGATGACATAGCCTCTATATTGAACTGTATCCTTCTTCCATAGGTATAGTTGGTCTGAT
Source organism: Talpa europaea (assembly GCF_964194135.1). Classification (NCBI taxonomy): domain Eukaryota; kingdom Metazoa; phylum Chordata; class Mammalia; order Eulipotyphla; family Talpidae; genus Talpa; species Talpa europaea. The sequence continues at coordinate 36,311,428 of NC_140071.1, forward strand.
GAGTTATATGATGCTTTATTGCTAATACTTGTCTCTACAAAAACCATGGGCAGAAAAGAATATCAGTTTTTTTTAAAAGATTATTTTCTAATTTTATTTCATATGTCATTCTGAGCAAATAGGAGCTACGAACACATACTTTACTTTTGCAAATGTGGCTATCATTTTCGTAGCACTCTTTCTTACACTCCCACTTACCAACTATTGGTCAAATTCTTTCTTTGGAACCAACATTTGGAGTCTCTTATTCACAGTATACATAGAAAATCATTACTTCTGCTTGCTACCTTAGCAGAATAATTGGAACAAATACATTTTAAGACTCACTCCAAGTGGTTCATTTGCAAGTATAAGGAAGTTGCTAGATGGATTTGGAAGTGCATCTTTTGTATGGCCAACTGTTCTTTTCTTAAAGTTAGTAAAGTTTCACAACTTTGAGGTTTGTGAAAAGAGAAAACTGTAATTTTAGCAGACAGTGTTGTTCTTAGGCATGGACAAACTTGGGTCCCTGCCCAGCTTCCCAACTGTAGGATTGTGCTGTGCTGCAGCTTGCCAGGGCCTCTGTTTTCTGCTAATAGACCACAAGTTTTCTTGTGGGTTTTCTATTGTTAAGTATGATAAAAACAGATCCTTATAGAAAACTCAGTAGAAATGTACATTGCTTATACCAGAAACACTGAAAAAATCTTATTTTAGTGTTCATGGTATTTCTTTCTCTTTCCTTTTTTTTTTCCTTTTGGCAAAAAGCACAGGCACAGGCTGGCTCGGCTGGCACCTCAGCTCCAAAAAAAAAGAAAAATGAAAAAGAAAAGAAAAAAAGGGAAAAAATCAGAAGAAAGGAAAATCAAGGCACAGATGGTACCATACTCAAAGCCTCCATGATGAAAAGTTCTGAGATAGACTACTTAGGGATTGGGCAGCCACCGCTTTGATGAAAGATTTTCCAAAGCTCTCTTCCTCAGTTTAGGTTATAGAGATGGGGTGGGAAACATATTGACAAAGAAAAAAAAAAATTGAGTCACCCAAAAGAGAAAGGATGTTATAAAAAAAAAATGTAGGCAATATAAAATCCCCCAAAAAACTACTCTAAATGAAAGTGGGAAACAGCCCGAGTTTAGGTCATTTTTTAATTTCTTTTAGGTATAACTTCTCCTAAACAAAAATGATTAATTAAGCAACTTGATTAACCTTTTCATAAAATCTTTAAAAAACAAAGACTGTCATAATCATTACTGATACCTAATCACAGAAGCAAGCTTATCATTCTCTATGGTTCTCAGAAGGTTATATGAAGACTCCCTTACCACACTCAACATCGTTTAATGTTAAAAAAAAAAAAAATGAAATGTTTTAGTCACAACTCTGAAAAAAAACAAAAAAACAAAACTATAGTCAAATTCCAAAACACAGCAAGCACCCAAGGAAACAGAGTAAATCATCTTATAGGCTTTTGCTAAATTACTACACATTGGTAAAATTGAGGCTTAGTTCCTAGAAATTTAGTAACTATATCACCTATAAAAATACAATAAATAACAGCAAGTAAAATTTAATTTATGTAGACTAAATATTTACTTTCCATTTTATGATCCCTTTGAAATCTTTCACTTCCGACAGTCAGGATGAATTTGTGATTTTGCACAATATGTACTCCAAAGAGATGGGTTTCTTTTTAAGAAAATATTTTTTAAAGACTGATAAGGAAACATCAAAGGGCTGTTGGAACAAATGATATTCAGTGTAACTGAGCCATAGGGCTTAATGAACACATTCGACTTCTTAAAACATCCTCCATGTTAGGATCTGTCTACTCTGTCAGATACCCTTCATCTGAATCTAGCACCCCAAAGCAATGTCCATTGCTCTGATATGTCATCCTTGGAATCCAGACCTCAGGATGTCCGTCTCCAGCCATAAGTTGTCTCCTAAAGTCCACATCTAATGCCATTTGCTTAGTCCCATTTCTTCAGGACTTTTTGGAAGTGCTGTGACAATCATGACATGAACCTCCATGAATATGTGCACTCTACTTATGAGATACTACTCATTGTTCTGTTCTCAAAGACATGCTGGAGATACTCCACCTATAAACATACTTCTTACCAAGGGAATCTGAAGCACCTTGGAGAATGATCGGGAAGATCTGGGGAAAAGACAACCTTGCATCAATCTCAAATGATAGCATTTTGGGTAATAACCTAAATATACATGAGGCATAAATTAATCAAGGAATATGAATGGAGGGGACTGTGATGGTACAGAAAATTAATACTATATTTAAAGGGCGCAGCTTCTGTTCCATTCCACTTCATCATTAATATATAGAATCAGAAAGGATATGCTAGCAGAAAGTTGTTTATCAAAAGCATCCAGAAATCTAAATTCTTTTTTTTTTTTTTTTTTTAAATTTTCTAGAGGCATGTCTTATTTATTTATTTATTTTTTATTATTTGTTTGTTTGTTTGGTTTATACATGCACTGGGTACAGTCAGAAGCGCGGGAGGGTGAGAGAATTCACCAGAGCCAGAGCGGGGAGCAGAGCAGGCAGAAGGACCGAAGTACACTGCTGAGGGGAGCAGCGGGCGGCAGGAGAGGTCTGCGCGCCATGTGGGACCCTCCTCTGGTGGCCGGGGAGCAGCCGGGGATCGAACCGGCGCCGCAGAGGCCGCGGGCAGCTTCGCAAGCCAGCGCTCTACCGCTGCGCCACCGGGGAGGCCCAGAAATCTAAATTCTTAAATGAATGAATCTTCCAGTTTTTAATGCTGGTTTATTTAAAAACTAATTATGTGACAAAAAAATCTGAAGACTGAATGCAACTTACAGTCATGATTCTTTTAGCAGAAGCTGCCAATATGAAAGGCATTTGACAAAAAGTTTAAGATCTAAATATGAAAGGCATTTGTCTGACAGAAAGTTTAAGATCTAAATATTGCTCATGAGGAGAGGAGATTAAACACCTGACAGACATAAAGGGAGGAGTCCCTAAATTGCAAAGTCATGCAAAAATCCATTAAATCAATGTCAGCACAATGCTGCTCAATGCAATGAAGTGGATCATATTTAGTGAATTTAACAGGCTTCTAAATAATTTAAAAACAAATGGTTAACAAACATTTAAATTTTCCATAAGAATAAGTAGGTTAAGCTTTTTCTTTTTAAAAAAAGCTAAAGAATTATTATGCAAGTTACCTTTGCATTTAATTGTTCCAATGATAACAACCCACAACAAAAAAAGGGAGTAAAAGCTTTTGTTATGGTTGGTGTTTTTTTTTTTTTTTTTTGCAGCTTCTAAATGAGGATTTAACAGACCAAATTTTCTTATATGACTCACCCAGCCATATCATGAAGATGTCTTGGATACTATGTTGCTTTTTAATCTTAATGTTTTCCTTTTAATGTCAAATTAAAACTTACATTTGCTTATCTAGTTCTTCAGTAGTATTAAATATGGAGGTAAGAGGTAGAAAGGTTGAGGTGAAACAATGAGGATTAAATACAAGGGTTATCAGAAAACAATGTATACACATTATCCAGTATTAGGCTAGAAAATGAATTACTTAATGTCATTCTCTAATAACCTAACAGTTAAAATTGGACCAAAATATACATAAAAATGAAATAAAACAATTAAACAACACTTGATATGGCTCATTATTATTAATGCACTTGGTATTCATTGTAACAGTGCTGGTCATAATAAATTCCTTTGATATTAATGGGAATGTTTCTGGCAATTTCATTATAAAGCGGCTTTAATTCATGTGTCATTAAGGAAAGCAATACCAAAATTTATATTTATTTTTTGTATACTGTACATGATCCCTAATTTTTAGAAGCATTATGACAAAATGATTTTTTTTTAAATGAGGGTGGATAACCCAGACTTAAGACAACTAGAATGAGCTAGCCATAATGTTAAAGTTGAGAGAGGTTTATATAATTGAAATGTTCTATGACATTTGGAGAATACAAGGATTAATGGCTACTGCAAAATTTGAGATATGTCAATATTTAGCTGTTTTGTGCTACTAAAACTTTTAAATTTATTGCCATTAACATGGCAAATCAAAGATCTTCTGAACTTCCCATAATCTGCTTTTGTGGAAATTGGGAGATAAACTGCATGTTTGGCATTTCATTAAAACAATGACTTTGAAATTATTTCCAAGTAATATTTCACTCACTTCCAAAAGTGAAATTGATCTTGTGACAAATATTCTATCTTTTTTAGTGATGGTACTAGATTTTTATGAAAAATATTTAGAAAAGTCAACAAGGAATTTCTTTTTAGAATTCATACATAATATTTTAATAAAAACCTTAAAGATGGCGTTAGAAATATACTCAATTACATGTTTACTTTTGGAGGCAACCTGTAAAGCATTGGATAAACTATATAAGAAGTAATGACAACAGAAAAACAAGCAAAATCTACCACCCAATCAACAGGCTCATCTAAGGAACATTTAACCCTTTAGGCAGTTATTCAGCAATGCACAAGCAAGAAATTGACCCCCAACTTCTTAACCTGAAAAATGCAATGTTCCAAAGATTATTCATGGGAGATAGCCTAGAAGTATATGTGTATATATTCTGTTCATTTATTCATTATTTTGGAAATAATTTATTAGATTAAGTTATCTTAAAACAGCAATTAGACTGATTTTTATCTCTCCAAATTGTTCAGATGTAGCTTTTATAAATTTAATTCATATTATTAATTTTCTTGCTATTTAAATAACTCATAAAATAAATTAAAATTATAAAAATAAAAACTCATTAAAGTATTATGAATTAATAATTTTAGAAGGAACTTCCCTCCTTCCTGAAATAATTAAAATACTGAACAAAAAATATAAAAATCACAATTTTAAGACATTGACTATCTGGTAACAAGGATAATTATGTCTGAAAGACAGGAAGCCAAGGGAATCCTAAGCCTGCTCATTTTACTGTCTAAAGGAAGAGTTTTCAACCTACTGCACAGAAAGGGGCAAACTACCCGGGTTTCTGCCAACTTTCTGAGTTGAGGACAAAGTGAATTTAGAGTCAAGAGAAACCAAAGTAGTAGAGCGATAACTATGAAGATAAAGGGAGAAGAGAAAGGGGGATAGAGAGAGAGAAGAGGAGAGACTTACCCAGAGGTCCGCTCTCTAAGGAAAGGCTAGCATTATAGCTAGAGGGCACAATCCCCTGGGCAAATAGAGGATTGAGAGCAAAATTTGCTTTTACCAAGGATAGCAGACAAGTGTTGACAAGCAATGAGGAAGGTTATCTCTGAGACTAAGGAAATAAGCTACTGACAGGCATGAAGTGGAGTACTCATAAGTTTGCTGTCTCAGGAATGGGACAAAACTAGCTCTAAACTAGAGTCAGCTCCAACATGAATTACTAAAACTCCGAAAGCACATTTCAAAAAGATCAAATTATTTCTGAGCATCTTAACTGCAATGAAGAAAAAGAAAGGTCAGTGATATTTACGGAAAAAAAAAAATAATAATCCCTCTGTCAAAAGATAGAATTTACAGTATTTAGCATCCAATCAAAATCTACCAGGTATGCAAAGAAGCAGATACATATTTATGCATGATGAGGAGAAAAATCAATCAACAAAAATAGACCCAGAAATAACAGACAATAAAATTTGTGAACAAAGCTACTAAAACAGCTATTAGAACTATGCTTGATATGTTTATAAAGGTATAGGAAAAAGAACATTTTAAGTGGAAACAGTGAAAAATTAAAGTTACAAGCCAAACTTCAAAAAATAAATATTGCAATTCCTAAGTTGAAAAATACATTGAATAAGATCACTAGTAAATCAGATACAGCAGCATAAAAGATTAGACAACTTGAAAAAGTAGCAATGCAAGCTATCTAAAATAAAACACAAAGAGAAAACAAATGAAAAAGATAATCAGAGCATCAATAAGCTGTAGGAATATTTTAATCTGTTTAATAAGCATGCAAATAGGAGTATCTAGAGAAAAGGAGAGGAAAATGGGGGAAAAATTTGATGAGTTTTCCAAATTAAGAGAAACAATATGAACTCATAGATACAGAAATTTCAATGAACTTCACAAAAATACAAGAATAATAAAAAAGAGATAAAAGGTAACAAACACCAAATTGGACAATTAAAAAACAAATGACAAGTTGATAGGTTTAACCTCAGCTATATCAAAAATCACATTAAATGTAAACTACACAAAGACCCAATTAAAAGCAGAAACTGTCATATTTGATGAAAAATGAAGACTCAATATCTTGCACACAAAAGCCCATTTTAAATATAAAAACTAAATAGATTACTATTTGGTCCTTACTAACACTAATCCAAAAGAAGCTTAAGCAAGGAAAATTTCAGAGCAAAGAATAATATCATAATGATAAAGAGGAGTATTTCAAGAATGTAAAATTGATTGAATACTGAAAATCAATGTAATTAGTATGTTCTATTAAAAGGCCAAAATAGGAAAACCCATATGATCATATGTATGTGTGTATATATATATATAGTTTAACATACACACATGAGAGCATGCACACACACACATACATATGCATACATACATACAAAGAATGAGAGAGAGAGAGAGTATAAACCAAAAAATATCCAAAATCCATTCCCATGAGAAACTCTTCTCTGAAACAACATCCTCAGGCTAATCAACTTTGAAGCCTACAGTCAATATCATACTCAATGGTAAAAGACTGAATGCCTTCTTTCTAAAGTCAAACAAAATAAAAATGCATGCTTGTACCATTTTTATTAAACATTCAGTTTTTTATAAATCTATCTCCCCGTTTGCTATTAATGAAAATAATAAATTTTAAGCACTATGCTGGATTAAAAAAAATTGTATTAGCTAGTCTAGAGTCATTTTGCAAGGGTAAAACTAATGTAAACAATTATTGCTGGTTTCATTTCTGTACACAAAAATTGAGGTAAGAGTCTCTAAAAACACCAAAATCAGATTAACTGAGGTATTTCATCACAAGACTTAGCACACAGAGGCTTTCATGAGGGCAAAGACTGGAGAGTGAACAGAGCCACTGTTTTATGATTCTCAGTGTTTTTCCATCTTTGTAGAATGAAAATGGCAAGCTGTGTCTTTTTTTCTTTATTTTTACCACTTCAGTTCCTATTGTCACAGACCATGCTAAAAACCCGCTCCTCTTGATTTAAGATAGTCCAAAACAGTACAGATTTTTCCAACTGTCTCATAGTGTCTTTCCCTTCTTAGAAAATGACACTACTACATATCCAGTTAGTTGCTACTGCCCATCCAATTAATGCTCAAAGCAAAAACTTAGTAGTTATCCTTTGATTTCTTTATGTTCTTAACATCTGATATTTTTACATCAAATACCATCTACTGTAACAGTCACACTTTCTCACCCGATTGTATTTACCATCTTCTTTATAGTCCTGCTATTATCATCTCTTGCAGCAGCCTTTTCTCTAATTTCCCTTTAATATATATTTGGTTTATGGTAACTCCTTCAGGCAGCTAGCTTCAGTGATGTTCTAAATTGTAAATCATATCATGTGCCTGCTCTGCTTAAAACCAGTCAATGCTTCCCACCTTTTCTAGAATAAACTGTAAACTTACATGAGTTGCAAGGCATGAATTTATTCAGACTCAATCCTATCTTAAACTTCATAATTTTCTTTTCTTCTCCTATTTTCCCCATCCAAACAGGTTTGCTTTCTGTCTTATTAACATATATGCTCTATTCCACCTTACAAACTGCACATTTTTCTGTTCCTTTCACTTGGATAGTTCTTCCCCACATTTTCACATGACTACCATCTGGTCTTACATAGGTTATGCTCCATGAGACCTTTCATTCAGACGAAAGCATAATCTCCCAACGCAACTGACATTTTCTGTCATTTTAGTGTTTAAAGTTTGCATCCTTCTACTTAATACTACCTTGAGGGCAGGATCACAGTCTCTCTCTTCTATGAAAGCATCTGGAGATTGGCAAATCCCAAATAAAAATATATTCACTGAGTAGTGGAATAACTGACTCAGGAAAAAACAAGAACAGTATAAAACATAAATGAAGGTATGTTCTCAGTAAACAATATGTAGCATGAAGGAAAGTGAATTTCAAATCTCAGGGCTCCTTATTCTTAAATGAAAAGCATAGTTAATCTATAAAGTTAACGACATATCAGGGGTTGTTTGCCTTCCAATGACTAACCTCTTCCTGTTTTGTTAGGACTTTACAAATCTGTATATTCTTAAATGAAAAGCATAGTTAATCTATAAAGTTAACGACATATAAGGGGTTGTTTGCCTTCTAATGGCTAACCTCTTCCTGTTTTGTTAGGACTTTACAAATCTGTATTGTAAAGTCATGTTCTCTGTGAGAAGATGAATTGTATGTATAACTATTTGACTACTGGCCACTACTGCATCCTTTATCAACTTACAGAGAAATGAATTAGAGACAAAATAAACTGTTTTGACTCCTTTATTGATGTTCTCCTCTCTTTTGACTCTACCGGACAGAATTCTGTGATGGATTAACCTGAATGAGGTCAGTATTGGCTCCCAGCTATTGATATCCATGCAGGATCTGCACCTTAATACCATCTCAAGAGTAAGGGTCAATGGGAAGGTTCTCTGGACAAATCAAATAAAATAGATTTGTGTTCTTCATCCTCCCTTTTGAAACATATTTTAATGACTTCATAGCCTGTGGATCATTCATTAAGTAAAGTTGTTATTCCATGGCTTGAAAATTAAAGAAGTCAAGAACATCATTAATGTGACTTTTCTTTTGGTTCAATTTACATAAGTAACAAAGCACATTGGCATGACGGTGAGTTAATTTCTTTGCCCCACCTCCAACAACAGTCTAGCAACTAGTGAAATGAGGTCTTAAATGGATTAAAAAATAGTTTAGATTCCAATTAAGAACATCTAAATGTGGTCTCACATATAGGTCTGTAATATGATGGTAATTTATTAAGAGAAAATCTAAATAATTGCATTGTGCCTCCTCTTAGGGGAATGGTACTTCAGAGGGATAAATGATTAGCCTAAAGCAGCATTTCCCAATATGCAAATATTAATAGCACAGCAGCATATGAAGTTTAACACCCAAATAACCTTTTTTAAATTTACTATAACACATATTTTTTCAACTTCCGGACTATTGACTAAAATGTCACCTTCATGGAGAGGCACCATCTTTGAGCACCTCATGTAAACTAGACTTTCATTATTCACTCTCTTACTTCATTTCACTTATTACTATTTAGAATTATATTATGCCACTATATGTCATTATATAAATATATGTGTGTGTACATATATATAAAATTTTCTATTATACATCTCCCCACTAAAATTTAAGCAACTTTAAACAGTGACTTTGATTTATTCACAACTGTAACTACATGGTAAAAGAAGCCCATGGAATAGTAGACCTCCGATGCATGTTACTGTGTGTGTGTGTGTGTGTGTATTTTGTTACATAAATAAATTTCATATGGGCAGAATCCAAACCTCCACAGTTGTAATGAACAAAAAAAAGACATTTGATTGCCTACTATGGTCATAGTATTATTTTCACAAAATTGAAGTAGACTTAAAAGATAATGTCTTATCCTTTAGAAAATATTCAAGGTCAATTACTCCAAAATTCAAATCAACACTTTTGGCTGAAGTCCTCAGGTGTAAAATTTTAAGGTTATTAAAGACATGAACAAACTCAGTCATTTACCAAATATTTTGCAATTAGTTTTGTTTGCAGTTACTTACCAAATTATAAGTTTGAGTGAGGACATTTTATGTGTCCTTTACAGAATTTATTTTTAAAAGACCAAGGTAGTTTCCCATATTACATATTTGCTAGGTTGAATGTAGTACAGAAATATTCTGTGTTGTTTGTCCATGCAATGGGACAGTTCTGGGGAGATTTCAGGACCTTCCTTTTAGTTATCACTTGGGTAATTTCTACACTGAGGTGGAATGATTTTATATATAGGCATTTATCCTTATCTGGGAATTGTGAAAGTTTCTTCTTTCACATTTTCCCTTTTCAAGTATGTTTGCATCTGCTTATAAAAGAGAAGAATCTTCTGCCTATCCTAACCTTACTGTGAAGCCGTAATAGAAAAAAATAATTCTAGGTGTTATTCAAAGGGAAAGGCATTAGGGGGAAAACTGTCACATTAGTAATTGAGTATAACATCCTTTTGCTGCTCTATTGGTCTTCAGTTACTTACTATCAACAAATATGAAAGAGATCTTAATGGAGTTCTTCACTTATAGATCATCTCTGATAAATTTTCATAACAACTGCAGCTATTTTGATACATAATTTTGTAGACATTTTAAAAATAAAACATTACTAATAACATCTACTTATATCAACAAATCTTCTCAATGTTTACTATTTACAAAAATAATAAAATCCTTGTTTAACCTTAATCAAGTATGAAAAAGAATGTATTAATGCATGAAATAAATTAGACAATAGCCTCTTCTGTTTCTTAAGGAATGAATTTATATTAAACATTTTCCTCCCTGGATAAGTGTAAGGGTATAGCCAGGCCCAGCAGTACCCAGGCCCAGCAGAAGCCCTGCCATTAACAACAGCTCTGGCCATGGTGAGTTTCCTGGATGAGTTCAAGGGAAAATCCACCTAAAACGACAACCCACAGACATCAACCCAGACTCAGGAGGGAGAAACAGACCCAAAATAACAGAATCTTGCTCATGAAAAACCATTAGTTCTCCCTGGCATAAAGCTACATCTACTGGAAAAGCAGAAGCTGGGTACTCTTAATTTTTAGAAAACAAATAAAGGGAAGACAAAAACAGGTAACCTGAATCTTCAGAGGAATATTATACCGTAGAGAGAGTACAAATCACCAGAACCTGACCACAAAGACATGGAAGATGTTCTTCCTATCAGATGGAAAATTCAAAATAGCCATGATGAAGAAAATCAAAATAAATGGGGAAAAAAAGAAAGCAGAAAAGCTAATCAGATATATTTTTAAAAAATCTTAGAAAAATAATGAGTGTACTCCTATATTTATTGCAGCACTATTTACAATAAGTAAAACCTGGAAACAACCCAAATGCCCAAAAATAGATGACTGGATCAAGAAGATGTGACATATATATACACACAATGGAATATTATTCAGCAATGAAAAAGATAAACTCATGCCATCTGCAGCAACATGGATGGAACTAGAAGGAATTATGCTCAGTGAAATAAGCCAAAAGGAAAAAGAAAAATATTGGATAGCAGGAATATAGGGGAACCAAATAAGGCATCAGTGTAAAAATAAATAATAACAGTACAAAACACAATAAAGCAAAAATAGACATTTATAAATCAGAGACATCCTGCAGGGGAGGAGGAAGGAGAGGAATCAGAGGGAGGGAGGAAAAGAGGGAGGAGCACAGTGGACCGAGGTGACGGTGCACGGGTGCATTGGTGAAGGAAACTCTATGGGGACTACACCTGAGGGGGTGGAGGGAAGCAAATATTGTTTAAAAATGAACAATTATATAAAAAATACAAAAAAAATGATATAAAAAATACAAAAATAACCCCAAAAATTTAGTCCATGACAGATTTTCCATGTAAATTTCCTCTGTTCAAATCCTGTTTGCTTATGTATATTTTCTAAAAATGATTAACAATATCTTCAAATGTGTTATAGACAAAAGTACCTACATAAATAAAACACAAAATGGATTCTCTCTCTCATCCAGCTGTTCCCACTTTTCCTCTTGATTATGCCAGCTATTGATTCCTTCATTTCAGTGACTGTAAAGCACTTCCTGGAAGATATTTATCAAAGAAATTTTTTTAATTAAAAAAAATGAGTGTCCTGACAAAATTAATAAGGATAGAAATTGAAGTATTAAATAAGAAAATGCAGATGCAGGATGTCAAAAGATCAATAGAAGATATGAAAAATTCTGGAGAAAGCTATGGAAGTAGGAAAAACAAATGGAAGAACAAAACCAGTAACTTTGAAGAGAATGTACAAACAATCCAAATGTAAGTTGAAAGAGAGATATGAAAAAAAAATAAACATTGCAAGAATTATCCAACTCCATGAGGAAAAGCAATATAATAATGAGTATCACAGGTGGGTAAGAGAGAGAGAGAACAGAGAACTTATTTAAATAATAGACGAAAACTTCCCTAACCTTGACAAAGAACTAAATATACAAGAAAAGTCTCTTTAATAAGTGGTCCTGAGAAAATGGACAGCTGCATGCAAAAGAATAAAACTAGACCACCATCTTATTCCATACATAAAAATCAATTCAAAATGGATAAAAGACTTAGTTGTAACACCAATAGCTACAAAATACATAGAACTGAAACACAGGCAAAACACTCCATTAGATAGGCTTTGGAAATATCTTTGTGGATTGATCTCTAACAGCAAGGAAAATATTTGGGATGACATTAACTGAAAATCTTCTGCACATTGGAAAAAAAAGCGTAACTAAAATGAAAAGACACCCTCCTAAACAGGAGAAAATATTTGTACAACATCCATCTGACAAGGGACTGATATCAAAGATCAACAAAGAACTTATACCATTCAACAAAATCTAACCATACAAACCCTCAAAACATTGCACAATGATATACCACTTTACACTTGTGAGAATGACCTCTAGTTAAAAGATCAGATAAAGTAAGTGCTGATATGGATGTTGAGAATATGTATACTCCTTCATTGTTTGTGCAAATATAAACTGGTTGAGCCCTTATGGAAAACAGTAAGGAGAATTCTTGAAAGATTAAAAAAGGATTTGCCATTATACTCAGCAACTCCACTCTTAGGTATCTACCTAAAAATACAAAAACACTGATTTGAAAGAAACCATTCATTCTCATGTTCAGTGCAACACTATTTACAATACCCAAGCTTTAAACCATCTTTTCTCCTATAAAAACACTGATTTAACAATAATAAAGACTAATTTCATTTTTTATAAATCCAGAACTTGTTGAGATTCCTGAACTCCACATAAGCATGCAAGAAGCCACATTGAAACTATTTAAAAAAATCATTATCAATATTTTATCCTAGTCCCTTCCCAGCACAATACTGCATAACTGAGGAAGATTACATCTTCTTTCCTTCTTCTTGGGGAGAGAAAAAGACTAAATCACACCTCTAATATTCCAACTTCAGAGGTACTTAATTACTGTGGGACTGTTTCTAACATCCATCTCACAGCACTGATGTCAACTGGTATAATCTAGATGTCTGGAAGCCATTAAGAAAATGATGATCTTAGTGGCATTCTATTGCTCTGGAGCCTCTGTGGTATATTAGACAGAGGCAAACAAAGCTCAGTGGCCTATCCCTCAGGGGGAAAGAGATGAATGGTGTGCACAGTGATTGTTCTAGCTTTTTATGTAGCAGACTAAGGGATTGATTTTGTCTCATAGCACTGATAGGACTCACTACTATGTCTTCAGACTACTGAGAACAAAAACCCAGTTAAGTGTCATGCTTCTATTATAGAAGACATGATCACAGCAAAAACCAAAAAAAAAAGGGCTAATACAGATTTGTACTTCCTCCACATGGGAGACGTGGACTGGATAGAGCATTCCGAAGTTCTGACTTTTCAGGGGGTTTCATAGGGACCAGTTTTTGTCTAGCCTATATCTCAGTGTGGATGAGATCTGGCATACTCTACATGTTTTACTCTACACTGAGTAAAATAAGTAACTGGGTAACATTGCTTTAAGTGTCACACTTGCATCAGGCAGGCATGAGAGGAAGAAAGAAATTATAAGTTTCTCAAAAAAAGTGGAAAAACCCCCTAACTAGGAATCCGGGGGAAATTAGGATATCCAGAGGACACGTATTAACACAAAAGTTTTGGGAAAGCCTTAACTAGGTAACTATTGAAGATTATTTCCTATACAATATCTGCAAATTCATGGAAAATGTTCCCCCCACCAAATGTGCAGGTAGAAATTCATAAAATTTTATAGGAAACATGAAGAAATGGGTAAATGGCCCAAAGGAACAAAATGAATATCCAGAAACTGACTATAAAGGAAAGGAGATATGAATGACACAACAACAACAAAGTAAAAGAAACATCATGAAGAGGCTCAATGAACTCATGAAAATGATGCATGAACAAACTGTAAAGTTAAACAGAAATAGGAAACACTGGAAAATACTGACAAATTTAGAAGCTGAAAATATAACTAAATTGAAAATTTACTTGAGAAACCTCAATAGGAAACAAGAAAATAGAAGCAAGAGTCAATGGACGCAAAATACAATTCATTTGAAATTTTCCAGCCAATGAATCAAAAACAAGAAAGAATGAGAAAGAGTGAAGAAAATCTAAGTGATTTATGTGATACCATCAAGCAGACTGATTTTCACATTTTAATCTAAGAAGGGAGGAAAGAGAAAAAAAGGCAGTGAGCTTTTTGAAAGAAATAATGCCAAAAAAAAAAAAAAGAGTTCAAATCAGAGTTAGAAAATGGCATTCACTTTTAAAAACAAATAGGAGCAATCTAAAGACATTCATGTCAGGGTACATTATAGGCAAATTGTTAAAAGTCAAAGACACAGAGAATTTTGAAAACAAAAAGAGAAAGGTACTTTTCAAATAAAAGGCAATTCCCATGAGACTATAAGCCAATTTTTTAGCAGAAATCTTGAATGCCAGAAGGAAATGTGATGATATATTCAAGGTGCAGCAAGAAAAACATTAACTACTAAGCATCCTTTATGCAACAAAAGTGTGCGTCATAAATGAGGTAGATATAAAAACTTCCCCAGGCAAACAAAACCTGTCTGAGTTCAATGTAAGTAGATTTACCTTATGTAAATTGCTAAAGAGAATCCTGTTGAAACAAAAAGACATAAAACAACATCACAGAAGTATATGAAAATGTAAAGCTTACTAGTAAAGGTAAATTTATAGACAAATACTGAACACATATACTGTACTTCTGAATGCTAGTGGATAAATCACTAATTCCATTATAGTAGTTAAAATGCAAAAGGAAAAAAATAATTGTAACTATAAAAATTTGTTAATGTTACAAATTTATTCTGTTAAATACTAAACGTATATTATATACAAGATATACAAAGTTGCAATTGGTAACATCAAAATGTGTGGATGTACAATGGGGAAAATAATCATGCAGAATTAACATAAAAGATTTAAGTTTTTAATCAATTAAAAATACTATTATACTAAGAGATGTATTATGTAAGCCCTCCAATAACCAAAAAGAAAATACCTGTAGAAGGTATACAAAATAAAGTCAGAAAGGAATCAAAATATATTTTTTAAAAATCTGAAAACAAAGAAAAAAAAATAAGAGGAACAAAATAACTACAAGACAAACAGAAAATAATGAAAAAAAAGTGGTAATAGTAAATCCTTTCCTATCAATTATAGTTGAAGGGTAAATTGATCAAACTTCTCAATCAAAACACATTGTGTGGCTAAACTGTTTTAAAAATCACTCAACTACATGCTGCCTACCAGAGATTTTCTTTAGAGTTAAGTACACACATAGGTTGAAAGTGAAAGAATGGATAAAGATTTTCCATGCAAAAAATAGCCAAAAGTGGTGACTGTACTTACAGCAGCCAAAATAGACTGTAAGTCAAAAAGTATCATGAAAGAGAGAGGACATTATACAATAATAAAAGTGTCAATATACTAGGATGAGATAACAACTCTAAACATTAATATAACCAACATCATAACACAAAAATATAGAATGCATACAATGACATGTGAGCAACAACAGGATAGTTTAATACCCCCTTTTCAAAAATGCATAAAGCATCCAAACAGAAGACCAATAAGAATACAGACTACTTGCATAACACTATAGATCAAAGGGACACAGCAGAAACACAAAGAGTACCCCACCCAATATCAGGGACATATCTAATCTTCTCTAGTACACACCCCACATTCTTCAGAATAGATCATGTTTTAAGTTTAAGACTTAAAAAGTCGTAACATTTAAGAAAATTGAAATCATAACAAGTATCTTTTTGGAATACAATGGAATGAAAATAGCTATCAATGGTAGGGGAAAACTGGAGAATTTACAAATATGTGGATACTAAACACATACTTGAAAAAATAATAAATCAAAGAATAAATCAAAGAGGAATAAAAATATATTTTGATTCAGTTTGAATTTTCACTTTCTATAATACCAACAATAAAGCCTGATGCAATTTATAGTGTAATAAAATCATCTTGAAAAGAAATTTTTCGATCTATGTAGTCTTTGTCATTTTTCCTTCTTTCGTTGTGGTAACATTGGTTCACAACACTGTATATGATTTAGGGGAGCAGGGTCACTCCTTGTCAGATGTATATATGTTACCACCCAACCCCCACCATCCAAGTACCCCATTCCTTTACCATCAACCATTGGCCCCTCCTTTGGCTCCTCACTTTTCTTCCCCCTCTAGAGGCCTCATTTATACACTTATATTTCTAGGGTTTATTTTGATTTATTTTTTTCAGTTCCTCTGTGTTTTGTTGTTGTTGATAATTGTCTTCTCTATAATCTACATAAGAATGAAACCATCTGGCATTTGTCTCTCTTTTGACTTATTTCACTTACCATAAGAAATGCAATCAGGTTCTCCAAGAACATGACAAAAGGATTATGTTGCAAAAGCAGTACTATGGAGAAAGTCCATAAAAATATAAATCTATATTAAAAGGGGGTCATTGTAGTATAATTCACAGAAATTCACAATAGCAAAAGGTGAAAACAACCTAAATGTTTGCTTACTGATGAATGGATAAAAGAAATATTATCTACATAAAATGGAATATCATTCGACGATATACCAATGGAAATCCTGTAATATGCTGCAACAATGAGACTGAGAATAGAGTGGTAACTGAAATAAGCCACTCACACAAGGGCAAAAAACAACATGATTCCACTTATATGAGGTATCTATGGTAGTCAGACTGTTCTAAGCAAAAAGAGAATGGAGGTTGCTTGGGTGGGTTGCAGGGGGTTGCTGAACTGTAATAAAATTTCAGTTATGAGAGATAAAAAAGTTCTAGAGAGCTGTTCTGTAACACTATGCCTATAGTTAACAGTACTGATTGTATACTTAAACATTTAGTAATAGGACAGATATCATGTTATGTGTTTTTAAGCACAATCGTAAAAAATCAAGAACACCTCTTTATTACTTCCCAATCAACTAAGGAGCATTAGAGGCCATTTAAAGGTGAATGATCCCATTACATACTCTCTTCATAACTCTTTTAGAGTAAAGGTTTAAGTCACTGGAACCATGAGGTAGGATAAATCTTCAAAATTAGCTAAGGGCTTCTGAAAACGCCTAAATAAACGCACAAATTGAAAGGTTTGTAATCAAGAACTTCCACAATTATTCAGTTTCTAATCCTTGTGACTACCTGTCCACATTGGCTATTTTCAGTTCATCAAACCCTCGGAAGGTTTGCATATGATTCCTCTGCCTGGAAAGTTCTCACGCCCATTCCTGACTTTCACTCCTTCATGGACTCTGACCCCAGGTTTAGCATGAGAAAAGTCCATCTAGAATATTCATATTCTGCACTGTCTTCCTTGTTACTGTTTTATTTTACTTTTCCTTCCATTAATTTATTGCTTAGGTGTGCTTTTGTAAGATCAATCAGATTCTTTTTTGTTGTTTTATTTCATCTCTGGATTCACAGTATACAAAATAAAGCAGTGCTTCTCAAACTTCAATATACATAACAATTTCTTGGGGTTCTCTTCAGATTTATTGACAAATAATTGACAAATAAAAACTGTAAGATATTTAAAGTGTGAATAAAAATGATTTGACATACATATACTTGTAAGAGGATTCATTCCATCTATTTCATGTTTGTTTGTTTTTGGTGAATATCTCTAAGTTCTATTCTCCACAAATTTCAACTTTAGTCAACATGGTATATATATACCGTATCTTCAGGCTTTTTTCATCTTCTTGTTGAAAGATCCAGAGGTTCTTTTTACAATATATACTAATTCAGTAGTTCTAAGATACAGCCCCAAATTCTTCTTTACTCATAGTGTTATAGGACAGGGAGAGCGGCAGCCCAAACCCCGCAAACCTGCCTATTCTAAATGGGTTCTGCCATCCGCCGCATCAACACAAAACATAGGAGACTTTAATGGGAAGGAACTTTAATAAAACTAGGAAACAATACAGGTAAGGCAAAGAATCTAGTTTCTAAGTGAAGCACCAAAAGTTACCCATCCCCTAGAGGGTAAAAGTCCATCCAAATGGGATTGGCCCAGAACAAGGCCCCAAAGCCTGCTACAAGTCTAAAACATCTTCCAGTGGGGACCCACAGAAAAGGGTCACAAACAACAGGACAAGCCCGGAAGGAAAAGAGCAAAATCAACATCAAGATAAAAGCTGCCATTGTCACCTCCCCACGGGTCTCACCCACATCTGTGTCACCCAGTCCACGACCAAAAGACAAGCAGAGTTTCTTCACGTGTCTCTAGGCTCCATGCGCCTCTTCCAGGTCTCCTGGCTCCATCCAGCTTCCTTCCTCAGTCTCTTCTGCAGCTTCTCCTCTTCCTGCTCAGCTCCAGCCTCCCTTGGGTGGGGCAGGGAACCTCCCCCTTTCCTGGGGACCACCCTGTTGCAATAGCAACCAATGGACACCTGCTGGTCTGCTCATTTATGGACCATAATTTGAGTACCAAGTATCTACGACATTGAAATCAGTCAATAAATACATGGTGACTGAACTCATGAAAGTAAATGAAAATAAGGATACTACAACCAATTCTAACTTCAGAGATATAATTAAAAAAGTAAATAGTTTTAATTATCATGATATTCATCAATTATTCACTAGTAACAAAATTGTGGCCAAAATTTTTTTTTTCAATTAACAGCCTGGATGCAGTGTAGCTCCAGAGAAGCAATATTACTAGGTCAACAAATAATTCTGTGGAAGTTATTTTTATGTAATCTTTTATATATAAACCACTTTGATGACTATATACTGTTTGTATTGCTCTCTTAAATCACATCATATCATTAGATGATTTAATTTTGGCAACAACTACAATTTTAAAAGGGTTAATCCCTTGTATCTTCACAACATAATGCTTTATCAAAATGAAGATTTTCTGTTTTGACTAAATAAATGCTGCCCAGGTAAATAAATGAATAAAAGCCTATTATATGCCACTAAATATTAGTGATTAAAAATATATGGATTGATAAAGCAAGTTTATAACTTTTACAAGGTTTCAAAATCTAAAGAGGAGAGACAGGAAATACAGCAACCACACCCCTTCATTGCAATATGAATAAGGCACCTAGGAGCCATAGGAAGAGAAGAATTTACCTATGACTGGAGAGATCAAGAACTTAGTGAAAGAAATTACATTTAACTTGAGTTTTAACTATGACTCAGACATTTTTAAGGATTACAGGGTTAAGAATGACTCAGAATCATTATAAAACATTATTAGACAAGGTTATGTAAACATTCCAGAGAGGAAAAAAATGCATACAAACTAAAAACAAGGGTGCAATGTGTAGAAAAATGTTTGGGAACTGCAGCAGTGGAATTATTGAAAGGATTGGTAAAACCTTAATCACAAACAATCTTTTAGTTTGCATGAGGAGTTTTAGATCTTTTTTTGCAAGTCAGCAGTTTCAACACATTTCTTTGTAACTCATGACAGATGATATTCGTCTATATGATACAATGTCATTGGCAGAGTCAAGATTACTGAAATCACTGCATCTTTGTTCATCCTTTATCAAGTAAGAAGTCAAATAAAAAAATAAGCAAGTGAAATAGGATTAGTACAGCTTTATTTATTCTCAAATTGATTTAGTGACATAAATCAATCACAAACATTTTCATGATATACCTCTAACCCAAACCCATCGCATCACTCTGCCATTAACACTATGGTGTTCTCAATGATTGTTGTATTTATGCACAAAATTCACTAAGTATTTTAGGGAAGATTGTGCATGATATTATGTTAAAGGGCACTTTGTTGGCAATGAGAAAAAAGTGAACTGGTTAGTAGATCAGTGGGGTGATGACTATCATACAGTTCTCAAGGTAGATGAGACACATTTCCCTGGAATGGCATGACAGACATCAGGAATTACTAGTCCAACACCTAGTTTCAATCTCCTTCTCTTATACTGATCTCCCCCTACACTGGATGAAAAACATAACAATCACTTATCTTTCCTGCAACAAAGGGTTAGCATGTGCGTGTTCAGGCCATTAACATGCAACAATTAGTCTGTCCAAGTCTTCTGCAATGGCTTTTTCCATTAATAGAAGACAATAAGAAGGTAATTAATAAAGTGGCATAGCCACTTTGTGACCAAAAGTTCCAAAAATTTTGCTAAAAGCTGATATTCTTGCACTGTCTACAGCAGATCCCTTCCTAGGACTGCGATGTTAAAAATAAAATTAAAGCCAAATAAAAAACTCCCATTTCAATCATTGCATATTTGATTCTTTGTTGTTGTTCTTTTGCATATCATATGAGTGGTTTCTGAATATTAAAGTGGAATGTCTTCCAACTATTTGAAATTTTCATTTCTTCTCCAACCCAGTAAGGTGTCATCTTATTGTAAATCATTGCTCAGTGACCCACTGTCATTGATGGAAACATGCTATATCTTTCAGTAAGTGATAGGATAGGGGGAAAAATGCTCAGAAATATTTTTTGCAAGGTTATTAAAGTAGTTCAGCTAAAAAGGAAAAGGTCAATTCAGCAGCATTAACAGTGAAAATCCCAAGAAAGAAATTAAAAAATAAACATTTAGAGGAATAAAAGAAATACAATATTTGGTTTGAAAAATTACAGAAGTTAAGATATCTATATAACATCAATAGATGATATTCAATAATCCTTAGGGAATATGATTCTGAAATTATGAACTATTAAACACTCATGTTGATATAAAACATTTTAGTTCAGGATTTTAACAAAATGGTTTTATTGACCAGACTGATACTTATGGGAGCTCATCTAACAATAAAGAATTTTAGACTGTGGGTAAACATGGTAAAGTCCAGTTACTTGTCATATATACAACTACAGGAAAATGGAGTGGTCTCGCTACTCTATTTTAATAGACTTTTTTGTTGTTCCTTAAAGCAATGCATTTGCTTGATTTATGAAAGTGTAAATGAAGTCTATGCATGTATACATATGCCCACTTAACAACAACAACAACAACAAAAACTTACAGTACAATAGTAAATGCAAATACTAACCAAATAATCACCTAATATAAAATTGCAACTGAGATAAACATGGAGGTGATTTATAAACATGATGTAATGAAATACGAGTCTTCATTAAGTTTCTTTTTTGAAGGAGATGATATAGCACTTCTTTGCAAAACCACCAAATCACATCATGTAAGAATGTTCTACATTCAGACAGTGGGGAAAATCTGTACTTATAAATGCCTTTAAATCAACAGAAGCAGAAAAATGAGAGGAATACAGAAAGTCAATAGAACTGTGATACACGTAAGATCACAGAAGTTAGTGATGGCCAGATGGTTCAGGAATCTGTGGACATGTTAGGGAATATTTCCCTATCCCATAGCATGGAAAAACCATTAAAGATCTGTAAGCATGAAACAGGGAAGAAGCTATTCAATACTGAACTCCCTTCATGCTCCTGCACTCACTCTTAGTTTGTCATATACAATTATATCAACACATTATTAAGATGAATTACTAGCAAACCTCTTATACATTATTGGGAAAATAATATAAGTAGAAACCCTCACAAAAGAACAAGGTAAAATCATATTACATTTCTACAAGGGAGAGATTATTAGAAATGAGTATATACGTCTTTTTAAATTCTAGTAAAGCTGCAATGATAACGTGTCTACTTGCCTCAAATTTGTTTAGCAACAATGTGAAGTCACTGGCACATCTGTAGGAAGCTGTGCAGTTGTTCGCTTTATTGTTTATCAAAATGTATGAGAGTTGACTGATAGTTCATGTAACTGAGGAACCATTTAATTCCATCGAAAATATTACTTGAAGTTGAATACAGTCATTGGATTAACACACAGGACAGCAATTTATGGGACAATTTGTTTTGTAGGTTAATTTTCTTTGATTTTTTTTACGTCTTTGGCATATGCCAGAGTTTTGAATCTTTTAGTGTTCCATGAAGATCTTAGAGTTTTTTAGACTTGCAGAGTTTTTAGTATAGATTTTGAAATTTTTATGTAAATATTTCCCCTGGATCAGAACATACTTTCATTTAAATTTTACCAAAAAAATAAATGAAATGTAGAACTAGTTTTTTTCAGATGATTCATATAAGATTATTATAAATAAAATTTATAAGACATAGAAATAGTCTTTTATTATATGTACTATCACATAAGTATTAAATATGTACTATAATTCACAAGTCTGTTGCAGATTGTAGAATATATAAAACTGCATGAAATTCACTGCTATTTGAAACAAATATTAAAAAACACATGTTGATTCTCAACAATATCTAAAACTTATACATAATATTTTAATACAATGTTACTTCAATAAAAATAGACTCCAATGAATAAATTAATAAAAATAGTCATGGTGATTTTGTTATTATAATTGTTAACACATATGAGGCTAATTGTAATTATTCAAATAGATATACCCTCTCCATTCCAATACTACAATATTAAAATGTTTTTATTGGGGAAAAAGTTGAGAATACCCATCAAAAAAAACCTCTAAAGTTGAAACATTAAAAATAGAGGTTAAGTTTATGGGAGTTTAACTTCAGCAAAAATATCTAGGTGGAAATAAGTGTACAGGACAGAATGTCACCAAGATGGTGATAGAGGAGGTTCCCTGCTTCACTCCCAAGAGAAATATCTGACAACTAGAATACTATACTCAAGGGGTTTAGAGATGCAAGAGTGAGGCTGAAGCACCCTTTAGGCCTCAAATAATAGCAAAAACTGTACCAGAGGAAACACAGACAACATTCATGCTTCACTGAACAGGAGATGGGTAGACAGTTTTGAGGCTCTTGAGGTTTGCTGGCTCTGCCAAAAGACCTGAGGAAGGAAGAGTACAAATGGTGTGGAGACACATACCCTTGATTGTGTACCAGTACAAACATGGGCCAGGCCCCCCACATCTTTAGCTGGATCCCTGTGGGTACCACCTATTGACTTAACAACTTCAAAAACAGGACTCAGTACTTACAGAAGCTAGCTAAGTTCAAATAAAATAAAATAAAAACCTCAGCACCACATGCAAAAAATGTAAAAGTAGATGAATTTCATCATATATATATTTAAAAAACTGAACTTAATTTTAAAGTGGCAAATAGGCAGAAAAAAAAATACACATGGTCACATGAGACCTCAAGGGAACACAACATCACAAGGAGAGAAAAAATATCCATAATCAAACCATAAAGACATGGAACATTATATCACCATATGAGACAGAAAGATTCGTACAGATAGAAGAAAACGTAGAACAGTGTATCAAAGTGACAGAACTCAGAAAAGCTAATCAGAGAAACAAAACTTATAAAAACAAATTTCTGAGCTCAGAAATAAAAGTAATGACGGAAAGTAGAAAGTGAAACTTTGAATAAGAAAATAACACGGAGTCATCATGTAAGCAGCTAATTAAAAGAGCTCAAGAGAAAACTATGGAAGCAGAGTATACCAAATAGAGGATCAAATCAGTGACTTGAATGAAGATAGTAATGCACAGAGAACCCAAGTGGAAGAAGAGAAATAAGACATACAATTATGAAGAAGCAATTTGAGAACTATCAGACTCCTCTTAGAAAGCATCATGTGGATAAGGGGTAACCTAGAAAGGGAAGAGTAAAAGAAGGGAACAGAGAGCTTATTCAAATTAAAAGTAGCAGAAAACTTACCAAACTTGGGGAAGGTACTAAATATACAACTCCATGAACATCAGGAGGGTATCCATATATTTTTGTTCATTTTTTATCAATTCTTATTATTAAGATTTAAGCATTCTTTGTATATTTTAGTCCCTAGTGAAATGAAACAAGAAAATAAAGAACTGTATGATAAAGTGAAAAAAAAAATAACATGAGAAGCTATTTATTAACTTTACAATGTTGGTAAGTCTTAAACATTCTAGGTTTCATGGAATCTCCCATTGTTAGGTAGGGATAACAATATACATAGAAGGTGGGAATCAAATGAAATCAGATGTAAAAAAGTGTTTCAATCACTTTATAGTAAAGTTTTTTAAAAAGATTTATTTATTTATTTATACAAGATTGATTGATTTATACAAGCACTGGGTACAGTAAGAAGCATGGGAGGGTGAGAGAATTCACCAGAGCCAGGCAGAAGGACCGAAGTACACTGCAGAGGGGAGCAGGAGGCGGCAGGAGAGGTCTGTGTGCCATGTGGGACCCTCCTCCGGTGGCCGGGGAGCAGCCGGGGATCGAACCAGCGCTGCAGAGGCAGCAGGCAGCTTCTCAACCCAGCACTCAACTGCTAAGCCACCGGGGAGGCCCACTTTATAGTAAAGTTTTATTATTAAAAATGAAGAAAATATTTGAACAGAAATTTGTTCAAAAAAAGATGTACAATTGGATAAGTATATACCACTTCATTTGTCATCAAAGAAATGCAAATAAAAGCAGTGAAATACTACGTTACAAATGGAAAGATGTTTATAATCAAAAGGACAGACAATAACAAAGATGTGGACAAATATGAACTCTAAGATATTGCTGGCCAGAAAGTAAAATAGTGCAGCTCTTTGGAATTCCTCAAGAAGGTAAACATAAAGTTACCTTATGATTGAGAAATTCTAATCCTATGTATATATCTAAGAAAACTGAAAACATATGCCCACACACAATCTGGCTGAATATTCATAGCAACACTACTCATAAAAATCAAAAGGTAGAATCAGTCCAAATATCCATCAGTGAAGGAATAAAATGCAACATATCTACATAATAGAATATTATTCTGTCAAAAGGGGGGCGATGATTCATGCCACAACATGGATTAACCTTTAAAACATTGTGCTAGGTCAACAGAAGTCAAACACAAAAGGCTACATATTGCATAATTATTTTATATGAAATGATCAGAATAAACAAATCCATAGACACAGGAAGATTATTGATTCAAAAGACTAGTGAGGATGATGGTGTCTACTAATGTGTACAGGATTTCTTTTTTTTTTTTTTTATAGAGGCATGTTTTAATTTTATTTGTTTGTTTGTTTGTTTTGTTTATACATGCACTGGGTACAGTCAGAAGCGCAGGAGGGTGAGAGAATTCGCCAGAGCCAGAGCGGGGAGCAGAGCAGGCAGAAGGACCGAAGTACACTGCTGAGGGGAGCAGAGGGCAGCAGGAGAGGTCTGTGTGCCATGTGGGACCCTCCTCCCTCCTCCGGTGGCCAGGGAGCAGCCGGGGATCAAACAGGCGCTGCAGAGAACCGGGCAGCTTTGCAACCCAGCGCTCAACCGCTGCGCCACGGGGGAGGCCCCAGGATTTCTTTTTAAGGTGGTGAAAATATTCTGAAATTTGATAGCTGTGACAAATATATTCCTTGGTGAATATACTAAAAACCAGTTAACTGAACACTTTAAAGGGGGTAAATTATTTTATTATGTATTTTTTGTATTTGTATTTTAATTTGTATTTTTTGTATTTGTATTTTAATATTATTTGTATTTTAATTAAAAAATACTGCAGCTATTGAACTCATTACTAAAGAAGTGGTCCTCTTCATCTACACTATATAATTCTACATGTTGAAATATTTAAGTATTTAAGAAAACAAAATTGCCTGTATTAAATGTTGAGTGGCAAGACACAAACACTACTTGGTTCTATCTTTCAAAGCCCTCATGGCCTAGAAGAAAAGGCAAGTCTTGTTTAAGTCATGAACATTCTATTACCTTGCAAAATGTTGTGTTTGCATCACGGTTTTCTAATTTATAGCAAAGATCCTTTGACTTTTTGAAGTAACTGGAATCAAAGCAGGTGTGAACTTAGCATTAAGGAGTTTCAATGATGAAGTCTGTCTTAAGTTCCCAAATGGAAAAAAGTTACAAGGGAATCTGATAACAGTCATTTTTCACACTGTTTGTGATGGCTATGCTGATATAAGAATGTGATACAGGGAGAAAGCCTTGCCATAAAATCTGGTGATGGGGGACACAGTTCTAGTCTACAAAAGCACTTCAAAGAAAGCATGCAAAAATATCCCCCAAATAAATGAAGTACCAGGATAGGCAGCAAAGCAGTAATTCAGAGATAGGAAGGCAAGAGGGTGACACAACTACTTGATCTGCAAACAAGATCAAAATAAGTCCAATATTAAATCTGATTTTCCTAAATGACTAGTGTCCAGCTACATGAAGAATCACATCTTTATTCACTATTTGTCACTTCTTCCTCGGCAGAGAGTCTTGACACATAGCAGGCACTCGATAACTATGTATTGGATAAGTTTAAAAAAAAAAAAGAAAAGAAAATGACCCCAGTTGTGACAGAGAGATATAGGGGCAAAAAGCTAAGTCGACCATAATAGTTGACTATCTTTATGCAGCCAGGCCTTTTAATGACATTAATAGCTTTCATGAGGTCAATAAACATCGTGTGGAAAATTATTCCTTAATTTCTGCAATTTACTACCAAGAATCAAGTCATTCAATTACCCTTCAATGTGGCCTCAGGCTTCACTGTAATTCTAGAAGAATAGCTAACAAAGAGTTTCCAAAGCTAATGCAAGCAATCTGCCCAAGTTTCCTTCTTCAATAGAGTTCTAAATGCTACTTTCCTACATGAATAGTCTATTAAAGAATGGCATCAAAAGTAAAATTCATCCTATTTTTCTATGTCAAAATTCCTCACATTGGGCCTCCCTGGTGGCACAAGGGGTTAAGATAAAACCTATTAAGCTATTTGCAGCCCCTGAAGCACAAGTTCAAACCCCAGCCTACCAGGGACCTACCCACGTGACACAGCAGACCTCTCCTGACTAGCCCACTGCTCCCCTCAGCAATGTACCTCAGTCAATCTGCCTCTTCTGTTCCCCACTCTGTCTCTGGAGAATCTTCTCACCTCCCTGCACCTCTGGCCTGTACCCCAGTTCTTGTATGCATAAATAAATCTTTAAAAAAAATTCCTCACATTTCCAAATTTATAGCAATTGTCAAATATTTCATTGAAATATTTTTATCATATTGATGTCATTTATATTCTGAAACATAAAACCACATGCTGTCATTTTTGTTAAATTAACACTTGTTAAGCAGGACCTGGGTTACTGGGATGTCAGAAGGTGAGCTACAGGTTCTAAAATGACCACAAGGTTAGGTGAGATAAAGAAGTTTATTACTAAGATATCCTGGAGGAGGTACAGGGTATATGTTAAGGGGCCACATGTGGAAGTCAAGAAAGGGTTCTTGCAGAGTGTGACTTACAGGACCTGGGGCTGATGCTTATATTAAGGTCTGCAGGTGGAATGCTTAGGATTATTCCAAAGCTGGGGCAGGATTGGTCAATTCAAAAAAAAAAAAAAAAAGAAAGAATGGATTTTTGTAATCTTCACAAAGTCTTATGTAAGGGCCATTCACAGGGAAATCATTGAGCAGTAGAAGAGACTATCACAGGGGTATTTGGGGGCTCACATCAGGAACTTACGCTTCTTTATGACTTTGTAAGCTGTTATTTAGGGCTGGAAGGTGAGCATGTGTCAGTTCAAGGCCTTTGAAGGCAGTTTAGTCACAATAATGGATGCCAAGGAAGCAGGAATTTAGGATATTTTAACAATGCTCAACACCACAGCTGCTTTCTTAGTCAGGGCAGTATATAGAGAAAATGAGAAGATATTCTGTCTTAAAGCATAGCTTGCAGGGCTTTTTTGTATTACAGTATCATGACATAACTATATTTCCTAATGTTTTGTTTGAATCACAAGGGTTAATGACAAACTTAAAAGATATTTTGTCATCATTGTTAAGCTACTCCTTGATTTTTTGATCAAATTTCTTTGACTAATCAACTATACGGAAAAAACTCCATGGATGCTGTGATTACTGAGCATACAATATCCTGGTTTCTACTTGCTGTGTAACATCCATAATAAACAGGAGATAATAAAATTGTGATTACTACCATCCTCAGTAAGAATTTATTCCTCTAATAAAATGCTTAAAGACCAGGAAATTGAATAATTCTCTTTGATATATTAAAATTATTCCTACATTGAAAATTACCATGTATTCATTCAACAAATTTATGTTAAGTATCTACTAAGTGGCAGGCACTTAGTGGCATATATAGAAGGGAGACACAACAAGCATATTATTCAGAATGGTGGGTTCCCCACAATGTTTAGGATCTGTGGAACATTATGGATGTTAAGAAAGTGATGAAATTTTTTGGAAAAAACTGTGTAAGAAAATTTCAGATGTTTTTTAACTGTAACAATACTTCACAAGGCAATATATGTTAATCAAAATTTAAAAAAACACTTTATTTTTTGATGTCTTTGTTCTGGACCAACCAACAGACACTACCACACTTCTGCCCCACTTCTTCCCTGTCTTACTCTTTCTTATGTTAGGACTTGGGTGATAGCTTTCCAAAGGTTTTCTTCTATCTCTGCTTAAAACTAAGTACTATAAAAACTAGAATCTGTTTCACAGTGTGGCATGTTGGTGAATGTATTGTCATAGTATCATTTGTTACTAGGGCACTAATCAAGTTTTCTTTTTATATCTTCTGTCCATTAACACATTCAGAATTCCTCAGAACAAAAATAACTAACTCAAAAGCAGTTTATAGCATAGTATTTTATGCTATAAATATATAGTGCCATGAATATAGTACAAACAAAAATCTTGAATGAACTACTGGTTTACTACATAAAGGAAGCTTTCAGTGAATCCTTTTGCAAAGATAACTGTGACATTTAATCATGTATGTAAATATGGGTTTTCTTGTGAGAATTTTTCTTAATATGATATATTCTCACAATCCACAAAGCCCCCCAATACTTGAACCTGTGATTACTATTATTATTACTTAATAAAACATCAAGGTTCACATGAAAAACCAAGAGTCAGGAGTTCAGCTGTGTGAGAACTTGAGTATTTCTTTGATTTCTCTAGACCTAGTCTGTGAAGGTTAATATTATATGTCAATTTGATTACATTAAGAGATATCCAGAGAGCTGGTAAAACATTATTTCTGGATGTGTCTTTATGTTTCTCAAGATAATAGTATTTGGATTAGCAAAATGAGCAAAGCAAATGACCCTCCCCAATGTGAGTGGGTATTATGTGATCCCTTGAGTTCATGAATAGAACAAAAAGGTAAAAAAGGGTGAATTACCATTCTCTAGTTTTCTACCTGTTTGAAATGGGTCATCTACCCTCACCTACCATGAGACACTGGCACTGCTCTCGTCTTCAGCCTGGGACCAGGACTCATACCATCCCACCCAGGCACATTCACCTCCCTAGTTCTGATTAATATTCCAGTCAACGTTATAAGAATGTCACAATGAACCTAAACTTATTCATGTTTATTTTATTTAAGGAGATTTTATGACCAAAGTTTAACTTGAAAGTTAATATACACATCATGTTTTTCTATTCCTGTTGATTTTTTACAACATAATATTGAATATTTTTTTCAGCAGTGACCCATTAGAAGGTAAAATATAAACATGAAATTTGAGAGTTCCTAAGTACATTGGGAATATTCTAGCACCTATCCTGATAAAGATTTGTAGTCTCAGATAATTGTAAGAACATTTACATGAAAAAGTTTCTCCAGAATTCTGAACAGGTCAATTATATGATAAGCTATTGCAAAAAAGTAGCTCTATATGGCTCAGGACAATTACTTGATTCATATCAACAGAGATGAATAGAAGCACATTAGAGCACATAGTGCTGTAATTGCACTGAAATTATACAGTCCTTCTCCTCCTATTCCAAGGATAACTATGACAACTGACCATTTATCTCAATAAAAGGAAACTGTTTTCCCCCCAAACCTAGTTACTTAAGTTTTTATAATTGAACGATTTGTCCATGTTTACATTTCTGTTTTTGTCACACTTTGCTCTCAGAGTTCCTATATTTTCCCTGAATAAAATCTTCTGCTGTTTCCACATCCTTCAGAAATACCTACTATCTTATTTCTCTGTGACAAACTATTGAGGGAAAACCTACCGAAACCAAAATAACTATAAAAATAGAATCAGGTTGATGGGACCCAAAATGAAATGGAGTCCGGACCTGGAGCTCAGCATGGGTGGCCCTGCATTCTCAGAAAAAAACAACAGCTGTCAACCCCTTGGTGATGCCCACTCAAAATGAGGGCTGCCCCAGCCATCCACCCAAGAAGGGCTGTGAGCCTCTAGTGGACTCTGAGGCCTGGGATGCTGGTCGCCAAGGCCCCACCAGATGGGGGACTGCTGTCAGCTACAAGCAGTGATTCTCTATTTTTCTCAGCATGATTATATAGGAAATATGAACAAGGACATCTGCGTTTTATCATAAGTCAGAGAAAGCCAAAACAACCTTGCCTTGCATGCCATGTACGTGAGCTCATACACACCACATAGATGAGCCCTTGGGTTTATCGGACATGCCTGTCCTTGTGAGCCTCTGTTGCTAAGTTACGACCGAGGAGATTTCCAAGGATAAAGCAAGTTCGGGGTGTCCCTTCCAGGTGGTTTTCCACCCTGGCACACTTGAGTTTTCTCAGCATTTCGGTCAGCCCTTTCCCTTACCGTCCTCAGGTCACCTCTTGATCATCCTTATGCAACAAGGTGCCACTGTGCTGCAAGCAATGATCGGGACTCAATTATCAACCAATTCAGAACTAAGTTTCCATTTTGTTACTTTATCACTTATCTTGAGGTTTTACCTTCATAACCTCTACCCTTCCCATACATAGATGAGCATGCTTTATATTGTACCCATTCATTCCACCGCTTGTAAACTCTCTGCACTAAGGTTTTATAATTCTTCCATAATTTCCTTCTAGATTCAGATTATGGTTAACATCTGCTATACTGGCAAATAAAATTGTACACTCTTACTCTTCTTTCCCTATCTTCCCTTTAGAAATAAAATCACAACATCTGTAGCAACTTACTGCATTTATTGGGCACCTGCTTTCCTCTTCATAAATTTCCCTCCTGATTGTAGAAAATGGACTGTGGAACCCTTCCTTTATTTATTATTATTATTATTATTATTAATATTGACAAAGGACTTCAAGAGGACTAGCAAATCAAATTCAACAATAAATTATAAGGATTATATGCAACAATCTAGTGTGATTTATCCTAGGGGTACAAAGATGGCTTAATGTATGGGGAACTGAGGTGGCAGCTTTGGCATGGGGTGATGAATACCGTGCTGAGCCACCTTTTCTCAATTCATGAGGTGGCTGTAATGTAAGTCATGAAGATCAAGGAGATATAATTAAGAGGACTTCTGGCTGCTGCCTCTCCCTTTTGCTGAGCACTCAGCATCTAAAATGGGATTATCACTCAGAGAGGATGTCTATGCACTATGTAGCATATATACTATATATATGTGTGTGTGTGTGTGTATGTGTATAATTATATAGGCTTACAATATTATCTCAATACCTGGCACATGCTAGGTATTCAACTCATGTTTCCAATTTTGTTTATTCTATCAATGGAAAAATTGAGGTCCAGAAGCCAAGTAGATTGTCTGAAACCCACTCAGGTGATTTCCTAACAGAAATGTGAGTTTCAACACTAATTAAGTTTACAAATTTTTCCACTGCACCACATTAAGTCAATACAATTGGTCTAGGTATATCCCAGCTATTTCAACTATTCCTTTTATTTCCTATCTTTTAAAATAATACCCTGAATAGACTTGTCCCTTGGGCACCTGAACAACAAAACTTACAATCATTCATAAATGTACTATCTTTGGCCCTACTCTCTGTATTGCTGATTTTGTATACTTTGCAATATTGCCTATTCGCTCCAAGCTAAGGTATCTCCCTATCTATTTGCCTGAGTGTCTGTCCCATGGACATTAGCCATATAATCCCACAGCGGCCAGAAAGCAAAATTCACTCACCACGTATTTTATCTTTATTGATACACAGTATGATTATACCTCTGAAGAGGTAATGCTCCAGAAATATTAGGTATGTTCATGTGAGATCCATGAGCCATTTCAGATGATAAAAAAAAGTACCACTTTATGGAAATCTAACCAGTCCATTAACTTTGCATTGCATAAAACTATCAGGTTAGGATTTTTAATTGAATGGGCTTGAACTTTCTTATGACTATTTCTTCCTTTTTATATTAAAATCTCATCCTTATTGCCTATGAGTATACAAACATGCATATACATAGACAAACACTCCACTTAATTAAAACCATAAAGCCCATTCACTTAATTAGATAGTGTGACTAAGGCATCCATTGGAAAAGATGCGACCAACTTTTGCAACTTTAGAAATCCTACTTTACATATATTTGTGAATCTCTGGCTCTATAGAAAATGTGCTCAGAAATGTGCCAACATTTACATGCATGCACACCTCAAATGCTTTGACAGGGTTTTTCAAACAAGTTCATAACATATGAACTAGCCATTTGCTAGAAAATTAGTAAAAAAAAATTTCCTTTTAAATATTCTCTGTGGGGTCCTCCCCTGGCGGCACAGAGGTTGAGCGCTGGGCTGTGAAGTTGCCCACAGCATCTGCAGTGCCAGTTCAATCCCCAGCCGCCGGCAAGGGTCCCACATGGCGCACAGACCTCTCCTGCAGTATCCGCTGCTCCCTTCAGCAGTGTATTTCGTCAGCCTGCCTGTTCTGTTGCCCGCTCTGATGAATTCTCTCACCCTCCCGCGCTTCTGACTGTACCCAGTGCTTGTATAAATAAATAAATAAATCTTTAAAAAAAATATTCTCTGTGGTTTAATACATAAATATATTTATATAAATATATAAATGTAAATAAAATAAAAATAAACCAGGCATATTTCTAAATACTGTGCATGAACTATTTTATGTTATTGCTCCCAGCAGCATTACAAAAGAGTGCTACTACTGCTTTCACATACAGATTAAGAATCCAAGGCACATATAGATTAAGTAATTTGCCCAAGTTTTTATACATAGTAAATGGTAGAACTTGGACTTGCCTCTAACAAATTTTGATTCAAAGTCTATCTAATCTTTGGACTACACAAACCTAACCAAACTAAGTAAAGACTTTGAATTTTATTTGGATGCATATTTGCGCAGTCACTTTCCCATACTTGTTAATACTTTAGGCATCTATCACTGTTCAAACATGAATTAGTCTGGGATTTATAATTTTCTTGGCTCTTCTATAACACTAAAAAAATTGTGTAATGCACAGATTTACACATACTCAAGTGTAGGCTACTTCCTCCTAAAAGTACTTCATCCCTTTGATTGTGCTCATTTTTGGGGGGAGGAGGCTTAACTTTAATATGTCCATAATTATTTTATATTTCCTCAATATTTTAAAAACTATGAAAATTTAGGAATCTCCCCCATCAGGAAATAAGTAGATTGGATATCTGAGAAAAGTAAATAACTCATAGGGACTTCTTGAGCTAAAACTGTATATTAAATTTGTTAGTAATACTCTGGGGAATTTATTAACTACTTTAATTTTCAAGATTTAAGTGTGATACTGATCTGGCTTTCTAATCCATTATGTATTAGGAATGAAAACCAGAAAATATGGATAAGGAAAGTGAAAATGATCTCTTAGTATTAAAGAATAAATCATGAAGAGACAAAAACTGACATGGATTTCTGTTTTTATAATATTTTTATGATGAATATTCAAAATAATGATCCATGTTATCAATAAAGGGTTAAGCTATCATTTTGCAAAAATATCCTTAAGTGATTTAATTAAAAAGAAATAATTTGTCTATGAAGAGAAAATAATTTGTAAAAATTACATAGGTAGCATCTTTTTTTAATAAATTATCTAGATAAGGCATTACTAGTTTCCTATGATCAGATAAATTGCAACTTTTTTTATGTTGTATATTACAAATTTTATAAAACTGGCACTCTGCATTTCCTTTCCCATTTCCTCAAAGACTGTAGAATAATTCAATGGATATTGGCACACCTATCAACCTTTTTGGACTTCTGATCAATTACCACTGCTTTTTTTCATCCTGTCTATTCCATGAAACTGAGTTGTTCCTAGTTGTAAGCAGTTTACTTGGAACTTTTAAATTTGTTCTGAAAAGAAATAAGTACATTATATCTTTTTGGGAGATACCCTTAAAGAGATTTTACATGTAAATATCAAAAGCAACCTCCACACAGTCTTCAGAGCCATTCCTATGAAGTTAATCTTTTGTCAGAGATGTTGGTTGGGATAGCAGATTTTTGCTTCCCACAATTCTATCTCTGGAATGGCCCAAGAAGTTTCACAATTTATTAATTGAGATGTTTAATTATTTCATAGAACCAGTCTTTCAGTTCTGAGATTAGATCAATACAATTAAACAACTGTGTTCAATTTCTGGAGGTAGTCCCGAGATGGTTACAGAAGTAAAGCCTGTATAGTATAAACACTAAGAGGAAATTTTATGCAAACAAAAGAAAAAAGCAGTTAAGGATTGAAGTAAACCATAAGTCCATTTGGAGTCCTGAGGGTAAACAGTCAAGATTTCTAGATGTTAGGGGTTGAAGCACAGTCTGATATGGGGAGAGGCAATTGTGGTTTCCCTATTTGCAGTTTGATGTCACCAGGTATTTAAGAAAACATCAGTAGTCTTGCTCACAGTCATCCTGGCTATCTCCATGAAGTTGATATCAAGTTTCCAGCATGCACAGTTGTAGAAAAAGATAGCCTTCGTTTTCATTCTGTCCAAGCCAAAAAGATTAGGAGAAAAAACTGAAACCTTAGTTTGGAAAGTCATAGCCAGATATTAGGAATTTTAGGTTCAGTACATTTCAGAGTTTAAATGAATAATTAAGAGGACTCAGAAAATATGTTCACAAAAAGGCACATTACTGAAATATTTTTTAAAATATTTTTAAAATATTTTTAAATACCTTCACTGCAATTCTACTAATTATAGCAAAATTCATGTGAAAATTAAATTTATTTTCAACACATTGTCCAGCGCATAATATACCTAGAACAGGATATAACCATAGATATTTTTTATTCTTTCTTTACTGGACTTTTTATAAGGAATCTCAGGTTCAATTCTGGAAGACATCTCAGCAGATAGAGGCATGCCATGTTTTAATGATCAGACTCTGCCTGTAATGATTATATCTTTGGATATTCCTCTTTTCTCAAGGCCCCCTAAATATCCTGGGGCTTCCAGGTCTACCAACATGTGTATACCTGGAAATTTGTAAGAAAACTATACCACTGTTTTTTTTTCTTTATTGTCTCTGAGATCAATCTGAATTCCTGAAAGTGGTCTGGTCAAAAATATGACCTTCCAATCCCAACATTACATAGCCTATCATAAAGGAAAAGAGAGTATTATTGGATTTATGCAAATAAATTCAGTGCCATATGAAATAAGAAAAAAGTACTAAATATTTTCACATTTTGAGGGCATTGAAGAAAGATAAGCAAAAGTTTCAGTTTTGCTCACAAAAAGATGTAATTTATCATCATTGCAGTTCATATTCATCTCAAAAAAAGGGAAAAGGCTTGCTTAATTCTGGAAAAAAAAAACATAAAAAGTGGTAATAGTCAAACAAAGCATCATCAGAAATATATTAGTCCTCCATAGCTTATTCATTCTCAGGTAGAAAATCTTGATATCTTTTTAGTAATTTTTATGTTCAGTTTTTTTCTCCATAAGTTATGTAATTTTTATACTCAGTTATATGTTAACTTGTATTTCTAAAGCATTTGTCAAAGCCTTTCTCTTTTTCCTGTGAATACCTCTGAACATAAAACTAAATAAATAATAGATGTTGTAAATGGCAAAAGACTTTAAAATGACCATAATTAAGATCTAATTATAACCAATTGACAAGGAAGTGGGCTCAATTTTGTGCATAAAATATTCAAGATTAATAACCATATTCAATATGGAATAGTATAGCAGAACATAACATACTTTTAAAAAGTTTCATATATTCTTTAGACACTAGATTATCCAAAAATACGCTAAGAACATTAAATATTTCTCTTTATTTGACAGTGCTTCCCATGAAGTTTCAAAATACATAAAGTACTCTTATTTAACATCTTTTTGCCCACAAGGAGAGAGAACAATTTATGGGGGGGATTCAGGAATCCTTCCAAGAATTCCTATATAAATGTTTTCCTTTTAATTTTATATTAGTTAGAATTTTGATTTGGGGGAAGTTTTATCATAGATATTTAGGGTTTAAAACACTTACACAGTTTATTATGAAAGAATACTTAGTTACCAGTAGTTAACATTAAAGATTGTGAAAGCATATATATTTCTCTGACAAGGTTCAGTTCAAACCAATGCTAATGTAACTAGATATTTCTCTAACTCACTGGAGGTCTTATAGCATCAGAAGTTTAAGCTACTTATACAGTTTTCAGTCTGTTATTGAAAACTGATCACAGATAGAATGGCTTTTGTATTTTAGTAGATTAAAAAAATAAAGGTTAGTTTCATATATGTACAGTACTGCTATTTAAGCTAGATTTTAAAAAACCCTTATGAGAAATTTAAACTTACACAACTTGCTCATATAGTTGCTTTTTCTAAGATAGCTCTCTTACAAACTTTCTAGATGTTCCTTTTGTTTCTAGGGACCTATTTGCATGTGAGGAGGATGAATTATTTAAAATATTTTAATATTAAATATTTTAAAAATTTAATAGTATCAATAATTAGAAACAATTTGTATATTTTTCAATTACTTATTTTACATAATATATATACTATAAATTGGCTCTTTAATATTCACTTAAAATTCGTTCTATTGTGTTTTCCTATAAATTCAGGAATTAAAAGTTACATTTTCAGATTCTGCTATAAACAGGATTCCAGATTTACCATCCATTCATCATATGATCACCTATATGATAGAATTTGATATTGTGGAAAGTAGGAAGAGATATAGGCCATGAAACTCCATTTTGTTGATGTCAGCAGCAATATGACCCTACATTGTATGACCACTTGATTTGGAAACTGTCTCTTAATGAGATCAATCATTTTATGATTATGATATAGGAGGATAATTTTGGGGTAAACAACGTCCAGATTTTTTTTTTTTTAATAGAGGCATGTTTTATTTATTTATTTGTTTGTTTGTTTTGTTTACACATGCACCGGGTACAGTCAGAAGCGCGGGAGGGTGAGAGAATTCACCAGAGCCAGAGCAGGGAGCAGAGCAGGCAGAAGGACCGAAGTACACTGCTGAGGGGAGGAGCGGGAGGCAGGAGAGGTCTGCGCGCCATGTGGGACCCTCCTCTGGTGGCCGGGGAGCAGCGGGGGATTGATCCAGCACTGCAGAGGCTGCGGGCAGCTTCGCAACCCAGGGCTCAACCGCTGCGCCACCGCGGAGGCCCAACAACTTCCAGATTTTAAGCCCTGGAGCTGAATCGTGCAGTGAAATTCTGAAGATTAAGAGTTGTTCTGAAGTTCAGGCAACAAATGATATGTTTAGTCAGGCAACAAATCATTTTTTTTTTTGTAGGTTTAGAAAAGCTTTTTGTGTTATCTGCAAATAAGCTCCATTCAAATACATCATAGGAGAGGGAAAAAATGGTTAATACACAATTTGCTGACAACCAAAGTATGATTTTCAAGTTCATAGTGAAATAGTAGGCTTAAAAGCGAGGCTTTTTGAAGACAGAAAATAACATTCAAATTTCTTTAGCT
Source organism: Talpa europaea (assembly GCF_964194135.1). Taxonomy (NCBI): domain Eukaryota; kingdom Metazoa; phylum Chordata; class Mammalia; order Eulipotyphla; family Talpidae; genus Talpa; species Talpa europaea. Next base: position 36,349,402 of record NC_140071.1, read on the forward strand.
TTCTAATAAAATAGTGGATTTAAGGAAACAATATCCTAAAATATGGTATCTTTTCATATTAAGACTCTTAAACAGGAGTTTGAGAAAATAGCAGGAGAAAAAAATCACTGTGACCGCCCCTTCTTCCTTTCTTGAAACTAGGAGATTTTTATCACAAATGATATTGAATTTGGGGCAGAGAAATCTGCCTCCAATTTTATGGCAGTGATTTGACCTCTGTCTTTTCTCTTTTGGATCCAAGAAGAAGAGTTGATTTTCAGTTTCTTTAGATTTTATTTGTTGTTAAAAGAGTAAACATGTCCATGTTCATGACATATGGAGCCAGAAAAAGGTAGTCATGAACTCCTTTTAATTATACCCTCTTCATATCTCAAGAATTCATTTTTCTCATTTGCACAAAAAGACCCATGCCTATACTTCTACATGAGTCACTTGCATTATTATCATAGCTTAAATTCTCCCCAACTCTGTATTTCCTTATTGTGATTCATATTGCTGGGAAATTTTTTCTCAAACCTTGATTTTATCATATCACTGTCATATTTATATATCTCCATTAGATATAATAAAATGTATAGTAATTATACTTAGCACATAGGGGTATACTTAATAATTTAAGATGTTTTAACTTTGATAAAGAGTGTTTATATTCTTTATTGAGTGACTAGGAAATTTGTCATCTACAGTATATCAAACATTATACTAATATCCTACTGGTAAAAGTAACCTTATTTTTGAATTAAATATTTGCGTAAAGGAAGCAGTTATTGAAAGTAATTGTTATAGGTGGTGCTCTCTCCGTATTGCTCTCTCTCTCTCCCTCACTTGCTCTCCTTGAAAATTAATATACAAAATACCTATGTAGGAGTTTGCAAAGGACAAGAATTGTAATAGGAAAATGACATACAAGATAATAGTGTTCTTGGACAATGGGAAATGATAGACTGTGTGCTAGGGTGGGGATTTATGGGGAGAGTAAAGTAAGGCAAACAGAAAAAAAGAGTGGAGAAAATAATATTGAACTGAAAATTAGTACTCTTAATTCAGGTTTGGTTTAATAATTGATTATAATCATAAATTTAATATTAGATAAGATTTAAAAATTTAGTAAATCCCATGAAAATGTATTTGAAATGTTCTATTCATTTTTTTAAAAAGTGAATCTATAATTACTGAAAAATCAGGTAATCATTACATTTTATTAATGTTATATTAAAAAGAAGTTACCGTATTTGTATTCATCATGGTAAAAAGTTTAGCTATCTCTTCTCTCTACCTCTGTTTTTCTCTCTGTGTGCACTTATTTACCTTGAGAACAACATCAGAAAACATTCTGTACCAATTTTCTTGTCCAGAAAGGGTCTGTTTCTTAATTTAATACAGTGCTCTATGTTTGATATTGGAAATTTTACCCTTAGAAAATGTTTGACAATAGGAAATAATAGACTGTGTGTATTAGTTATCTTCCTCAAATGAACAGCCATTATTTTCCATATTCATTTTCATCAAATCTTATGAAGAATAAAAATTTTCTTCCCATGAATTGAGATGCATATTTACAAATGAAATGGGATATATGTATACATATAGCTAGTTAGAAAACTAATTATATGAGTTGAATTTACATGTGGAATATTCTGGAGTATAGAAATTGAATATTCTAAGATTATAGTTGAACAGCGAGAAATTATTGAGGTTGTTCAGTTATTAAATATGGATTCTATTCCAGAATCATTCTTGAAAGGAAATCTTTTATAAGCAGAAATCTTGGCCAGGAACTAACTACCTCCTTCTATCCTCACCCTTCTTCCTACACCTCCTGTTTTTTTGTGCATATGCATGTTTTAGTTAAATCACTGACAAGGAAACTACCAGCCTTATGTTTCCACTAATGTTAGAAACAGCACATAGAATTTGTAATGTTAAGCATAACAGCTGATCATACTATAGAGGAGTAAAAAAGAAGAAAAAAAGATGCCATTAACCATGCAAATGTGTGCCACATCTGTACTAAATTGTCATTTGCATGAATACAGCTAAGGCAAGCAGGATTACTGTCATTAGAGCAGTGCTGTTTGCACCGCTATATTGTACTTAAGGTTATGTGGGTGTTTCCATTTATAATGCCCCCCTTCTTTTTAGGGGTTTATAATTTGGTTATAATAATCTGCTTTTGGATGAAACATTACTACGAATTCACAGTGGGGGGGCAATTTTTAATTACAAAATTGGATTCAAATTGATTCAGCTATATTTTAGCTGAAATAAATGAAGCACACTAACAAAAAAAATGTTTCATGTTTAAATACAGTTCTTCTGAGTGGAATGTAAGAATGTGGTCTTTTAAGTTTAAGGTAGAAAACAAGTTTTATAGCAAGCTTTTATGTTTGTTGACTTTGCACAGTCTCTCAGCAGGAAGGCAATACTATGGAATTTGTCCATTTTAGTTCTTGACAAACTTCAAAAAAATGGTATTTCAAGTAAATGTTTTATTAATGAGTTTATCACACCAGTTCTTGATGAACTACACACTGCATATTGATTTGGGTCTCTTTAGCATCTAACAAGACACAAAGTAGTATACACATATTAAAGAACAATTTTACAAAGAATGTTGCCTATTTATGAATTAATAACATATTACTTCAGAAATTTTAGGTTGACAGGCAGTTTAAATAATAAAATAGGAAAATATTAAAAATAAATCTACCACATGTTCCCACAATTCCACTACTCAGTAACTACCCAAAGAAAACAAAACTAATTTGAAGGGTTATATGCACTTCTATGATCACTGCAGCAAAATTCACAATAGCTAAGTTATGGAAACAAGTGCCCAAGAACAGATGTGTAGATTAAGATGTGGTATACACATGTATACACACACACACACACACACACACACACACACACAGGAATACTACTCAGCCATAAAAAAGATGAAATGTTGCCATTGAGAAAACATCAATAGAACTGCAGGGATCATGTTAAATGAAGTGAGAAGAACAAAGGCACATACTGGATGATTCATTCATACAGGGAACTTAGGGAAACCAAACAATGAGATAATACCAAACCAAAAACAAACCCTAGAAATCTGACTGTAAAACTGAGGTTACCAGCTGGGATGGGTGGTGAAGAGCAGAGCAAGGCAGAGAAAAATTTACTATGGTGTAGGACAACAGGCACCTTGCTAGTGGGTATTTATGTTATCATATAATTGAAGAGGTGTGACACTGTATCTCTGAATCATATATAGTACCAAAATCCAGAATTGCCTCAAAAAAATAGAAAACAGAAAAAAGAAAATCAAAGACACAATTTGACTCATAAGTATTAATTTGAATAACTTGTATTTCTTTTATATAGGTATTGGTTTGCAAGATATGTTTGCTTAGTTATCACTTTCAGCAACTTTATATTTTGAAAGGTCATACTGTGTTGTTTTACAGTAATGGCAAAAAACAGTACCTAAGTTAATACTCATACATTTAATACAGTTATAGGTAATTGAACTAATTTAGATTGTTCCTAAAATTCTCTTTGGAAAAGATAGTTATTTGGTAGTTTATGTAAGCCCCCATGACTGTTGAGAATTGTCATTTTGTTGATATAATGTGCATGTGCCAAAATATATGCATTTTTTTAGAGGTATAAGTCAGGATCCTTTCAGGGAATAAGTAACACCATTAGATAGGAAAATTTGAAGAGAATTTACTAAAGGGACAGTTTATAATTTGGATGGATAGAGAAACAGTATAATCTTGGGATTAGTAACAAAGGGATTTCAGTGTCAATCCTCATCCTATAGGCAATGGGGGGGGGGTGGAATTATTGGAACCTAAAGAGAAAGGTTGGTTGAGGCTCTTCTGATGGGAACTGTTAAGTTTAGTGTAAAGAAATAACCATCTCAAGAAATAATGTCACAGAAAAAGAGTAGGGGGATTAGACACTTGTACCTCAATTTTCTTACTGCCTCTAATCCTCTTGAAACAGCCATCCTTGGATATTTTAGATAAGACATCAGCATAAGTAAAAATAAATGTATTAAATCTATATGACTGCAAGTCTTAATGGGACTTTCTTTGTTCATACCACCCTCTTTTTGAACATTAATTCATCAATTCACAATAACCTGTACAGAGTCTATAAGTAGCAAACAGGCAGTTTTGTAAGATAAAGTTGGATATGACATGAACTGCATTATAGAAGGAACAAAATTTGATGGGGAGATAGAACCTATACACTGAAATCTAATTTTGGCATTAGTGCTATTTCAGTAGTACAAATTATGAGCTATCATGAGATGAGCTATAAGGGATTCATTTGTAACAGATGTGGAAAAGACATAGAGCACATGCTAGCTAAATGATGTAGGTCTCAAATGGTGGCTTGATTTCCAGAGGCAAAGGGTGGGTATTCCTTCCTGAAGAACATTATCTCTGTGGTACAAGAGTCTGAGAGGATACAACATTTCAAGGAATGTTTCATGTGGGAACAGTATCAGTTAAAAAGAGGATAGGCTGATGATCTGCTAGGAGGGGACCTTAAATGTCATTATATGAAATGTGTGTCTTCTTAAAAATGAAAGGAATGTTTCTGTAAGTTTTAGAATAAAGAAGTAACACAATAGAACAGACTATTAAGAAAGATTAGTCTCACTTCCCCAAGTAGTTTGGACTAGTTTTGAGATGATCTACGTATGGGACAATCATTTAGGAAACAAAATTATTAAGCCAATATTTATTAAGATGACAAGGACTGAAATAGAATGGAAACAATGAAACAGAACAAATAAGGCACCAATATATGACTTTGTAATGAATTTCAATATATTTCAAATTGAAATACCTGTTTCAAATCCAATTATTTTTAAAAAGGAGGAAATATTTAGATTATCAGGCATATCACAATGTAGTATCATATTCTCCTGAATATAAGTTGCTTTCGGTATGCTCTTATAAAGCCCAGAGAAGCTGATGGCTTTCTCCTCTGCCTCCCTGCTGTTCCAACAAGTATCATTATCTCTAATCCCAGCCTTGCTCATCCTGCTGAGCATCCAGTAGCTATAAAAGATAGCTTTTTGCAGTATTAACTAAAGCCCTCAGTCCAGTGGCAGCATGTGGATATTTTGGCATATTTTAAACTATGCTTTTTTGAGTGATTTATTGAAATTTATCTAAGATATCTGAATCTAGAAAACTTATTCTCCTTACCTGGTTTGGAACACTCTACTAGAAAGGTGTATGTTGTTATTATGTGGTGATTCATACTGATTACATTTTTTATGTTTGTATATATTTGGTTTTGTGAAATCAAAACTTATTAACAACATAAAAAGGCATCGATAGTGCAATTTTAAAATTTATCAGTCAAGTCAATAAACACGGCATTGTTAGAAATAGAATAATGCAGATCCCTTCTTAAAAGTTCATATAAATATGAAATTCTTAGCGCTGCATTTATTATTGCTGAAATCCTTTTCATCTTCAGTCTTTATCCTCTTAGGTGAGGATGTGAAGTTAAGAATTGTGACTTCTGAAGGGAAAAATCAAATACTGTATGAAAATTAACAATGTTGTGAGAAAATAAATTTAAAAAAATAACTTTAAAAAAAGAATGTGTGACTTAAGGCCTGATTTCAAAAATAGCTGCCCTATGAGCAAGTCATTCTGTTTCTCTCTGGGTTTTCATTGCCATCTCTATAAAACTTAAGAATTGAGCTGATTGATCTTTAAGTCTATTTCAGATGATAGGCATGGCTTTTTAAAATCCCCTTCAAATATGCGTATGTTGATATCGTAAGGGTCCCACAAAAATAAAATGTTCAAATGTAAATGTTTTATATGTTTATGGGTAAAATTGGGAAATTATGCTTCATAATGACAATATGTGAAGAGCAAAGTTTTGCTTTTGTGGCACCAAACAGTGAATCAAAAGATTTACACACTTAAACACACACACACACACACACACACACACACACAGAGTCAGTAAACATATTTTCAAGCATCTGGATCTTTTACATTATGAAGACCAAAACATCCAGATGTTTTCACTGTGTTTTATGGTAGGCATATTTTCTATACATCACTTGAGAATATCATTATTAGTAATCCCAAAGAAGAGTATACCTATGGGGTGTTTGTGTTTCCCTGTGTGTCAGAGAGAGAGACAGATACAGTGTGGGAAAGAATTCTCACCCACCTACTTCACAGGGTATAACACAGCATATCCTACAACTACTTGCTGAAAAAATGAGATAAGTTCTCCCCTCCAGCTTAATGTCATCTTGATTTTGGTGTCAAACTTAAAGGACAGATTTGCTATGACTTCATCTCCGGAATCATAGCAGGAATCTAGAAAACTTAAATAAGGGACCAGGAAAATGAATATAAGAAAGTGAAAATCAAAATCAACAAAAAACTATGAACCAGAGACACTTTTTGGGGGGTGGGGGGTGGGAGGGGAAGGATTGGGGTCAGAATGGGGCATTTGCAATTGTATGGGGGAATATAAAAATAAAATTTATTATTAAAAAAAATAAAAAAATAAAATAAAATATTTTTCTGTTCATAACTTAGTGTGTTTTCACTGTCTTGTGATTTGTCCTATATTTTATTCTACTTGAATATATAAATGTGCACTATCTTTTTATTCCTCAGTGTTTGTCTTAGTGTGTTTGTGCTGAAAACAGGTGGGGAGAGCCCTTTCAGTGAGCTGCAGGACTGAGGGGTCACCAAAGAAGCCTGCTTTCCTTACTTGTCAGTTCAAGTTACTGTAAAAAGAATAGGTCTTAAAAATGCATGACTTCATGTGGTCAAATGTGTCAGAAATGGTTTAAAATAATACAATCCTAAGAACCATAGGGGGTGGGAGGAACAGCAAAAAAATCACTGGTATTTTCTTCTCCTATATCCCATATTTACAGCCAGTGCCATAAAGGCGCACTAGGAATATAGGTGATATGCAGTCATTTTCTCCAAATAAGTTTTGTCAAAATAACTGTATTTACCACTCTTATTAATTATCTTGATATGTATTGCTGGAGTATATGTCTCTAAATACCCATGTACTTTAACCTGGAGGCAATTCTAACTCCAATCATAAGATGAGGACGGATGCGGTTGAATGGGACTTCTGGATGCTCTGGCATGACACGTTAGGAATAATCTCAATAGAAATAATATCATTAGGTAATAATTTACAAATTTTTAAACAACCCTACATTTTTACCTTAAATGAAAAGAAGTGCGATGACTAATAGCATTTCCTAATTATGCTGATGCTTTTTCAAACTTGTGTCAGTGTACATTTTAATTGGATGCTAAGTTATATAAAATTTGAAGTCAAAGCATTATATGGTAGGAAATATTTTTAGTTTTCTAATATATATTGAGTCATTGCATATATTATGTACCTAGTCAGGGAGAAAATAGTCTGAATTTGTACTCCAAGGGGTGTCCAGTAGTAGGAGCATTAACTTTTTTCTCTTTGAAGATATTAATCTTGTAGTTGGAAAGTCACAATTCATATCCTACCTGAATAAATTCATGTAACCAAATTCAGCAACAATATGTGCCTTAATTTATGTAGACAGTTATATTTACTTATGCAAATGACATAAATTCAGGTATAGTCCAGTAATCTTTGCCCTCAAAGGCTCCTTGGCACATCAAATTGGGTTTTGTTCACAAACTGGCAAACTACAATTTTTCAGGTGCAAATTTAGAAGTCACTTTCAAAAACATGGAATGTCAAGTCATTCCTGAGAAATGACTAGTAGGTTAACCTGAGAATTTCAGAGCACAAACCATATTTCATTTCAGAAATTTATAAAGGTCCAAATTTAAATAATTTGTTATCATATTCTTAGCCCAAAAGTACCAAAGGTACTAAATACATTTGAAGATATTTCTCTTTGTAAATTCAGACCTGTAATATCTGTTGAGGGTAAGTAAACAGTTGGCAAGGAACTCCCTCTTGTGGTCAAACATTCTTAATTAGAAAAAGAGATTTGTACTCAACTGATGGTCTGGATTATTAAAACGTGGGTCACTTGTAACTATTAAGATTAACAATATTGATATAAGTGGTTTTACTGAAGCAATTCATTACAAATTAGAGCTGAATTCTGAAACATATGATCTTAATTTTTTCTAAAAGTGAGTTTTGCAATGCTGTTCAGGCTAAATCCATTGTGAATTTCAATGTCCAAAGGTTCTTGTTATTTTTTAAAATTTATGGCATTCTCTTAAAATTATGTACACACACACACAAATATTTCAAATTGTCTGACTCAAAGAAGCCATTTATGAACTAAGTTTTGTAAGACATTCACATCCTCTTTATTTTGATCTCACCACTTTGTTTTCTAATAGTTTCTAGAATTAGGATTGCTAAGTGTTTCTTTAAGCAGCAGGAAAAACAGTTCCCATATGTAGTTAACCAATACACTCCCAGAGTACATGCATCACAGTTGATCATCAGTGGCAATAAATGCCTGACATCCAATCAGAAATTTCCTAAATACATATGATGAATGATTAAATTACCAGATGCTTCATGAAACTGACAAATATATTTTCCCGATTGTTTGACGTAAGCAATGCCAACCACTTCACGAAACAGGGAATAGACACTATCTGCTCTGGTACTGAGTATGCAGTTTATTTCCATGATATCAAATTAAAATCTGATGTCAAAAAGCCTGGAACTTGTAACAGCACATGAAAGGTCAGCAAAAGCACTGAGTTCAGATGAGGTCACTGCTACCAATTCAAATACTAATGATACAAAATGAACCAATTTCGTTTGGACATAATTTTTAATATGAACAAAAGAAGACTCCGAAGTTCAATAAGAGTTATTTTTTAAGGTGGGATGGGAGGGAGGGACAGACATATAGCAGGAGAGGAACAGAGAAAGGGAGAGAGAAATGCTGCACATATATAAATTGTGCAGTTTGTGCGATTCCGGATGTCTACATGTCAAGGAGCTATTTCTGTACATGTGCTGTTTCAAGATTCCCTTTGCCTGCCTAAAGTTAAACACTCAGTTAATCATCAGCCAAATGATGCACTTACACTTTTCTTTAAACAAGCTAGGCAAGAATATGCATAAGACGACAAATTTTTTTTAATTTTTGTTCTTATTTTTACCTACTCTTATTGTAAAGTTCTGTTGACCACGGTGTATTTTATATTTTAATTTTTTCCTTATTTTTTAATATAGAATGAGGTATCAGAACAAGGCTAACTATAGAAAAGTGAGTGTATAACATTTTTCAAACATTAGAAATATAATAAACATTTGTGGTTCCCCATATGTGGGTACATTGTAGTGGTTTTAGTAACTGTTGAGTAGACATTGACTAATTTCTCTTTTAATAAATAGTTTGTTTTCTAAAGTTATTATTTTTAAGATCTACATACTCTCTACTCATTATTGTATGAATGAACTATAATGTACTTACTCAAACAACCATAGCCAGATACATTTAAATATCTGTCCCACTCTTTTAATATTAAGATAAAAAAGGATAAATATTTACACAGTATCTTTACACATATGCTAATTATTTAATGATATTCAGATTAGTGAATTATAACAGATAAAATGCCATAATGTTTTGATTAATGTGTTTTTACTTTTATTTAAAATGTATATTTTAATGAATTTGTAAATATATTTCATGGATGAATTTTCATTTAAATATGGAATTCATAAGCATTGTTAAAGAAATATAATTTATGTATTTTTTCCCAAAATAAAAATGTTTCTTTACATCAGAAAAATACTAATCTCTGAGTTCAAACTCAGGATTCATGTAAAGGAAATACTATTAATGGTCAATAGTTATAATGCATACTATCATCAATATATACATTTCTTTATACTTCACTCACTGCATACTATTAAGACCCTATAACACTTTTGGAATTAAGTCTTCACAAAACTGCTTTATTTTGTATATTTAGAGAAAACTTTATCTTCTCTATAATTTAATTATTTGTAAATAAATTTTCCTACAACTTAGTTTTGAGAACATTAATATATTTCAGGAGGAAAAAAAGAGTAGGGTAATAGGCACCTATGCAAAATCATTAAGTTATGTGTCTACCTTTTTGTCTACATTTTAATTCCATTACATTAAATCTAAGATTTTATTCAATACAGAATATACAATAATGTTTATACCACTGAGAAAGAAACATCATCAATTATATATATGAGGTGTCTCTGATTATAAGGCAAGTTATTTTATAAAAGTTAAAATTGAGTTTTGATGTCTTAAAATCAATGTGCATATAGTCATATTTATGTAAGATATAAAAATGCAAATAATTGTATATAATTATAATAGGATATCTATCTATCTATCTATCTATCTATCTGTCTGTCTATCTATCTATCTATCCATCTATCCATCCATCCATCCATCCGGCTACAGATATAGATGTACTACAGAACTTTGGCCATATTTTAATGTGTCTTTAAAAAAAACTGAATTAATTTATTTTAATTTAACTTAATTCAATAGGATCATACTTCACATGTTAGCACTTTTGTGCTATATATTATAAATGTATGCTTTAGTCATTTGTAGCTTATGAAATAGCATATAAATGCACAAAGTGCAGGTGAGGAAAAAAATGTACAGTAAAACCTATTACTTCTACAAATATTTTGTTATTTTATTTTTAATTTATGTAATGTAGGTTTGCATCACTGTATGTAATTTAGAGGCATGGCTTCATACCTCTTCAGATTATCACACCACATTCATCACCAAAATCCCCGTCATCCTCCAGCAGGTCTCCTCCCCACTTTGCTTCTTATCCACCACATGCCTCCTCTGGTAGCCTCAATTCTGCAGTGAGATTGCTTGGGTTTGTTTTGGTTTAGTTTTGTCTATTTCTCTGTTTCCCTATTATCCTAAACCTGGGAATGTTTCGTTCAAATATTAGATGAAAACAGATGACTGGTCTACCAGTATCTTCTGTGCCTGCGGCCGACATTGCTAAGTTTCAATGACTCTAAAATGCCATAAATCATTAGACATACCATTATTTTATGCTTGATATATATATATCATATAACCATATATATGATATATATATATATAAATCAAATAAACTCTGAAATGTCATCCATAGCAAGATACACCTCAATTCCAGAGAAGGAAAAGAATCAACCCTGAAATATATGAAATATTATAATCAATCATGGCACTTTTTTCTAGTAAGTCTCAAAACATTTTGCCATGTAACATTCCCTACAGGAATACCAATGGAGAGGGAGTGTTCCTGATATGGAAATGACTGCATGTTAAGAATTGTCTATGATGCCAGAGGTATATGGGTAGCCTTCTAGTTAGTAAATGTAAAGTCTCTGTTATATGATAAATCCAGAATATTGGGTGTCACTCTGATTCTATCTTAAAAAATATAATTCATGTACTGAAGGGATTTCCCATCAATATATCCCTCTAAATTTTATTCAGTTATCACCAAATTAATTAGAATTTATATAGGATGCAGAGAAGAAAATAGAAAAATATTAGGATGGAGTATTCCATGTATTTTATTATTATTATTATATAATAAATATCTACATTTCTTTATACTTCACCCACTGCATACTATTAAGACCCCTATAAGACTTCAGGAATTAAGTCTTCACAAAACTGATTTTTTTTTGTACATTTAGAGAAAACTTTAGCTTCTCTATAACTTTTTTTTATTATTACTATATAACACTCCCAGGAAACTGAAACAGTTTTATCTGTCCCTTTTTCAGAGATAAGGGAACTAAGTATGGGTTAATTGCTAACTTACAAAGTCACACAACTATCAAGGGTACAAGTGTTGGGATTACATCCAAATCTATCTGATTCCAAACCTTATGTCTGTACTATCTCAGAAAATGCTGAAATTTATTTTGCAGGCATTTGGCTCCACAAATTATTCAACAAATAAAAGAATACTTGTACTTAATCAGAACTATAATCTAACATGGTCCAACTACTAAATTTATGTTCCTTTTTTTTCTGATATATTCTGATTATTCACCTACTTATCTGTCTGGTCACTTCCATACTGAAAAACTTACTACTGACACTTATTTACCACTTAAACTCCCAAGACATTTTACTTTTTTTCTTCTTTTGGCTCTAGATTTCTGTAGGCTGATTCAATTTGAGATGCAGAGACTGTAGTTTCTCAAGTTCTTCTGCTATTTCCTTTCGTCTGACTCAACTATCACACACATGCATGCATCACACGCTTACGGTGGTGGCAATGTTCCTGAACTAGCCTATATATCTTTTTCAGTAGAACTGTCTTTTCTTTTAAAAGAGCATATAGTGCAGCCTGATGAATAAAGTTTTCCACTACTGAAATTGCTGAAATACTTCTTGTCATTTCAATGTCATTGAAATACTTCAACATCATCATAGGTCAAGGTGGAGGTTTAGGACAAGAGGAGGAATAGGTCAGTTAGTCATAATATTTTTGGAGGAAACTGTACTTCAAGCAAAATCAGCTTACTTGCTCATTCTAAAGAGATATTTTTGTTCCTTATGGAACATGCCACTTCAATTTTAAGGCTTTTCTCTGTGAAGAAGTAGTTCCCTCTGGTGCCTGAAACTACCGTATAAACCTATTGTGATTTTTTTGGTAGAAACCATGACTCTCTTGGGTGTATTACTCTGGTTTAAAGTGGCCCCTCAATTGTAAGTGTTCAAATTGCTACATGGACCATTTATACAGAGGTATTTCTTTTTGAAGCAAGAGTGAAATCAAGTGTTTTTGTGCCACACCAGGGACCCAACATGCTCCAATAGATAAGCCACTGGCCTAAGGATGTAAAATCCTTCATACTTCATTTTGCTCATATGCTTTGTTATCTGTTTAGAGCCATATAGTTAAATCTTGTTCATTTTAATTTGGAGACATTAAAAACACCAAAGGAAAGGAATCCAAAAATTAGATATTTTATGCTAACTGAAACTGAGTATTTACACAACTACATCTTTGGTTTAAAAAAAAAAAAAGTCAGAGGAAATGTTTTTCAAAGGAGTGAAGGTGTTATAAGAATGGAAAAATAAGTAAAACCTTTTTATAAAAGTGACTGCAGGGTCTCCCCTGGTGGCACAGGAGGTTGAGTGCCATGCTGTGAGGCTGTCCACAGCCTCTGCAGCGCCGAGGCAGACCTCTCCTGTCTTGTCCACTACTCCCCTCAGCAGTGTATTTCGTCAGTCTGCCTGTTCTGTTCCCCACTCTGTCTCTGGTGAATCCTCTCACCCTACCGCACATCTGGCCTGTACCTTGGTTATTATATAAATATTTTTTTAAAAAAGTGACTGTAATCTGGGACTCCGGATGTCTATAAATCTTGAATCTAGTAACAGATAGATTTTAATTCTTGTTAAGATGTTTAAAATATTTAATGGAAATTGGAGACATTCTGTACAGTGGTAAAATGTTGACTTGTATGATTTTGACTGAAAATATAGCAGCTCTACTTTTCATAATGCTCAAAAGATTTTACTGGTGGTTACATAATATTTAATTTTTAATAGGAAAAATTCATCGATGTAGGCTGATATGCAAAGATATTTTTAAACACAGGATCCATCAATTCAAAATACTAAGAGATAATTGATGAAAGTGTTTGAATTTCAAAGATTCATAATTCAGCTTCTTTGATATTAAATTGCTTAATAAGGAAAACACTTTTAAGATTACAAAATCCCTTACAAAAAATCAAATATCAATAAGTTCATGATTTAAGGAGCTGAATACTAATGCAACTGATATTCCATTGTATTACATTAAGTGTATTAAAATTATGTTTTTCTTTTATTTATAATGGATGTACTTTCTTCTTGAACACGCTATACAGAATGGGTATAATTTGACAATTATTCAAACATAGCATAGTTCATGCATTATTAGATCAGAGATTACTGAACAGGAATTTCTGAGTTCCTGCTTGGAATTAAGAGGTAGAAGATGGCTTTAATGATAACATGGACAAGCTAGGAGTGATCACTAAAACATTTTCAGATGGGACCCAAAGAAGAAATGGACTCTTTCCAATAAAGTCTTACACTTCTTGACACAGCATCAGAGAATGTAGTATAACTGAGAGAGAACACAGAACCCAAGGTTGGTAAGCCACATCAATCCTATGTTAATGAGTAATAATTATTATTTTTAAGGTGAACTTCTATAAGGGTACCTAGCAAATATGTCAATTTCAATGGCATAAATATTATTTAATGAGATATATATCATGAATTCCTAAAACAAGTTGTTACACTTAATGTGAAACATTTATAAAATCTGTGTTACTTAGAAGGAATAATTGGTCCCACAATGTCTTTGATAATGAGAAACTAACTTTATATTTGGATTCAGAGTTATAATTTTCATACTTACATCAAAGGCAAATAGTGAACTGGATATCACTTTCTTTTTACAAATTTTGTTCTGTCCTTCCCAGTGATTTTTCATGAAGATCTTAGATATTCCTTATAAGGAACTTCCATTTATGTGTTGTAAGTTTGGACTGGCTATAACTTGCCTCAGTTTTATAAATAATGATTACATTTCCCAGAAAAAAAGGAAAAAGGCACATAAACATCCCATTTAAAAAGTTGCTTCACTTTTATTTTTCTATTTTCTGAACTAGATGTGAAAAAACATAAAATTGGGTCCAGAGAAAGAATATTTGAATAGGCATTTTTAAGAGCTGCATTATCACATGTTAGGAGCACAAACAGATGACTTGGGCTTAATTCTGTGTTTTGCCACAGATAAATTAAGGTAGCATTAGTAAAATGAAGATGATACTACAAGTAATGGTAAATGTTAAGAAAAGTGCATATTCTGTTCACTGCTAAAGATAATTATGTAGCCTAGCACCTCAATTTCCTCATCAATAAAAAGTATTTTGAATATAGAATTTCTACATTCACTACATTTTGAAAATTTTATATAAATAGTAATTATTTACTTGGACTTCATGTGAAGTTAAGTATCTTTAGTGTAATGGACATTCATATTCTTTAAGATAAAATTTATTGCATCTAAGGGTATATTACAACAAAATCTGAGAACCATTTGTTATCTTTTGTGTATAGATGCATGAAATAAACTAAAAATGGTAGGGTATATTTAGAAGGGAAATATTTAGAAATATGGTAAAACAGGAAAAAGAATAAAACAGAAGAATATTATGTGACGGGCAGAGGTGAGAGTAAAACTGAAGAAGGTATATGTGAAATGTTCATCAGTAAAATGTTCTCCAGATATCTACTGCTGATGTATCTAGGAGGGAGGGAGGGAGGGAGGGAGGGAAAAGAGAAAGGGAGTGAGGGAAGAGAGGGGGGAGGGAGGGAGAGAAAGAAGAAAACAAGAACAATTTATGCCAAATAAAACCAATGGCCTCATTATATGTATGAGTTAGGGGTAATAAATCACTTGGAAGTAAAAAGTAAAATAAGCACCTCATATAGTGAGTTATTCATATTTAGCTGCAAGTCAACATATTCAACAAAAGTAACATAGGAAAAAAGAGTAGCTTAGAGGACCTCCCTGGTGATGCAAGGTGTTAAGACACAACCTATGAAGCTATCCGCAGCCACTGCAGCATGAGTTTGATCCCCAGCTAGGGAGCTACCCACATGGCATGGCAGACCTCTCCTGACTCGCCCACTGCTCCCCTTAGCAGTGTATTTAGATCAATCTGCCTGTTCTGTTCCCCACTTTGTCTCTGGTGAATCCTCTCACCCCTCACACCTCTGGCACATACCCCAGATCTTGTATGCATAAATAAATCAATCTTTAAAAAAATTAAAAACCAATATCAAAGGAAAAAAAGGTAGCTTAGAATCATTCTGGAACTTATATCAAACACCCACCAAAGAAAGAAAAACCTACCTATGATGTTAGATTTAAGTACTAAGAGTGTAACAGAAGGAAGCAATCTTGAAACGATAACATTTTGGAGGATAAAAGTATTAATAGTAAGAGAGCTCTTTGGAAAGGGCATGATGGGGGGGGGGAGGGAAAAGGGGGAAATTCAAGATCACATAGAATAATTAAAGTATACATTTCCTCTCCACTACTATCTGCTTAGTTGTTATAAAAGTAATAGCTATCTAATGCTACAAAGAGAAAAGAGTACTTTTGAAATGTGAATCTCTTAATCCATTTCAAATACTTGGTGTATCTATAGATGTGCAGGGACACGAATCAGTCACTGATTAAAAATGACTTCCAAAAATAATTCAGGGCCTCCCTGGTGGCTCAGGGGTTAAGTCTCAGCACTATGAAACTATCTGAGCAGCATGAGTTTGATCCCTGACCAGGGAGCTAATACACATGGCACAGCAGACCTCACCTGTCTTGCCAGCTGCTCCCCTCATCAGTATATTTCAGTAGATCTGAATGTTTTGCTCCCTACTCTGTTTCTGGTGAATCCTCTCACCCCCCATACCTTTGGCCTGTACTCCAGTTCGTGTATGCATAAATAAATAAATCTTTAAAAAAATAAAAAGTAAAAAGTAAATAAACCAATTGAAAATATGTAAAACATGCAAATAAACATTTTTTCCAAGGAAGAGTTAAAAAATGCTCACAGATACATGACAAGGTGTTCAACAATAGGAGCCATCAGGTAACTGCAAATGAGAACTACAAGTTATTACCTCATAATTGTTAGAATGTCTATTATCAGAAAGACAAGATATAATACATGATATAGGGATGTGGATAAGAGGGAGCCTCGTACAATGCTGATGGACATGTTAATTGTGTCGCAGGCACTAGGTAAACAGTAAAGAGTTTTATCAAAGACCTAAAAGTGGAACTACCAGTTGTTAAAATAACTTCATTTCTGGCTATATAGTCAAAGATTATTACATGTATTTGGAAAAGATATTTGCACTCCTATGCTCATTGCAACATTATTCAATGGAATACTATTCAACCTTTAAAAAGAAGGAAATCCAGCAATTTTCTATAACATAGATCATCTTCAAGGATATTATGCTAAAATATGACAAAGATAAATACAGTGTGGTATAACTTATTTGTGAATCTTAAAAAAAAGAAACTGAATAGAATGATGGTTGCCAGTGGCGTGGGTGCAGAACATGTGGATATGTGTTGGTTAAAGGATACAGAATTTCAGATATAAGATTAATAATTTCTAGGATCTAGAAATTAATGACTATCATTAATAATGCTGTATTTCACATTGGAAATTTGCTAAGTCAAAAAATCTAAGCATTCTCACCAAAAGAAAACTGTGAGGTGATAGATATGCTAATTAACTCAACCATGGTAACCATTTAAAAAAAGTATAGATATATCAAGTAATACATGCTTTAAATATAGTAAAATTTTGTCAATTACACTCAATAAACTAGGGGGGAACTCTAGGGCCACCAGTTCAACAATTTATATGAAATGGAATAATTCCTTCAAAGACAGTTACCAAAACTTACATACCAAAAAACTGACAACCGGAATACATCTATATCTATCACTTATATCCAAATTGATAACTTTCCAAAATAAAAAGCTACAAGTTGATAAAGGTTTACTATTGCCTTCTACAAAGATTTCAATGAAGAAATTACAATTCTCTGCAAATTAGAATCAAAAGTAAAACTTCCTAACTCATTCTATCAAGCCATTCTTTAATCCAAAACCAAAGACATGATGAGAGGACAAATTAAAAACCATTATCTTTCATAAGCATAGATGTAACAATTTTCAACAAAATATACGCATGAAGAATCTAATACTGTTTAAAAAGAACTATACACCACCAAAGAATGTGCTTCAAAATACAAAATTAATGTAATCCATCACATCAATTGACTATAGAATGAATATAGTATGTCAACAGATGCAGAACAGGCAGGTAACAAAAAAATACACATTCATAAATAAAATTCTCAGAAAACTAGAAATATAAGAGGACTTCCTCAACTGGATAAAAGACATCAACAAAAACTTATGGACACCATAATACTTAATAGTGAGTTATTAGATTTCTCCCTGAAGTCAGAAGATAAGGCCACCTTTTACTACTTCTACTGAACATCATATCAGAAGTCTTAACTAATGCAATATGAGAAGTAAAGGAAATTAATAAGCAAACAGATTGGAAAGAATAAATAAAACTGTTTTCACTTACTTATCATATAATTACTCTTAACAAAAGTTCCAATTACCCAAAAATACAATTATGCTGTGTGCAATATATAAGGTTAATATACAAAAATCCATTTATTTTAGCTATACAAAAGTGAAATTAAAGGCATCATTCATATTAACATTATAAAAATGAAACATCTACTTAATAAATCTACAATATATTCAAGATTTTTGTGTACAAAACTACAAAACTATGATAAAAGAAATAAAGGAAAATAAATATGATAAAATGTTTTATTCAAGTTTAGAAAGCCTCAACATTTTCAAGGTGATAGTGCCTGTCAACTTGATCTATAGATTGAAAATCCCAAACAAAATTTAAGCAAATTATTTTGACAATATGGACAAAATATATCTAAAGTTCATAGGGAAGGTCAATGACTCAGAGTAGCCAACATAATACCAGACAAGAAAGCCAAATTTGGAGAATTTAAACTGAATTTTGAAGCTTCAAACTATGGATTTAGTTAATAAAACTGTACTTGATGTGGGTCAATAAAATTTGCGGAAAATAAAAAATCTTCACTTTCAAAATTCCTAACATAAATTATTAACTGTACGTACTGCATTTACTAAATTATGTATGACTCCAAAACATATACACAACTGAAAATATGAATAGTAGACAGTTTATACATATATTTTATATATATTTTGATTGACTAAACTTAGATCTGATATTAGTTTATCATGAAACCCAATCTGAATTGAACTGAATGGTGCCTCCCTCCTTGAATTCTATTGTCCGGAGCCGTCCGGAGTATGTGCCGTGTTGCATTATGCGTGCCATGAGTTCGCTTTACCGTTTCGCCTTCGGAGAACCACAGGTTTTTCCTGTAAAGCACATGAGACTGGGAGGTACGGGGGGAGGAGCTACGAGGGTATTAAGAGGAGAACGCGGGAGAGAGAGGAGGAGAAGAAAAAGAGATTTAAGAGGAGAACCATGAGAGAGGAGAGTACTGCGAGAGGAGCAGAGAGAAGGCCAGGGAAGTAAGAAAGACAGGGAAAAGAAAGACATGGAAAAGTAAAAGAAAAGGATAAAGGAAAAATAAAGAAGCAAACGCTAGCGTCAAATTCTCAAGCCCCTCATTTCAATCCTCAGCCCTTCTCTTTCCGTGCCTCCGAATCCCACGGGTCGGGACATTCTATGTTGAAATCCTGTCCCCAATGTATCCGACCACTTGTGTACCTTTTGACCAACATGTACCCACATCTCCTGCTCCCAAGTACCTGGAAAACACCATCGTATTCAATTTCTATAAACTTGACCTTTTTTAATGATTCACAAATAAATTACATACAGTATTTGTCCTCAGTGACTATGTTAGGATATAGTTAAAGAGGCAATTAAGCTAAAGTAACTGATTAGATTATCTAATACAACTGCTATTTCTTAAGAAGAGATTATAATCCAGATGCTCATAAAGGGAAGAACATCTAAAGACACTAAGGACATAGCCATCTAGAAGAATAGGAAGGAGGCCTCAGAAAAAAAAGCAGTCCTGCTAACATACTGATCTGAGACTTCTGGTTTTCAAAATTGTGAGAAAATAAATTTTCGTCATTTAAGCTATATAGTTTGGGGTACTTTGTCAGAGTAATCCTAGTAAACTAATACATGAAACAAATGGGTAAAGTAAAAAAAAATCTAGTACTAAAAATATTTCTATTATCATAATGAAGTTTACAGAGGAATGATGATTCACTGTTCTTTTTATTAGCTATTCATTTTCTTGATTTTTGAAATGATAATGGTGTTTAACCCTAGAGCATTGATCAAAAAAAGGATATTATTCATCATTGCAGAATAGTTTTTTGAAGGTAAAAAGAAGGTAATGAGATGTATCTTTTAAAAGTTTTCATAAATAAACCTATGAAAATTCCTTTAATTTTTACAAATAATTTTACCTCACCAGTGTAGATGCAGTATAAATATTATAAATTTGATATTTATGCTTCATAAAATTAAAGACATTATGTTTGCTTTTTAATCTTAAATTCTACTTATATTTATTAAAGCATAATATAGCATGTAATATGAATGTGCTTACAGAATACACAATTCAGTCAGTGATTACTCATTTTAGTACTTATGCAAATTATATATGTGCACATGTGTGTTTTGGTGAGTGCAGGTGTATGCATGAGTATAGATATTTGTATGCATATGTATAAATGTGTGAGCATATATGTGTGCACATTTGTATGCCAACATTTAGCTGCATACCTGTGTTTCCATGTGGCAAAAATGTGTGTGTGATTGAACGCACGTATTTTTGCATCCATGAATATGTGTATATATGAAAACTTATGCATGGACATGTGAAGTGGCAACCAGAATGCTTAGCACAGCTCCTGACAGATATTGACTATACAAAAAATATAAAAAAATGACATGATATTTTCAGGAACGATTTTATATTAATTTCTAATTGATATATTTACTGTGAAAACTGAAATGTCTATTTTTTCATTCAAATAACTACAATCATAAATTTAACCAAGCTATATGATTTAATATGAAATAATAAGTTTATTCCAGTATTTGGAATAATTGGAAGCTTTCTATTTTTCTTATTTACTTCACTGTATGATTTCTAATCATAATGTTACATTTCTCCTGATAAATGCATATTTTTCAAATATTATGTGTTTTATGAGCTTTCAACTTGCAGACAAGGTTTAAAAATAAAATCTGGGCCTCCCTGCTGGTACAAGGGGTTAAGTGTCAGCACTATGAAGCTATGTGTAAGTACTGCAGCATGAGTTCAATCACCCACCAGGGAGGTGATCCATATGGCTCAGCAGACCTCTCCTTTCTGACCCCCTGTTCCCCTCAGCAGTGTATTTCAGTCATTCTGCCTGTTCTGCTCCCCACTCTGTCTCTGGTGAGTCCTCTCACCTTCCCCCACCTCTGGCCTACATCCCAGCTCTTGTATGCATAAATAAATAAATCTTAGAGCTAAATTTAATGATAATACTTGCAAAAATATCATTTTTTAACGTTTTACTTTTGTCTATGACCAATTTCAAATCACACACAAGTTGTTCATTCATTAAAATTGGCAAAATGAACATTCTGATACTTCACATTTACAAAAATTTTCCATGTGAATTAAAAGTCTTGTTTCTCTCACATTTTCTTCATGACATTGTTGGACAAAATAATTTCAAGAAAGTAAATATTCATCTTTTGTCTCCCTTTTCTAGTTTTCAACATTCTATGAAAAGAATACTTTTTAAAAATCATTTACTTTCCATCATTCAATATCTTAAAAAGACTGAAAATATTTTCTCACAGATCTTTCAGTCTTTCTTGATTGACATATTATTGATATTACCCTTTTGTGTTTTTCATGTTCAATCACAATGCTCTTTTTTTTCTTGTTTAGTACATAACACTCAATTATCATCAAAAAATGCCTATTATTTGTTGTTCATATCAAAAATAAAGGCAATTTTAATAACTATTGTATTCAATTTTTACCCAAAAAATACCAAAAATAAAATAAATTTTCAAGTATATTTAACTATTTGAAAATTGGAACTATTCTAAACTAAAATTATAATTTTAGAGACTTTATTATATTTAAAGATTATACCCATTTAAAAAAGTTATTAAAGAATTACCAAAAGCTGTTATGAGATGTATTATTTGTATATGAAATATTTATAGCTATATAGAATGACTAGTCATGTTTGTTCAATTCTATCTTACCCTGCAGGGTTTTCAATTACTTTAAGGGTCAGTAATGTATACTTTGTCAATCATTTCTAGAATCAGACTATTTAGAATAGGACTAACCTTATTAGAATTAGGTTTAGCATATCCCAATAAATATTATTTGTGTAAGTAGGTACCTGGCTCCTAGAAAGCTTTTTCCCCACTTATAAAGGTATTTAGTCATCCATTTTTTCATTTACTCAATTCTACAATTAGTAGTTTGCTTATGTTGAACCTACAAAATTAAAGAGAATTTTTCCCATAAAACTGTGGTGGAGGAATGCATCCTATTCCAGAAGAATTGTCTAAGAATATGACTTATAATGAATGGCTGTGGGAGAAAAAGGCTAGAAAAGCAGGGAAGAATCAGATTTAGAGAGACATCAATGTTATATCAGGTATTGTATTCTGTACAGGTATACCTTTTGGGCTTGGAGGAAGAGAAGTAATATGGTCATATTTAAATCTGTTAGCAGACTTAAAGATGGGCTAAGAAAGTAGAGAAAAGAATTATGTTCCTACTGCTAAAGTTCAAATGATACACAATGCAAGTGAGAACCAGACAATGTTAGTGGTGATGGCACAGCAGAGGAGAGTATAAACCTGACACAGATGGAATTGTGAAGAATTATGAAACAAACCACAAAGGACCTACCAGGCTAGAATCAGAATGTCAGAAGGTAAATTACCTCCAAAACTACTGGCAGATAATCTGAGAGAAAATGGAAACATATACAAACTGTGGAATTCTCTAAAAGGCATTGATAATTGGGAAAGATGAATAATTTGATCATTCAGCAATATAAATGTAATTACCCATCTGTGGCATCTGTTGCCTCTTTAATCTGGAGCCTAGTACTTATGTAGTGGCTTGCTGTAATAAACAGATATGGGACATTCACAAAGTTAAGTAATATAATTGGAGTCCATATAAACACAACTTACAACTTCTAGACTTCAAGGGTTAAGGGTCTTTACCTTAACTTTGGTACTGTAATATTGCTCAACAAAGTCTCTAAGTTTGTACTCAAAAACATTTTTGGTGTTAGCAAACATATAGATAACAAACATGTCACCCCTTTGCTTTAATCAAGTTGCTACTAATCAAGTGTCTACCAATCTATCTTCATTATCATCGTCATCTATACACACATCTCTGCAGTGTGTCAACCCACTCATTTTTCTATAAATACACATATGTATAGAATATATACACATGTGTATATATATGACAAATGTTCAAGGGTCCAGGAAATATCTCCATAAATTACAACAAATGGACCAGATATAATACCAAGCACTATTTTTTTAATGGAAGACTAAAATAGTTTTTTACATGTAAATATTTCAAAATGGGGTGGTATTTGTTGATATTTTAAGCAATATAATCAAATACTTTAACTATATATATCAATTTTAGATACAATGCAATCATTATACTATATTCCTTAAGCCTTATCTGTATTTCACAATTTATTTTAAACAATATATGATACTCCAAGGGCCCTGAAGCATCTGATTAAAATATATACTCAATTCTTTTTCCAAATCCAATTTTCTACATCTATCAATTCAAAGTTCAATTTATAATTACAATTCAACTAGGTAATAGAATGCAACACATTTGATTAACTCAAAATTCCAAAAGAACTTTACTTAACATCAAGACCCTCTGATAATGCCCAAAGGAGTATTGATATACTGTAGTTGGACACCGCAGTCCTAATAAACTCCTTCTCATTCTCTGCAATCAATTGTTTTTATTTCCTTTATGCGTATATCAATTCTATAGGAAAACGCTTTTATAAAAATCAATGTGTAAAGGACATAGTCTTTGTCTCGGTTTTTAATGTTTTATTGTGAATAGTACGTGCTCTTGATCAAAATGTAAGTCATTCCTAACACTTTGTAAGTAAGAGAACAAGTCATCATGTTGCTGTCATCAGAAAAAGATTTAATTTCATTCCACACATGTAAATACACTGTTTAAGAATATATTATCTGTATTAAGTTTCTTTTTTTTTAATATTCTATCATTTTCAGCAAGTAAATTATTTAAGGTATCTGAATAGGTAATAATAGAACTTTTAGATGTGAATTAAAAAATGTTACAATGCAGTGTTACTGCATAAAAAGTAAAAATAAGTTTAATATTTTCCTCTCCACAAAATTCTGTATAAGACACTTGGTGAATGATTATTATAAACATTTTAAAGATGCTATGTCCTATCTCTTTAAGAGTATCTAGTTCAGGGCCTCCCCTGGTGGCACAGTGATTGAGCGCTGGGCTGCAAGGCTGCACAGCGCAGGTTCCAGGTTCGTTCCCCGACCCCCAGCGAGGGTCCCACAAAAAAAAAAAAAAAGAAGAAGTATCTAGACTTCAAGCTTATGACATCTTTGGCAGATTTTTGCTTTAAAAATACTGTACGACTGGGCCTCCCCGGTGGTGCAGCGGTTGAGCACTGGGTTGCGAAGCTGCCCGCAGCCTCTGCAGCGCCGCCAGTTCGATTCCTGGCCACCAGGTGAGGATCCCACATGGCGCGCAGACCTCTCCTGCCTCCCACTGCTCCCCTCAGCAGTGTACTTAGTCACTCTGCCTGTTCTACTCTCCGCTCTGGCTCTGGTGAATTCTCTCACCCTCCCGCGCTTCTGACTGTACCCAGTGCTTGCATAAATAAATAAATAATAATAATAATAAATAAAAAAAATACTGTACTACCATTTACCATTGCCAGATTTAGATAATACTTTTGGATCAGCAAGCAAAAATCCTGAAAATAAAAGTATCCATCATATCAAAAATGCCAACCACAAGCATTATTTCTGCTAATTTTGAAAACTTATTTACAGATATTCAAATTCAACTTCAAAAAGCAATTGTCATGTAGTCACTTGAATTACATGTACTAAGTCATCTGCTTAGGTAGTTCAAGTCAAATGTAGGCTTTATAAAAATGGTCACTTACTTTTCAACTTGCAGTTTATACAAACCACCAAAGACTATCACCAGAGAAAATTCAAGGGATAAGTACAGAAAAAAATTCTGATTAAATCTTATTTAATAGGCCTTCATTTTCAACTAATTTCACTTATTTTCATCTTCTCCTTCCTATTCTTTTGATTTCCGTAGTTAAGGGAAAGGCTGTGAATTATACTTAAAATGGAAATTATTTTAACTGAGTAAATAAAAAAATTCTTGCCAAAAATATAAATAGATGGTCAAAGTGCAATTGTTTGAACTTATGAAAGAAAAATATTTGGTCACATCAAAAGAAGTGACTGCCTTTGTAACTCTGAAAAACTCAGAGAAAGAAAATTGGCATGGGGCAAAGAGAGAGGATTTCTAACCAGGTATAACATTCTTAGTGTAATTAAAACATGGATCTGAAGAGATTCCTTCATTTTAAACACTTAGATATGAAAGTTACTAAATGAGCTGGACTTGCATTGCTTATTCTAACAAATGTACTTAAGTCTTTTTAAGACAACTGCTATGTGAGATAGCTGTATTTGATTACTAAAATGATTTCTGCATTCTAGTTTCAAAAGCAGAAGTATTCTTTGTGTTTCTATATTTATTTTGCAAAGGTGCTCTGCAAGTTATTGGAACTTTCACCTATTCACTCAAGTCATATTTATTAATCACAAACAAGAGCAAGTGAGATTCTCTGCACTGGGAATATATGCAGTGAGCAAAATAGATGAGCTTGTCAGGAAAATTGTCAGGCTTAGAAAGGACAAAAGATATTACTGGTTATCCTTTCAATGAAATGATTACATTGACTAGTGGACTCTGGCGATTATCTGATTTTATAGGTGTGTATTTTAAATTGTCTTTGGCATGATATATAAATTAAATTGCAGGAAACTGATAATACAACTGATTTCTGTTCATTACAACGAACATGAACATTTTCCAGAAGCACTAAATCTCTCTAAGTCAAATTCCCATTCCAACAGGTTGTATCATGTTACTGACCTCTCTCAAATAATGAGTTAAAAATAAAATCTTTGACACATTCAATTAATATTTGCATAGTCATGATCTTATTATTTTGAAAATTTTATTCTAACAGGGTGTTTTTCTTTTAGCACTTATATCCTCATCCTAGAGATCTTGTATAAATGTGTGAGCAACTTAAAAGGAAAGGATTCTTCAACTTTCATTCTTTACATTAAGGTGGCTTCTATAGGAGAGCAGGGAGTCTTTATTTATATCAACTGAAAAATGCCAATGGAAAATACATGAGTTAGGTTTCCAAAACAGAGCTAATCATTTTGAAAGAGCCAACAGTAAGCAATAAGAGTGTAACTGTTTCCTTGGCTTCCTGTACCTTCAAAAAAATAAATAAATAAAACCTTTGGTTTGGAGCAGCAATGAGATTGTACAATTTTTGGATAATGATTTTTGCTAGTTAACTGAAATGAAAGCATACATATTGTTTACAGAGTTGATGGTAAATATAGTTGAACACCCACCGTGCGGTTTACAGGATCCAGCTGGTTATTATAAGCTTTTATGAATAGTCAATAAAACTTAATACCCATTTCTAGTACCTTACTCCCAAAGCCACCATCAGGTAGAAAATAAGCTCACTTGGAAGAGAATATGACATCATTTAATCACAAACCCTGACAATTTTAGGTATTTGTAGTGACATCTATGAGTGACAAATAATAACTAAATATGTGTAAACTTGGACAGTATAATTTGTGTAACTTTTCTGAAAATAGTTGAGATTTTACCAAATCCCCTTGGATTATTTTTGTAAATTCCTTAATATACCTTTTATTATTAATTACTTACTTAGGTGCTTAGGAATTCATATTAATTAACTTCACTGACAATTCCTTATAAACAATTTTATAAAGATATTATAAACTATTTAAGAAGAGCACCAGTTTAATAAGATTCCACTTTCAAGGGAAATTCTACATATAAGCTATTTTGGATGATGAAATATTCAATGTTATAAACAAATGTATACTGTCCAATTATTTGTCCTATTTTTACTAATTACTTGTGAGTATAGTTAGCATACTTGTACTTGTCCAAAGCAGTTGAATTCTGATTTAAAAATTTGAAAATTGCAATTCATGAAAATTTGTTAATTAATTGGCAAAATAATTTAACTGTATCACTTTTTCTTTTACTCTTAAAAGTACATAAATGGGCCTCTCCGGTGGCACAGCAGGTTAAGCACTGCGCTGTGAAGCTATCCGCTGCCTCTGCAGCATGGGTTCGATTCCCAGCAGGCCAGGGAGAAACCCACATGGTGTGGTAGACCTCTCCTGCCTCACCCGTTGCTCCCCTCAGCAGTGTCTTTGGTCCATCTACCTGGTCTGCTCCTCAGTCTGTCTCTGGTGAATTCTCACCCTCCCGTTCCTCTGAACTGTACCCCAATTCTTGTATAAATAAATAAAAAAACTTTTTTTTAAAAAAGTACATAAATGGCATTCATTTTCAAACACATTGCAGGTCTGATTACAAAATATTTTATGAAGGTCAAAAAAGCAATTATTTTAGTGACTGCCACCACTATACCTTACATGGAGTAAATATATGGTGCATAAATAGCAGGCATGTTGAGTTGTAAGCTGAAGTGTGTAAAGTAGTATCAATCATACTGGCAGGACACATTGAGATATTTTACATTCTACTTTCAAATTTGCCTTTGTAAAGGGAAGTTTATAATCTAAAATAATGATACTAATAGCAATAGTTATAATAGCAGTAGCTAAGATGATTCTGGTCTGAGAAAAACAAAAAATCATTCTTTAATACATTTTTAATTTTATGAAGACATAATTCCTTTGAAATTGAATAAACATGTAAACCAAGTACTAAATAATTTGTCTTTTCCTGTGTGGATACGTTTGTTTTCCCTGCCTATCAACTATTTCGTCTTCATCTAGACATAGCCTCAGCAATCATTCAATTTTCTTTTTAAAAATATTTTTACTTACTTTGAAATATAGTTTTACAGAATGTTTCAAAGATAGTGCAGAAAGAAAAGAAAATATCAGATGGTCTCACTTATAGAAGGAATATAAAAGATTGAAATAAGGGATCAGGAAAAAAATAATTATAACAAAGTAAAAACCAAAATCAACAAGCAACTATAAATCAGAGACATACTATGGGTGGGGGGAGAGAAGGGAGTAGGATCAAAACAAGGGTGGGAAGAGCACAAGGGACCACGGTGATAGTTCATGGGTGAATGGGTGGTGGGAATTTTATGGGGACTTAACCAAGATAAAAATGCATACATTGCACAAAAATGAAAAATGTAAAAAATTAAAAATTAAAAATTAAAAATTAAAAATTAAAAAGATAGCATGGAGAGCTCTGCTGTACTCTTTTTTTTTTATTTTAATTTATTTATTTATTTATTTTTTATAGAGGCATGTTTTATTTATTTGTTTCTTTGTTTGGTTGGTTGGTTATACATGCACTGGGTACAGTCAGAAGCGCGGGAGGGTGAGAGAATTCACCAGAGTCAGAGCGGGGAGCAGAGCAGGCAGAAGGACCGAAGCACACTGCTGAGGGGAGCAGCGGGCAGCAGGAGAGGTTTGCGCGCCATGTGGGACCCTCCTGTGGTGGCCGGAGAGCATCCGGGGATCGAACCGGCGTCGCAGAGGCCGCGGGCAGCTTCGCAACCCAGCGCTCAACCGCTGAGCCACCGGGGAGGCCCTCTGATGTACTCTTGCTCCCAATTATATTCAATAGTCAAACCAGGACTCTGACATTGATACAAAGTCCATGTGCAGAGTTCTATGTCATTTATTCATGTAGTGTGTGTAACCTTTGCAGCAACAGATACAGAACTATTTCACAACCTCAAGGATCTCCCTCCTGTCATCCCTTTATGGTCACACCCACCCCTTGTAACTATCATCCCTCACTATTGGAAACCACTAATGTATTTTCCATGTCTATAATTTCATCATTCTGAGAATACTATTTAAGAGGGATCATACAGGATGAGATTAGATTTTTCACATAGTGCAATGTCCTTGACATTCCTCCAATTTACTGTATGTATCAATGTGCATTGGTATTATTGCTGAATAGTATTCCCTTATATGATTGTCCTCCTTTGTTTTTCCATTCACCTATTCAGAAAACATTTTATTTCTAGCCTTCACCTATATAAAATAAAGCTGCTGAGCAGAATAATGTGCAGGCTTTTGTGAGAATAAGTTTTCATTGTATTGGGTCAAATGACTAAGACTACCTGGTCATATGATAAATCTATGTTCAGCTTTCAATAAACTAACAAATTATTTTCCAGATTGTCTGTACCACTTTGCATTCCTGTCAGCAATATGTTAGAGATTCAGGTTCTTTGTACCCTTACCAGCATTTAGTATTGTTACTATTTTCAATTTAAAGTGTGCAGCAGTATCTCATTTTCTAGCCTTCTGTTGCACTTCCCTGATGGCTAGTGATGTTGAACATCTTACTATGTGTTTATTTCCCAACCATATATTCCCTTCAGTGAAATATCTCTTCATGTTTTTACCCATTTTATACCTGGATTATTTGAGTTTTAAACATTCTTTAAACACCTTAGATATGGTCTTTTATAAGATGCAAAATATTTGTAAATTATACATCAGTCTATATTTGTCTTTTCATTCTTTTACCATGGTCATTTCCAAAACAAAAAAGAAAGTTTAATTTTGATGAAGTCCTATTTAACTTTTCTTTTTCCATAGATCATTCTTTTGGTGTCATGTCTAAAAGTTCTTCACCAAGACCTAGGTTGCAAGATTTTCTTCGGGCTCTCCGTGTGTCAATACTGACATCTTGACACTTATGAGGGAGGTGAACTCAATATTGCTGAATGCGTAGGGCTTGTTAGGAACTTTATAAGGTGTAAGTTTAGGTTCTCTACTTCACCTTTGTTAAAGGGATGAGGATGTGGCTTCATTTCCCCCCCCCCCCCCCGCCTTTGGGTGATAAAGAACAGTTATGCCAAAGTTTTCTTTTCTGTTAGGCTGCCCCTTCTATTGATGCCTTGACTACAGAGAATACATTTTCCATGAGACTTCACTTTTGTAAGCTTTTACTGGACTGTGATTTTACCACTGTTCTGGGGACACCTGAGGTTAAAAGAAAATCTGAGAATTCACCATTGTTTTTCTCTTGGGTTCTCTAGGTACTTATTTGATCTGCTTTATGTCCATCTTTGCATCTTCTTATATTTGTTTTATGAATTAGAAGAAAGGTTTTCAGTTGTACATAGAAGGAAGAATAAGGAATGCACATCTACATGATCTTCCCAGAAGCAGAAATATTTTAATAATCCAGATTTCTCTTCCATCTCATCCCATGTCTGAGTATGTCATATGTAGGCACTGTATTCTCCTAGACATAATGATTAGTAAAGGTTTATAAATATAACTCATATAAGGCCAATCAGAGCTAGTCAAGTCCATTGGATTTTGTTGAAACTACTGGGAATGAAAACACTTTTAAAACATTCATTGACTAAAATCTATCAGTCTGTAGGAAGTTCTATTTTAGAGGATGAGATATCACTTAACATGAGAGTGAAATCAACACAGAATAAAGCAGGTACAGGACATGGGGAACAAGTCAACTGGAACAATGACACTGATGGAGTCCTGGGGCTGGCAGGCTCCTGAATCTAGTTCTACTTTGGTCTACTTAATTAGGCAAGCCAACAGATCCCATTTCCACTTTAAGCTAATTTTTCAGGCTTTTTTTTTTTTTTTGGTAGTGAAAGGAGTTTTAAAATAAATCAATTTCACATATTGTTAAGTAAAAATCAATTATTCCACGCTCCTGTAAAATATACCATAGTTCTTTCAATCTCTGTTTAGTGTGTCATGACTTACTTAAGCAAAAAATAAATCCAAAATATAAAAGCAGGCCTCCCTGATGGTACAGGGGTTAAAGACACAATGCTATCAAGCTATTGCCAGCCACTGCAGCCTGAGTTCGATCCCTGGCCAGCCAGGGAGCTAACCCACATGGCGCAGCAGACCTCCCCTGTCTCGCCTGCTGCTCCTCTCAGCAGTGTATTTCAGTAGATCTGCCTGTCCTGCTCCCCACTTTCTCTGGTGAATCCTCATAACCCCCACACCTCTGGTCTACACCTCAGTTCTTGTATGCATAAATAAATAAATCTTAAAAATAATAAAATATAAAAGCAGGTAGCCTCATCAGACATTTAAAAAATTGTCCCCACTAGAAAAATGGCCATTTTCATCTACTCAAGATAAGGAGGTCTCATAGAAATTACTGGACTATTTGTAATAAAGCTCATGACCATGACCATATAACAAAAAGAGGCAGGATCACCTTGGTATTTGTAAACAACCCAAAATAGTCACCCTGCCTTCCAATATTCTACTAATG
This sequence comes from Talpa europaea, assembly GCF_964194135.1. Lineage (NCBI taxonomy): Eukaryota > Metazoa > Chordata > Mammalia > Eulipotyphla > Talpidae > Talpa > Talpa europaea. Next base: position 36,380,756 of record NC_140071.1, read on the forward strand.
ATATAAATTACTTTAGTAGGAGGCAATTAATTTCTAGAAACAATTAGAAGTAAAATAAAAGATAAGTATTGGTAAGGAGGACGTGCCCTTTGGCATAAATGAATAAATCTAAACATGCATTTATATATAGACATATAAATTATATTTACATATTTATATATAATATAAATTTATATATAATATAAATTTATATATAATATATACAAAGCCATACTACTAGAAATACATGCCATTTCATTTTCTACTTTATTTGAATTCACTGCATTTGATTTCTTTTTCCCCATTTGCATTTAATATAGATATGCTATAAATCACTGTTTACTTTCTAATGGATTGAGTCTGTGGCAGGAAAGCATATGCTACTGTGTACATGTTGACTTAAAACATTGTGGAATTGAAAATGTATATCTGAGGGGTAAAGTGTTCTTGGAGGTGAGAATAAAAGGTTAAGGGGAGATGATAACCCTAAAACAACTTTTAACTTTGACCATACTTACACTAAACTAGCTTTCAGCAAGAAGTCCTGATTAAAGTGTGAGAATGGGTTTAAACTATCATAAATATGAAAATCACATCATGGCTACTCTATTTTTGTATCCTCAACTGCAGTATCAAAAACAACAGGCTAGGCTATTCAGTACATAGTTGCAGCCTGGATAAATGACTGAATAAATGATGCGTTAGGGGTTTTAAGAAGTATGAGTTGATTAGGTCATACTTTGACATTTCTAGACTCATTTTCTTTCCTCTTTTTACTATGTCTTGTTAGAGGTTTTCAGTTCTTCCTCTTGATTATGTGCATATTATTTGACCAAACTCTGGACATTTCTGTCTCAACTGGAATATGAATGACAATTTCCCTATTAGAAAATTTTTGTAGAGTAACAAGTGTTCAATGTGGTCCAATTGGGCTTGGAACCATTTCAAAGAACCCCTGCCTATGTCCACAACCTCTAAAATCTACTTATTTACTTTTTCTATGCAGATTTTTTAATAGCTTCCACTTTCCTCCTGCTGGTAGCTTATAAGCAGCGAGAACAGCTACTTAAGTCGGCATCCCTAAGAGTTTGCTAATGGAGTAACTGTCTGACTAAGGTAGCCTACTCCAGCACAGTTAGGAACACATATGAGAGAAATGTTGGATCAGGGAAGGATAGAACCACAGGATACCTTCTACTCATTAAGACTATAACCTTTTTTTTCTCTCTCTTGGTTGCTATGAATCACCCATTTGGCAATAAGTTTACTGACAAAGTCTAAGATACAAAATATTTTTTAATTACTTTGTGAAAACTGTTTTTATTATCAATAGCCAACTTTTATTCTATGTGACAGGTTTTTTTCAGCTATACTGAATTAACATACACTGAGCCATTAGAACCATAAATTAGGGAGATAAAAGAGAGATAAAGATATTCTTCTAATTGGTGCAACTAAACTTTTGTATCTTCTAATCATGTCATTTATTATATTTTCTAGAACAAGCTTTACTTTCAATTTTTGTATACAATATTTAAAAATACAATGACATAAAAGTACATTCCCCCAAAATATAAAGTATGATAATTATAAAGTTGAAAATGAGGACCCAGACTTGCATCCAGTGCATAGTAGGTCCTTAATGTCTTATTATTTTGCGTCATGAGTTATTAGTTGCATCCAATGGAGTATATGTGAAAAAATGGAGTATATGTGAAATAAATATTTATGCACCATAGTAAATCATTATATTATTATTAACATACAGAAAGTCAGGTTTAAAAAAGTGCTAACACTCAGAGAAATGAGGGGATTTAAATTAAAGTTATCTATCAAGGGAGTCTGAAGGAAAAAAAAGTGATAGAACATCCTTTGTAACTAACCCCACTGTGCGGTGTATGTTTTGTAGCTTCATTGAAGTCATCTAAATTTCGTGGGCAAATAAATATTTAAGAATATTAAATATGTTTTTAGCAACATCTAAACATTCTCTATAAAATAGATACTATTCACGGGATTAAAAATACATCCTTCAGTTTAAGTTGGTTTTTCTTTGATTTTTCCAATCTTTTAACTTAATGCTCTTTTCACCATGGCTATGACATCCCAGACTTCCTATACATACTAATTTTAAGAGAATAAATTATTTATTATTTCCTCAGCAAATGTCTTAATGTCTATATTTTGTGTTTGACAGTTTGGTAAATAATTTTTTTAAAATGGCCTTTCTTTGTCTTCTTCCCTGCTGAGCTCCTAAGCCCTCTATGCCAAATTTCAGCCAAAATGAATCTTTAAAGATGAGTTTAAACCCCTGAAAAACATTACTTTGCGATGGAAATGCTGTTATGGCTATAATTATAGTGGTGTTAACTGTTTCATTATAATTAGAGATCTGCTGACCCTCTTAACTGGCTTTGCTTTTCGAACATCAAGAGACAGCCTCCTTTTGCCAGCCATTCTTTGGTTTCCTTTAAATTCAACATTAATTTAGCAGTTAATGTGTTCCTTAATATAGTTCTTTGGCTGCTAAGAAGTTGGATGTTCCTTTCAGATCCTTAATTCTGGACTCAAAAGACTGAATGAAAAGTGAGTAGATAATTTCAGCCACCTCATTGTTCTCTAGTTAAAAATATAACTTGTTATTCCTAGTCTTTGCCCCCTCCCCCCACATTTAAAGCTATTTGGGGAAGGCATTTTCTCTTCTTCTATCACTTTTTCACAAATTCCAACATTTATTCCAAGAAGTCTACTTGGGTTTCTCCTGACTAGCTTTAGTAGAGATGGAAAACATCTGGTCAGCTTTCCCTAAAACCTGTTAATTAAAGACAGTGATTAAAAAAACAAACAGTTTGTTATCACATGGAGTGATTAAGACAATCTTTATTCTACTCTCTCCCCATCCTTAACTAATCCACAATACCTTGTTTCAAGGATCTTTAAAAAAAATCATATTTTTTCACAAACAGTAGCTTAAGGCAACTGAGAACTACTAAGACACTCTCAAATACACATTTCCTGGATGAATTAAGCACAATTAAGGGAGCAACACTACAAAAAAAAGATAACAGATTGAGAGAAGATATACTCACCTCCACCAAAGGATTAATATCCAAAGCATATAAAGAAATCAATGAAAAACAGCCCACTCAAAAAATGGACAGAAGGGGGCCTCCCCGGTGGCCAGTGGTTAAGCACTGGCTTGCGAAGCTGCTGGCAGCCTCTGCAGCGCCAGTTCAATCCCCAGCTGCTCCCTGGCCGCCACCGGAGGAGGGTCCCACATGGCGTGCAGACCTCTCCTGCCACCCGCTGCTCCCCTCAGCAGTGTACTTGGGTCCTTCTGCCTGCTCTGCTCCCCGCTCTGGCTCTGGTGAATTCTCTCACCCTCCCGTGCTTCTGACTGTACCCAGTGCTTATATAAGCAAATAAATAAATCTTAAAAAAAAAAGAAAGAAAATTGGGTTCAGTATCTATGGAAAACAGTATGGAGGTTTCAGAAAAAAATTAAATATAGAACTAATATATGATCCCACAATCCATTTCTAAGTATCCAAAGAATACGAAAACACTAATTCAAAAAGATATTCACAATAAAAATGTATGTTTATTGTAGCACTATTCATAATAGTTTAGATATGAAGCCAAACTTAGTACCCTGAGAGGGATGACTGAATAAAGATGATTTTGTGTAAAAATAATGGAAGACTACTTATGATCAAATCTTACCATTTGTCACAATATGGATGGAATTTGAAGTGATTAAGGTAACTGAAGTTAGAAGGAGAAAGACAGCAGATGATTTCACTAACATGTAGGACATAAAGAAACAAAGGAACAAACAAAATAAATCCTTAGATTTTAACAATGAAATGGTGATTACTAATGACAGAAGGAAGGAGAGAAGAATGAGTGGAGGTCAAGTGGATAGCGGTGAATAATACTAGAACTTTGTGGTGAGTGTGCTGTGGCATAATACATTTTTTCAAGTGTGAAGCTATACTCTTTATTGTAAGTCAATGGCACAACAATAAAATTATTGGAAAGTGACTTATTTTGAAATCAAAGCTAGTAAAACCATATATTGTAGTGATCTTAATCTTTGACATGCAGGTAGATACTTGTTAAAAATTGGGATTCAGGGACCTCCCCGGTGGCACAGTGGGTTGAGCACTGCGCTGTGAAGCTGTCCGCAGCCTCTGCAGCATAGGTTCGATTCCCAGTCGGCCAGGGAGATTCCCACATGGCATGGCAGACCTCTCCTGTCTCGCTCGATGCTCCCCTCAGCAGTGTTTTCGATCTGTCTGCCTGTTCTGCACCCCACTCTCTCCGGTGAACCCTCTCACTCTCCCACGTCTCTGGCCTGTACCCCATCTCTTGTATAAAAATAAATCTTTTTTAAAAAATTAGAATTCAGCAAATCTGTTGTGAGAATCAAGAAGTATTTGCAGCAATCACCACTCTCAATCCCCTCCCCCCCTTTCATTTGCATGTAGCAGAACACAGCAACACATGGAGAGACACTATTGCAGCAATTATTGATATTTAGCCAACCACTTTTAGGCAAGATAATAAAACATTTTAAAAATTTCTGTGGATGCAGATTTGAGAATTATATGTATCCAATCAATTAAACTATTTCTTGAAATGTATATGCTTCAATTGTATTGAGTTTAATATAAGTGTATAATATTAGTGATCCTTGGTTTCAATTAACAGAATCTGATTCTGCTACCTAAGTAGAAAAGACATTTGTTCAAAGGTTATTGGGTATCATTCAGAATTCGGAAAAACTGGAAACCAGATTTGAGAAATAGACAAAAATAGAGGTATGAAAAGGAAAGCCAAGAATAACATAGGAAAAGAAGTATAGAATCATATAGCTAGAGCAATTGCCATTAACACTCTGCTAATCTGCTGAAGTGTCCCCTCTCCACCAAGACCATTTAGAATAGTTTCTTTCTGGGGGTCTCCCTGGTGGCACAAGGGGTTAAGTCTCAGTGCTATCAAGCTATCACCAGGCACTGCAGCATAAGTTCCATCCCTGGCCAGGGAGCTAACCCACATGGCACAGCAGACCTCTCCTGTCTTGCCCACTGTTCCCCACAGCAGTGTATTTCAGTAGATCCACTGTTCTGCTTCCCACTCTGTCTCTGGTGAATCCACTTATCCCCCACACCTCTGGCTTATTCCCCAGTTCTAGGATACATAACTAAAATAAATCCTTTTAAAAAACAGTTTCTTTCTGTTCCTGTGTCTTTTATCCACTCCTTGAAGTTTAAAAAGTCAGGGGAAACAACAGCTAACTAAATATAATATGATAAAAAAAAACCCTCACTCCATCTAGAAAATGGCATTATTCAAATGCCAAGTCATGTATAATTAAATATTGTGAACAAGGTCACATGACCTAATAAAACTGCAATCTGAATAAAAAGAATGTAAAAAATAGTTGCTATATTAAAAAATGCTATAAAAGATTTCTGCAGTGAAGAGTTTTGCTTTATGGTTTCTGGACCCAATTCCAACTTAGTATGGATGGATGCTCCCCCACAACAAAGGTAATTCTAGGATACCATCAGAGTTTCTAAGAACTCAGTTCTGACACTGTTTAGCCAGAGACAACATCATATCCCACAAGTTAAGTATTCAGTCTCCAAGACCTCCCTCCATATATAGGTACTGGTATCATAGCAACTTGTGCTTTTGACCAATTGGTCATATAAATCAGACATTTCAGACTCTTTCTTCAGGTCCAATTAATTTGCTAGAGCTGCTGAAAGAACTCAGGAAATCCACTTATTCACTAGATCACTGATTTATTACAAAGGACAAGAACAGCCAGTTGGAAGAGACACATATGGCAAGGTAGGGGAAGGGGCACAGAGCTTCCATTCCATCTCCAGTCACACAGTCTCCCCCAAATCTCCATAAGCTCAACAACCTGTAAATTCTCCATGCTGCCTTCTGGATGGAGTTTTCAATACAAAGCCATTGGCAAGTGAACACCATCTGCCCCACTTCCCTGAAGGGGTTGGGGGAGAGGACAACTGAAGTTCTAACCCTCTAATCACATGATTGTTCTCCAAGCAATGATCCCATCCTAGGTTGATTCTCCAAATCACCACATTAACATAACAAAGGACACCTTTATCACTCTCAACACTTAGGGACTTCAAGGCTTTGGGAGTTGTAGATGAAGCAACTATGGATATAGATCAAGTAATATGAGAAATATATTTTGTTTATCTAAATGACTATACATTTCTATTTATAGGTCACCATGTGGTACTATTGCATTTGTTCATTACAATAACAATCTCTTAGAACTCTTCTCAAAAAGAGTTGAGGCAAGGGTAAACGTTGGGCCATGTAGTTCCCTTCTTTTCAGAGTCTGTTTATTTTCAATCACTTGTCATTATCTTCAAATAATTATATGAAAATGTATGTATATTTATTTGGTTTCTATTTTATGATTATTGGTGGATTGACCCAGTATAAACTACACTGAAATTATTGGAGCCACAGTTGTTCTTTCTGTATTTTTATATTTGTCTTTTCCTTAATTAATAAAACTTTTCTCAAAATGTTTGATATACTTTGATTACCTTTTCATATTTGTAATGTGTGAGAAGATGGCCCCCTAAATGTTATATTCATCCAAAATTCATTCACTTATTCAATAATATAACTTGGAGAAATAAAAAGGAGTTGGGAGGTTACTCTGTGACATTCAATTGCAAGAGAGAGGGGGATTTACTCTGACCTATACCAACTATTTCTAGTTTCTTTGAGATTTTTTTCCATCTAATTATCTAAAGTAGAATACTCAATATTTGACCTGAAGGCAAATGAGTAGTTCTGAGATTCAACCTACAGGTGTATAAAGTGTGTATGATTATCTTATTGGTTTTCTGTGCATTTCTAAATAATTTTCACATGCCAACATACTTCTATTTAAATAATTCAGGATGTACATTACAACTTAGAATGTAAGACTTGTATAAGTTCATTTTCTTTGGTTGTTCCTTCTTCTCATTTTTAAAGTGTATTTTAAGAGGAAACATGTACAATTAAGGCCTATTTAATATATTAGGCAATATACTGCTAGATATTTAACTGTAGGGAGGGTCTAAAACTCTATTCCTATTTTTTCACAAAAGAACTGAGATCTAGAGATTTTTAAACTTCTAACTTAAAAGGAACAAATATACAAGACTAACAAGTGGCAATTCCAGAATCTTAATCCAATTGAACTCCAACTTTCTTGCAGTTCTTTGCCTCACATTCCTTCAGCAAATATGTGATAGTCAATAAATATTAATGACTAGCATATTTCGAGGAACCATGAAAAATAAGAGGATGTATAATATATTTCTCTCATCAAGTTGTCTATGCTACTATTTAGGCATCTAAGTATATCAGAAATGTTCCATTTCTACAAAAAATATGAATAATTTATATACATATCATGTTATAATTGAACATGATAGGAAATGTGTTTTACATGAGCAATAATTACATCACAGAGAAAAGAATTCTAAAATAATGGCCAAAAATATTTGTCATTTGTTCACAGGAAAAGAACAAAAAGATTTTCTCCAGGTATTCTATCTACTGGTTTTGTGCTCCAATAACCAGACAAAGCTATCTACTATATCTGACAGCCCCAGTCTGTCTGCACTCATCTGAATTTATTACTCACCATTTGTCATACTGCTAATAAAAACAGTATAAAATACTATCTTGTCACATTAAATCTGCAATGGATATCTTGCCATATTTCAAGAAATAATTTAATATTTTATTATCTAAAATACTGGTGTAGAATGAGGTTTACCACCACTTCTGTGAGCTGCTAACTAGATGGTGATTGGGCTAAAAGTTGGAACATTAACTGCAAGGGAAAGCTTTTCAACTTCTTATTGTATAAACTGGCACTATATGCTTAGGTGCTTTGTGATTAAATCCATACAACATGCTCAAGGCTCAGGATCCTACATAATATTTCTAAGTCATAGAATGACACGTCTGTCTATCCAATGTACTTTATCTTCAAAAAAAAAAAAAAAAAAGGTTGGGCCTCCCCAATGGAGCAGCAGGTTGAGTGCAGTGCTGTGAAGCTGTCTGCAGCCTCTGCAGTGCTGGTACAATTCCTGGCCAGCTAGGGAAGATTCCCATATGGTGCAGCAGACCTCTCCTGTCTGGTCCACTACTCCCCTCAGCAGTGTACTTGGGTCCTTCTGCCTGTTCTGCTCCCTGCTCTGTCTCTAGCAAATTCTCTCACACCCCCACGCCTCTGGCCTGTACCCCAGTGCTTGCATAAATAAACAAAATCTTTTTTTTTTAAAAAAAAGGTTATTTATGTAAAAGAAAATTTACTTTTACAAATTGAAAAAAGTTGTATCTTTGATCATTTCTTTAAAGAGGCTATATAAAAATGGCAAGAGTACAGTAACTTATTGGAAACAAAGGAAAGTATGTGTGTGTGTATATGTGTGTAATGCACACTTACATGATGAGATTCGGTACAATTTCTGAGATTGATGTTTTAGGGTTTCATCTAGAAACAGCCTATAGTATTTTTGGCACCTCTTCCCAAAATTCTCTTAACTAAACATCTCCACATATTACTGAAATACTATTCTTCCTTTCCCATAATACTATATATATTAAAATATATTATTATATAATATCAGATTTGGTAGTCCAATTTAAAATACATGGAGTTTTAAATAAAATGGCATTCCCAATTTAACTATTTTTTAAAATTCTGTGTTATCACATATTTTTTTTTTGATGGCAGAAGGGAAGGATTTGTACATAATATTCATGTACTCTGTGTTCTTTCACATGTCAAAACTTCCTAAACTCCATTACATACGTAATGAATGGAGTTAAATATATACATATATTTGAGCTGCACTTATTACCAATAAGGTAGAAAACCTCCAGAAATAAAAATTCTTCAAGATTTTCAGAAAATACCTTTAAAATGCTCATTTTATCAGGATTTGAAAGAAAAATAACTCCATAAAAACCATACAATAGTCAATTCCAAAAACCTGTGCCTTGTTCATGTACCTATTTTTTTTACCATAAGTTAATAATCTATTATTAGAAAATATATTACTAAGGTATAATACATTTTTAAGAAATATTTTCTGAATAATGTAATACCCTAAAATTCTTATGCCCTTTATTAACAATGTAGGTACTCCCTGTAGGTACACCAGGTACTCCCTGGTGATGCAAGGGTTAAAGACAGTGCTATCAAGCTCAATCCATCCTCCATTATGGAGTTAACCCACATGGCACAGCAGACCTCTCCTTTCTCACCCGCAGCTCCCCCCTCATCAGTGTATTTCAGTCAATCCACCAGTTCTGCTCCCCACTCAGTCTCTGGTGAATCCTCTCACTGTCGCCCCACACCTCTGGCCTACACCCCAGCTCTTGCATGAATAAATAATCTTTTTTTTTTTTAAACAAGAACTTTTATGCTCCAGTCTTCATTAGAATTCAGAAAAACTAGATAGGAAACTTGGTGATATTTTTCACAACACACCAAAATAGAGGGTTAAAACAACATGCCAATCATGGAATTGATCAGCATATGCTTAGACCATTCTATTGTCTCTGTGATTATTTTTATTGTTTTATTTTCCCATGCAATGTGCAATTTAACATCCAGTTCCTATGGACATAATTCTAGCACATGTCTTTAACTAGTCCACTTTTCTTAAACCCAGTGTCAAAGCCGCCAAGAAGACCTAAGTTGGGGTTATGATGTTTTGATCTTGTTTTCTAATTTGAGTAAGAGAATATACTGAAAATAGAATTACTTCCAGAGTCAAAGACTACTATACTGGACATATTCTTACCTTTGTTTTCAAAGAAAACTTTAGTTTTATTTATCACTGAGGTACTTTGATTATCCTCTCTGAATTAAGGGCCAAAGTCTTATTTAGCCAAAGATATGATTTATTTAGTAATCTCTTCTTAGGTATGAAGTCAAGGTCACATAGTAACCTGAATGGCACTGCTGGTTAAACACATTTTATTTCCAAGTGATCATCATCCATATTCTGCATTAGACAACAAATCACCATACTATGTTTCTCTTATAAACTGTACTGCTTAAATATTATTTTTTTTAATTTTAGATGTTTGAATGGTCAGTTTATATATTTGAACTATAATAAACTAATCATTTTTATACACAAATTTGTCAATTGCAAAAGTCTCCTAATTCCTGTTTTAGAGTGGTAGCTCTATAATATATCTCCCACAGATCATCACTCAATGCTTAAAACACTTTAATGATTTACAAGTTCCTTACTATGACTTAAAGCTATTTTTCTGATATCCATTTAGATTTCTCAATTTTACCTCTTTTCCATTGTCCAGTTTTTTAGCTGTATTGGACTTTATTCCCTCATACTAGCTTTTGTCATGGGACCTTTGTAATTAGCCTCTCACTCTTCATGGCATGATTTCTTCACTGGCTTTTACACAGGTGGCTTATTATACCATTCAGATTTCAACCTAAATGTCACTTTAATTGATCACACAATGTAAGGTTTGTGATACACATAATCTACTTGCATAGAATGTGACACTAATCAATACTATATGTTCTTTTCATATTATATTTCTTTCCACTAAAATAAAAGCTCAACCAATGCTATCTTGTTCCTTGCCATCCAGACTATTATTGATATGTAATGGACAATTGATTTTTATACAATTGAGTGAATAATTAACAAACCAAATAACTAAAAAACAATTAGCTTGAACATGCAGATGACAATTTCTCAACAGATTTGTTCCAATTCTAGGCTTTTGTTGTTGTTGTTGTTGTTGTTGTTGTTTAGCATTCAAGCTGATGAGTTTTCCCAGCAAGAATTAAGTTTCTGTTAGGATGAGCTTCGCTCAGAATGAAAGAAGTTATTTTTTATTATATAATAGTTTTAACTGTACTACAATTCTAAAACAATTATCATAAAGCTTCATTAAGCTGAGCAATATGAAATGTTTTAGCTAATATCCACGGAACATGTTCCCTATATTCTCCAAATCAGAATTAGGGGTGGTGGGGAGGGAGTATTCTGGTTATAAATGGGGGAAAAAAAAGTATCTTTAAATGAATCATCATGTCAAAAGTCTACTATGATAAAGTATTATTTTAAGAATTGCTTTGTCAAATTGAACACACTAGTGAATGATCTTCTCTATATCTCTATGTCAATGATACTGGTAGATACTAATATATAATTATTTGAATCAAACTTTTGAAATAAGCATCTTTTAGCAATTTTTTAATATTGCTTTTTCACATTGAGTACCAGATGTCAGAGGAGTTGAAAACATGTTTATTTTGGTCTCTTGGTCCTTCAAGATTTTTCTGCCTCAATAACATCCTTGTCTTGTATGGATATGTATTTAGCCTCATTGAGTGAACAGGCTTTGAGGAGCAGCAATCTGCATACTTTTAAAAGAAATGATTTGGCCACCTGCACTTTTGGAAAATTGAAAAAAAAAAAGCTATAGAAAGCTTTCTAAGACAGGAAATATCAATAAATAATATTTTAAAGATTTTTGGATCTCTGAGGACTATGGAGTCTCATTAAGGTGCAAGTTCTTAAATTTAATGAAAAATAGACATGAAGTGAGCTTGATGATTTACAAATCTGAAAGAAGCTAGCAAAGTTTAATGTAATTGCTTTTTCAGAAGAAATAGCACAATATACTTTTGCAATTCCCAAACAGCATGTTAGGATTAGTTTAGATTCTCAATATTTCTGTTTCTCTCTTCCCCATGCTCCCACACACCCTACCCCTCCCTTTCTCGGAAAGTCTCAATGAAGATTAGCTGTTAGATGCTCTGTAAATTCTATGTAAAGATGTTTAACTTTATTCCATTCATGTCTGCTGCATCATGCGTCCTATGACCATATTAATATAGTATATTCTGGAAAACTGCCATTTATATAGGAAAGACTGCAGCTAAACTCACAAGTTACTTTTTTCAAAGTCATCAGATGGAGTTGAACAAAACCAACTCATTTTACAGAATTAATTAGAAGTAACTTTGGGGAATTATTCTAAATTCATTCATCCTACATTACAGATTAAGTTATGAATTTACTGTCCTTTACCAGAAATACTAAAGTGTTCCATATTGTATATCTTATTTAAACCTGGAAAAATGTAGTTAGTCTTATGCAGAAAAATAAATTGATTTCATCTGGATTCATTCTAAGTTTACACTCTTTTATGAGAAACCCAGCAGATACTTTCAAATGTACTTATTTTATTGCTGTTAATTTTGACAAGTGATTTCCAATTGCTTCATTTTTTTCAGAACAATTTTAATTTCTGTACATGCTTATGAAAATATAGTAATATGCATGTTACATGACAAGGGTTATGAAGATTTCTTTTTCTAGTATCACTTTTTGGGGAAGATTTTTATTCTCTATTTGCCTCTATTCTATATAACTAAATATATTACCAGATTTACTTCTAAAAGTATGGGGGTTCATGCCAGGTTTGATAGCAATGCCCTTAAAAGTCTAATTAACACCTTATACAGTGCAACATTGCCTTACTGGTTAACTCATGGTTTAATGGAAGAATTTGAAGATCCATTTGAATATAAAAGAATAAGAATGCTTGTATTATGATATAATTTTGAGTCTACCTTAATTTTACGTGTAATTATACCATGATGTATAAGTCATTTTCAAGCTTCATTACTTTATTATTAGTGATAAATTTCTTGAGACTACCAGATGATATTTTGGTTAAAAAAAAAAAAAAAAAACATGAAATTTTGTGACTGAGATTCATTTGCTTAAGATCATAGGTCTCAAAAAATATTAGGAAATAATATTTAGGGAGACAGAAAAATCTCACTTTCTAATGGAAAGAAAAATAGAGGATAAATATAAATAATCTGAGACAGAGAATAATGAAAATACTATTATTTGTTTTAGGAATAGGAATATGATCGATCTAATTTGAAATACCTAAGTACCATATTTTTTTAACCACTGGTTCTCAGTCTTATCCTTTGAGACATAATATAGAGTCTGTTGGGAATATTTGTGTTATGAATAGGCTATAAATCCAAGCTCTAGGCCTATTAAATGACCTAGCATATGTATTTAAAAATAATCTATTTATTGCACTTAATAGGTAAAGTTTGAGGGACATGCTCCAGACATGGTAATTTTACATAGGAAAATTACTACATACAACTGGTTCCTTAAAGAGGTGCATACTCAAACAACAATGCCACAAAATAGAAAAGGATAAAGAAAAATGTATAATAACGTCTTATTGTTTCCAAGAGTAGTAGTTATTAAAAACCATGACACACCCAAAATAATTCTTGTATTGGTAGCACCAGCCATCCACAAAAATTTAAAAATTTCAATTTTCCAAAAATACATATGTGCAGTGAGTCCTTAACTGTTTTTCCAAGCTGTGTAATAGTAAAGCTTCTTGCCCAAATATGAACTTAGAGTTACAAACATGAATACTATATTAATAGTTTTATTTAATATATCTAATATTAGCATTTCTTAATCACTAATATAGGTGTTAGTAAGAAGGTACTAATCATAAGTAAACCTAAAAGTCTAAGATATTAAACAAATTATCCATTAAGAGTCAGAAAGTGGTTTGCATTTTGTTACAGATCTTTATCTACTGAACATAGTACAGATTTAGTATCACTTAGTTCATGTTTAATTATCATCTATATAATTCTTTTAGTCACTAATTTAATAAATGTTTCTTGATAAATCATCTTAGCTCTCAAGTTAGTCATGTTTACCTGCCCAGTGATGATACAATGGTGACATTAGTTAAACCAACCAGTCTACTTGTATACAACAAAACCACAGAGCTAACATGACAATAAAGTTGATGGGTAATTATCATAAGTGAGAAGCATATTTAATTAATTTGGATGACTTCAACAAATATTTATTGCTCACTTTTTCCTTTTATTGGAATCAAACTATTTAGTTTCATTCATTCATCCAAAAAATATGTATTGGTTACCTATTATGTAATAGAATTCTGCTTCTATACAAAATGAAGCCAAAGCAAATATTTATTGCTCACTTTTTCCTTTTATTGGAATCAAACTATTTAGTTTCATTCATTCATCCAAAAAATATGTATTGGTTACCTATTATGTAATAGAATTCTGCTTCTATACAAAATGAATCAAAGCCTTTGATTCTTTAGAATTATCATTTTGGTGGGGGAGACAGATAATACAAAAATATCATAAAATCATGATCATGTTGAGTGCTATTAAAAATGTCATATAGTACTATAATCACATTTGTCATGGGAGTCAGGTGATGATAAACCTTAGCTAAGATGTAAAAAGTAAATAGAAATAAGGTAGTTAGGTATCCATGCAACTAGCATATACCTGGGCAAGTGAAAATTACAGAGGTATTCCTGAACTGTCTTTATTAAAGAATAAAATAATGTTTGCTTTGCTTTAATGCCTCCACTTATTAACTTTGTTTTTTCAGGGTACAAGTAGGAAAAAAAAACCCGTATATTTAATATATGAAGAGCATAATCAAGTTGAAAAATGTTAACTAGGATGAACCATACCAGAAAAAAATTAAGTCATCATAAACAGTAGCAACCTTTTTAAGCTAGAATATCATTTTAAATTGATAGTTCAGAGAAAAAAGTATAACAATTTCTGTAGCTAAAGTACAAAGTACAGAGTAAACATCATGCATTCATTTTAATTCAACTATGTTGGTTAGATAAACTAAAAAGTAGTTTAAAGTTAATGCAACTTATATTTGTGATCCTTTTACCTATCCAGCAACTGAAACCTCTTTTTTGGGGGGGATTTTCCCATGAAATGAGATAAATTTCCATTTCAGATGAGAAAAATGTTAGGTGCAGGTACATTTCCCTAGCATTCCTATCAGCATGGTGGAGTCTGTAACATAAGGTTTCATGATGCGGAGGCCAAGGACTTAGGTGAAATACCAGCATCATGAGGATCATAAGAGGGGCAATCATACATCTTGCTTTACATGGGACACCCCTAATTTATACCTACTTTCCCAGCTTAATTATTAATGTTTATAACCTCTTTCACTTTCAAGAATCCCAGTTTGGGTGATAGATCTTAAATGTCCCTTTAATCATAAGATATCTCTTGTAGTGGTGGATGGAGCTGGATTCAGGGCAGTGACTATGGGTCTAGTGCTGGCTCTGGTGTTCTGTGCTAGAAGTGCAGGCTGTAGTTTTGAGAATTTAATGGTGGAAGCAGAACATCCATTACTGGGTTTTGTTAATCTATCCATCTACCCTGGCCAAACAATCCTCTTCTCCAAGCATCTCAGTAGTAAGGCCAAAATATTTTCCCTTCCTTCCCTTCCCCTTTCCTTTCTTCTCCTTCTCCTCCCTCCCTCCTTCACCCCAAATCAGGTACTAGTGGCTTCATCAGTGAATTCTTTAAATATCTAAAGTAGAAATAAGCTCAAACTTACCCAAACTCTTTCAGAGAATCAAAAACGAGAGGCCAACACAACACAATACTGGTTCCAAAACATCACAAGGACATTATATAATAGTTAAGAAAAATTGCATACTTTTTCTGACATGAACATTGATGCAGTAATTCTAAACAAACTATTAAATCAAGTTATATTGTTTGAATTTGTCAGGTAAGGAGAGATTATTGGGATCACACATTTGGAAATAATAAATTTAATATACAAATAGAGAAAAACAACATGATTTTCTAAATAGATTAACATAATTCAGGATAAAACTCTTAGCAAAACAGGTATCAATTAGAATTTCCTTAACCTGATAAAGAATATAATTTAAAACCCTACATTAAATAACATACCAAAAAATGACTCAAAACTTTGCTAGTTAGTCTGACTCAGCATTGTAGAAACATTATACTTACAAGATCCAAAAGACTGTACAAACTATCCAAGAAGATAGCATGATAGTTGAATATCAGTCTATTTTATAAAAAATAAAACCAAGAAACATATAAAATATAAAGTTGTATTTATAATAGCATCAAAAATATTAACTGTCCAGCAAAAAATTTGCACAAAATGTACAAGAAGCTTTAATTGTGACTTAATTATTAAGAGAATTGAAGAAAACTTAAATGACTAGGAACACACAGATGTCCTTGGATAAGAATCAATATTGTGGGTGGGGAGGGGAGGGATTGGGGTCAAAATAAGGGGACTGCAATTGTATGGGGAATATAAAAATAAAATAAAAAAAAAACTGGAAAAAAAAAGAATCAATATTGTAAAGAGTCAGCTCTTTCCATATAATTATATAGATTCAATAAAATCCTAACCAAACTCCAAAAATTTTCATGTAAGATGAATATCTGATTTCAATTTTATACAAAAATTTAACAAACTCGGGCCTTCCCGCAGGCGCAGCAGGTTGAGTGCAGCTCTGTGAAGCTGTCCCCAGCCTCAGCAGTGCGGGTTCAATGCCGGCTGGCCAGGGAGATTCCCAAATGGCACGGCAGACCTCTCCTGTCTCGCTCGCTGCTCCCCTCAGCAGTGTATTTCTGTCATCTGCCCTCTCTGTCTCTGATGAATCCTCTCACCCTCCCGCACCTCTGGCCTGTACCCCAGCTCTTGTATAAAAATAAATAAATCTTCAAACAAAATTTAACAAACTCAGAATAGTCAGTGTAATAAGACAGATGAGGTCAATCTGGAGGAGTTAATTATAGCACCAACAAAACACCAAGCAACAATAACAACAAAAAACTAAGGAACTAAATGCCACAAATAAGGAAGCAAAGTCACAGTGTAAAGGTAGGGAAACTGATAATTAGAAAAGAAGGAAGAACCCAGAAAGAGAAATAAACAAAACCATAAATTGATTTATGACTAAGTCAAAATTGCAATTCCATTAGAAAAATATGTTTTTTTATTACCTTTGCTCAGTCAATTGGATATTTACATGACAAAAATATGTTAATCCTTATATCACACTTAGACAAAAATAAAGTCTAGAATGATTGAAAATCTAAATATTAATGTTAAAACAACTGACAGAAAATAATGGAATACTAGACAAAGATTCCTAAAACAGGGACTAAAGATATTAACATAAAATAAATTAAGAAGAAAAATGAGTCTATTACATTTGCCAACATAGTAGTAAGTAGTTACATCTAATGCTCTCCTAAACATAAGTTTCTATCTGGTGCCAGTTCTTTAACTTTATGAATTTCTTTAGCATATTTCTAAATGTGGATATGCAAGCCAGAAATTCTGACCATTTATTCTGAAAATGTTTTCATTTCACTGTTACCATAAACAAGGTTCATTGTTTACTGTCTCAATATTTTTCCAGAGGAAAAATCAGTTGTCATGTATACCTTTTCTTCACAGTATGTATTTTGTCATTTACCTGTTTTCAAGTTTTTATTTTTTTTGAAGCTGCAATTTTTAAAAGTTTGACTGTGAAATGCTAGCCATAGTTTTCCTTATACTTATCTTGTTGCATTTGGGTGAGATTCTTAGATCTGTGTATTTGTGTCTTCTCCTAATTTGGGTACACTTTAGTTATTATTTCTTAAAATACATTTTAAAAGCTATACTTTCTTTCTGACACTGTAATTCCATGTCAATCAAGAAGACTTGATTGATATTGTGGGCTCTATTAATTTTTTCAATTAATTTTTTTTCAGTTTTCCATCTCTCTCTTCTTTGAGTGATTTGTAGTAATTCACCTGCTAGTTTTCTGAACTTTTCATTTGCCATCTTCAATTACCTTTAAGAGCAACCATAATTTTAAAAATTATAGACACTGTACTTTTAAGTTCTAGAATTTCCATTTAATTTTTATGTATTTCATTTCTAAGCTGAGGATTCCGATCTTTTCAATTTTTTATAGCTAACTTTTCTCTATTTTCTTGAGCATATTTATAATTGCTTTAAAGTCTTAGTCTGCTAATTACACCTGTCTTATGTATTTTTAATTGATTTTTTTTCCTTGACTATGGGTCTGATTTTTCTTTTTCTAATACCTCTTCCATTTATCTATAATCTGGATATTTTGTGGAAATTCTGTATTTTTTTATCTTCCTCTAGGAAGAATTATAAAGACTAAAAACTATAAACTCTTTTTCCATTCCAGGGGATAACAATTCAAAAGTACTTTTATTTACCTCAGACTTTTAGTTGCTCCCTACTGCTTCATTACTTAGTCTCTCTGCCATGTGTATTTAGTTCAGAGTTCTATAAGTTTGGAGTAAAATTTCCAGAGATTTGTTTTATTTACCGCCTTGTGTCTCCTTCCTTTCTGAGATTTTCTTCTCACTTCTAGTTTATTCTAAAATCCCTGAATTGTATCTTCTGAGCCCTTACCTAGTATATATGTATTTCTGCTTCAGCATCTCCATGTATATACTCCAGATTCTGTCACATATTAAAAGAATAACAAATACAAATCTGACTTAATAAAGTTCCCAGTGTTTATGGGTTAACATTACTTTTGGTTTTGGTCACTTCATAAAGCCATAAATAGTCAAAAATTTTTCCAAAATTCATAAAAGTTAATTTAATAATTTCCTCTACTACTGAAGTCAGAATTGTGTTAACCATAAGAAAATAGTGATAAATGGACTACATCAAAATTAGTAATTTTTTTGTAAAAATATCAAGAGTTAAAGACAAGCTTAAATAAGAGAGAAGATATTTTTAATTCCTATATTGAAGAAAGACTTGACCCAGAATGTAAATAATACCTATTCTTGAATAAAGTCAGAAAACCCAATAGAAATGGGCAAGAGACTTGAACAGGCACTTCTCAAAAGAAGATATACAAGTAGCCAATGCAGAGTAGAAAAAGGAATTAATTTCATTTATTATAAGAAAAACACAAATTAAAACTGAAAAAGAGAAATCTTTATACCTTAGTAGAACTGCTAAAATTAAAGAGAAAGAAAATAATAAGTGTTTGTGTTAATGTGGAACAAACAAACCAATCAGACATTGGTAAGAAAGTAAACCCTTTGTGGCAAAATCTACTAATGGTGATTATCTGTATTGTATGACCTAGCAATTCTATTCCTAGGTTTGTGCCCAATAGAATTGTATACCTATCCTCACCAAAAACATGCACTGGAATGTTCACACCAACATTCTTATATCCACTTTGGAAGGATCAATAAACATTAATTTTATCATATATAAAAATTATGATATATTCACCTAAGAAAACACTACACCAAAAAAAGATGAAAAAAGTAACTTAATATACAATTATGCCGAAACTCACCAACATATTAGAATATATTAAAGTAAAAAAATTCTTTAAAAAAAATTTACAGAAAGTACAAATTGATCAATGCTGTTAGTGGTCAGCACTGATCAGGGGATGATACTTAGTGAACAGAGGAAGCATAACAGTCCTTTGGGGATACTATCGTCAACAAGGTTCTTAAAATATTTTAAAACTATATATATATACACACATACATATATAATCTCAAATATAAAACTCTAGTAAAAAAAAACCTCTAAGCAAATCTCAATCTAATTTTACAGATAAAACAATGCCTAGAGTATATTATACATAAATGAATCTCACTGACTTGAATTATCAATCATCTCTATTGACTTTTGCCTATTTTACACATAAGTATATATATATATTCTTTGTAATGTTAAAAAATATCTTTCCACAATATTTTTATAACATCATCTTCCTTGAGTATTCACCTAGTAAGTACCTGCCCAGAATAAGAATTAAATCTTGAAATTTTGTTTATGATAAAGCTCCACTGAAACCAAACTCACAGAGAATGAACAGTGCTTTCAGAGATTAAGACATTTACTCATTCTTTGTTTATGCCTGGCATATCTGTATGAGAATTTTCATTGTTGAGGTCTTCAAAAACTGCTTATCTTTAAAGCATTAGGAGAGCTTTTTCAAAACAGCATGTTCTTCTATTATTTTCCACTTTACAAGTCCACTTCCCTCCCTAAAAGGGCCTCAAACCCTTCAGGCCTTGAATCATGTCACTATCTTCCCAGCTAAAGGGAACTGGAGAGCGCTCCCCTGGGTTCCTATTAACACCTGCTACTTAATCAGCCAGAGGGGCTGTTGGTGACTGATGGCATATAGTTCCCTCTATCCTCCCTTTCCCCCTCCCCAGAGACTCTAGCACCATTGCAGCCATGCCATCCTGGGGAGTGAAAGTAACAGAGATTAGGCAACACAGAGAGTTGGAGAAATGTATCCAATTGTTCAAACACTGGAATTTGTTAGTAGTAAACTCCAAGTTATAAATTTGCAAACCAAGAACATGCAGCTGTGGAATGTATTAGCTGCAAATCTGCAATTTTTCAGCTTTCAGGTTCATAAATATTTTAGGTATTGTACAAATACAGCAGCAAATTGTAATAGAAACCTCCCTGGATAGAAGGTTGCTACGGATAAGATGTATGTGGCTAAACATAGGGGGTTCTCACATTCTGAACAAGGAATAAGTTTAGCAGTGCAGCCATCTCTAATTTAGGCTGTTTTCTTAATCTGCTGCCAGGGGACCATGCTGGGTGATTCACGGTAATGAACTCCACCTGGATGCTCTGTAAATCTGAAAAGGAGAACTAACTGTAGCCTAGTAACTGTTGTTACCACAGATCTGGTTCAGTGAGCTCTAATTTGATCATTAAGTGACCATCCCACCAAGGAACCATGAGAAATGCTCAGAGACTGACAATCCAAGACAGAACAAGAAAGACTGCTTATTTAAATAAGATTATTACAAAATAAAATGCTGTAAGTTAAGGGGAAAACCAGAAATGTTTGTAGAATAAAAATAAACTAATACTAAATATTTTATCTGAGCCAGCGGCTCATAGTGTTGGTTTAATGTGATAAATAATTTTTAAGGGGAAAAAAAAGGAATACAAATCTTCTTAAAGAGCTGTTTAGTGAAATTAACACGATTATAAAAAAAGCGGTTATCTTGCCAATGACAACTTTGACATTTAAAACATCTCACCTTAAATAGAAAACTACATTATATGTTATAATGTATTACATAATAAGATACTTCAAGTAAATAGAGTTTTTACAGATGCAGAATGTATATCACTGTTGCATAACAAGAGTAATGAAATACTACTACCCACATCCTGGAAAACAAAGACTGAACTTTATTTCTGTCTGACACTGGCCACCATCTTAATAAGTAATTTGAGAAGATGGCCAAGGCCACCACAGCTGCTTCGGCTGCTTTATCAAGGCCCTTGGGAACAATCTTGGAACAAGTTCTATCAGAAAATAAGCCACTGCCTTCCATCACTGCTCTTTTACTGAAATTAATTTTCTGTCCATTTTCTTGTTACAAATTATTGTTCACTTAGTGGACATTTATTGTATTCCAGTGTCTATCCTCCCTTCTGACAACAGATCAGATATAAAAGACATGTTTCTCCAGATAACCACCCCTCCCTTTATTTGTATTTCTGGGAGTTTTAGGGGATGAATCAGGGCACATGTCAGATTTACTGACAATTATCAACTAAATGAGTCAATAAAGAAATCATTTATATATTTGTTCACTATTACATGATTTGATTTTTGCATCTTACACATTTGATTTTTTTCTTAAAATATAATTTGAATTTGAATTGAAACTTAATACTATCCTGCCCTACTATTGGATAAAACCTGACTAACGGCACTGGAAACAGGATTCTCATAACCAGATTTGTTAAGTTTCTGCATATTTACATATATTTACAGATGCAGAATGTATGTCACTGTTGCATGTACTTTTTGTGTATAGGTGCACTGAAAGACAGCTAATTATGCTCCTGTTGGTGATTATTTATTTACTGAATCTGATTTTTAAATTTACATAGTATTTCCTAAAAAGTATGGACACTTGCATTCTGATTCATTGCAAAATAATTAAGACATTTTTAGCCAATATTAAGTATTTTTAGTAGATCGATAAAGGAATTAGTTTTCTCAGAAGAGAATGCATTCTTGTTATGAGAAATGTATTAGCAAAGTCTAGTCATCCCTGGTGGGTATTCTGTTGTAGGGGTTCTCACTATGCATGGTAATCAGATTAGATGACTTTGATATTCCATTCAACACAGGTATAAGCTCATAGTTTGTACAGATAGGAGATCCCTATTCATCAGGGGGTAAAAAAAAATTGAACAAGCACTCTACTTTAACATTTAAAATAGACTTAGATCAAGGCAAAGAGAACACAATACAAAAATAAATGAAAATATATCAACAAATTGAATGGTACATTTCTAGTTGAATAGGTTAAGTACTAAAGAGGTTTTTCACAGAGGCATTTAATAAATAAATGGGTAATGCTGTTAGAAGACTGGATTATGAATCCAATCACAGTGATGGTACATTTAACTTTGGGAACTATTCTAAATATCTGTTCCTTCAAAAATTTCAATTCCACTTTCATTTCATATTCCCGACATATACTTCCCTCAGACATAGTTTAAACTACTTTATCTCTTGAATCAACAGGGTTTTGGTGTGGATATGTATTCAACTTGTTTGGGTAAATACCAAGGAACAGTTTACGGATATAAGATGTTAAGAGAATTCACCAAAATATAACCCAATTTAGTGTACATTATTTTCAACTATGGGAGCAAACATTCTTTTCAGTGCATATGGAGGAATACTTACCAGGATAGATCAATGCTTAATCTTAAAGCAAGTCTCAATCAATAAAAAGACTTAAAAAAAAAACCCAAAAAACCTGAAATAGAAAATAATCAGATGTATCTAGAAAATATTGAATATTTAGATTAAATGATACAATTCAAATTATCCATGAATCACCGTGAAGTAATAAAAATTGGGAAATATTTTAAAGCATACTAAAAAGAAAATATATTGAAATTTGTGAAATGTTAAGCAAGTACTAAAAGGAGTTAAAGTTTTTAATGCCTTTTTAAAGAATAAATTGTCTAATCCTCTAAAAGACACCATAAAAAATGTACAAAAGTAATTAAAAGGAATAAATACATTATAAGAGCACAAATCATTGGATAGAAATAGGCAGAAAACAGAAAAACCCAAAAGTCAAAATTTGATTCTTCAAAAAAAATTAGTAAAATAATTTCCTGGAAAGAAGGATCAAGTAGAAATGAGGGGAAAATAATATTAGTAAGATGGGATACTTCCATAGATCATTAGATTAATATCAGATTATCAATTCCATAGATATTTAATGATATATTGTCATGGGTGATATTATGTAAAACTTTATACAGCACATTCAATTAAATTAGACAGAATCCTAAAAAAATACATAAAACTTATTTAAAATACTATACAGGCTTTATGTAGAAAAATTATAACATCAAAATTCTGCTAAATTAAATATGGAAACATGTTTTGTATCTCCTTACATAATCTCTGAAAAATGGATCACATATACATACAGTCATGTAAGTTTCCCAGTTTGTTTCCTGTCCACCAAAATGTGGTGATAGGAGAAAATTGCCATAGCAATTTTCATGTAGTTACATAATTGAGACTAGACAAAGCCAATAGAAAAACCATCCCACCAGACTCAAATCATAAAGCATGATATGCCATTGTTAAGACACCATTCTCAAGAAAACAATGACTAGCCACACACAGCAAGTAAATATTAAAATTAAATATTTGTAAGTTGTAAGCAGTCTATCTGACAATGGAATCGTACTAATATAATAAAATATAAAGCGTCGAGGTATCATTTAATAAAATTAGAACAGTCTCGGCACTCTGAGCGGTTGAACAATGCTGGGAAACACAAAAATAAGGAAGCGAACCCAAAAGAGTTGCCATGGGAACCTGGCCATAGGTCCACAGGACCAATAAGGAAATTTCAAGAATTCTGGGAAATGTGGAAACTGGGCAAACAGAACCAGGCAGGGCACTGGGAAGGCACATTGAAACCTGGCACTGCAACAAGTAACAGTCCCAAACTGACTCTCCCAGTCATGAAATGACTGCACAAACAAGTTATAAAAAGAAGCCCCAAATCCTTTTTGGAGCACAAACCTCTATTCTCGCCCACAGTTTCTCTGAGCAGAATATTACAATAAATCTGACTTTTCTGTCCAATTATGCATTGGAAACAGCTTTTCTCTGCTCACTCTCTGGTGAATTCTTTCACCCCTGTGCCTCCGGCCTCACTTGGATAGTCAGCCACATAAAGCAAATAATAACTCAATAAACAAATACACAAACCAATCTGAAAAAATAATGAGCAAATTTCCAATTTCTATTTCCACAAGCTTGCAAATCACCACTCCATCAAAAAAGCTAATAAAAGCTGAACAGACTGAAAAAGCCACAAGTATTTTGGATTCATAAAGAAAGCGAACATAGGTCAAACATTGTCCCTTAGAATGGAGGGACAAGCAAATTATACAGGAAGAGTTTTCTCATCTGAGCAAAATTCACGACGACAAGCAAATAACACAAGAAGAGTTTTCTTACCTGAGCAAAATTCACAATAAAGCCACAAAGTAGACCAGTGGTGAGGTAGGAACACCTGAAAGGTAAGCACAGTGTTGCCAAGTCAAGTCTGAGGGTTAGAAAGTTTGGGGTAACCATAAGAAAGTGAAAATCAAAATCAACAAAAAAATATGAACCAGAGACACTCTATGGGGGGTGGAGGGCGGGGAGGGGAGGGATTGGGGTCAAAATAAGGGGGTTGCAATTGTATGGGGAATATAAAAATAAAATTTATTAAAAAAAAAAAACGTTTGGGGTAACCCAATCAGTAGTAGAGGAGGCACAACTTGATGAAGGTTACCTCTAGGAGTTCAACTTCCCAATGAAAGTATCAGAGAAAAATCTCCTTGTGCTTTTAGCATGCAAAAGGAATGAGGAAGCCTTTTAAGTACTTCAGAGTTCTTTGTTCTTAAGGAGGGCTGCCCTCAGGGGAAACTAGTTAACCAGAGTCTAACCCACTAGAATATTTTCAGAGTTAAACAGACCCCAGGGAAGGGAAATACCTAAGCCAGTCATTTCTAGCCTTGTAAGAGCAGCCATAGACTCAGGGTTCTTTAAAGGCCTGGGGCCCTCACCTGAGTGTATCAGCCTGGACAACACTTTGAGGGTTTCAGGGCTGACCTTGACCAAAACAAAAGAAAGGGGGAAACACAGACCTTTTGGAGACACAGGGTTAGGTTTGAACCTGGCCAGCACCATCCAGGCATAGTAGAAATACGAGAAATATGAGAACAGAAAATACAGTTGAAACATTTATGATTGAGATGTTCTCCAAATTAATGTCTAACACCAAACAACAGCAGAGCTTACCTACTCAGTTCCAGCATAAGACACTGCAGGACAGGCTGGGCGCACTTCCAAGGTTTTGGTTTTGAATCCTGAGCTGGTTTTGAAAACCGACTGGGTTCAAGCACTCACCGGCACCAGAAGGTTCAAGCTCTTGGGGACGACAATTAAGCATTGGAAACAGCTGGTTCAGAGAAATGGACCAATCAGGTTTGAAAGGCAGGTACCTTGAAGGAGGATGGGCCTAAATATTATGCTAAGTGAAATAAGCCAGAAGGAAAAAAATAAGTAACCATGATTTCACTCACACAATAACCATACAGAGAAAATAAACACTAAATAAAACAAAAAATTTTGAACTAGAAGACTAATTGCTCATTACCAGAAGGGAAGGGGTAAGGGATGATTGGATAAATCAGGTAAAAGGGGACAATGGTATAGTGAAAGACGGGTTTGAATTTTCTGTAGTAACCTTACTATAATACACATACTGATTCTCAACAATGAACACCTGAAACTTATATAGGGTTATAATGCAATATTTTATCAAAAAAAGTAAGACTGAAATAAAACAAAAATAAACTTTTAGACTATAAGACCATTTAGTAGTTGCCGGAAGTTAAGGGAAAAGGGAATGAATAAATGGGGAAAAACAGGATAATTGTAAGATGAAGGATAGAATTATACCTTTAGTGGTTTATGAAAACCACTAAACATAGTATATAACCGTGTTGATTGTCAGTGATGCACGCATGGAACTTACATGGTATAAGGCAATGTTATTTTAACAACAAAAACAAAAGGTAAAATATTTTCTCAGAAAAACAAAAAGTGATAGAATTCATTGCCCGTATAATTGTCTTGCAAGAAATGTTAGAAGTTCCCTAGAAAGGAAAAAATGATCATAAATATGGATCTACATAAACAAAAAAAGGGCACTGAAGTAGAAATAAATGAAGGTAAAATAAACACAGTTGTTTTTCATATTATTAATTAATAGACAATAATTTATTCAAATCAGTGATATTGAAAATGTATTTGATTATGTGTATATACAGCAATATATACATATATGTCATGCTTATATTTGCTTATGTTTAAGTAAAATGAATAATAGCAATGATACAAAAAACATGAAAGAAGATGTAGGATATTTTACTATTATAAAATACAATACTTTGAAGTAATATAGTGTTATTTGAAAGTGGATTTGGATTAGCGATAAATGTACATTTTGACTCTAGAACAACAATTAAATATTTTAACCAATATGCTACTAAATAAGAGAAAATGTTATCACTTCAAATGCTTAGTAAAAATTGTAAGAGGAATAAAGACAAAAATAGGAATAAAAAACAAAGGCAACAATTAAAAAAGTGTAATATCTTGAATTCCAATCCAATTATACCAGTTATCTTTTGAAAATCAATGGTCTAAGGTCTCCCTGGTGGTGCAAGTGTTTCAGCGCAGCACTGTGAAGCTGTCCGCAGCCTCTGCAGCACGGGTTTATGGCGGTCGGCAGGCGAGGGTCCCACATGGCGCAGCAGACCTCTCCTGTCTCACCCGCTGCTCCCCTCACCAGTGTGTTTTGTTAGACTGCCTGTTCAGTACCCCGCTCTGTCTACGGTGAATCCTCTCACCCTCCTGCGCATCTAGCCTGCACCCTGGTTCTTGTATAAAAATAAATAAATCTTTGGAAAAAAAAAAATCTATGGTCTAATTGTACCAATCAGAAGATAGAGACTGACAGTATCATAAAACAAGACCCAACTATACTTTGTCTATAAGAAACCTAATTTAGGGCCTCCCCAGTGGCGCAGGTGGTTGAGCGCAGCGCTGTGAAGCTGTCCGCAGTCTCTGCAGTGCTGGTTCGGTCCCAGCCAGCTGGCGAGACTCCCACATGGCACAGCAGACCTCTCCTGTCTCACCCGCTGCTCCCCTCAGCAGTGTATTTCATCAGTCTGCCTGTTCTGTTCCCCGCTCTGTCTCTGGTGAACCCTCTCACCCTTCCATGCCTCTGACTGTACCCCAGCTCTTGTATAAAAATAAATAAATTTTTAAAAAAAGAAAAAGGAAACCTATTTTAAAAAGCACATATAGATTAAAAAGATGAAGAAAAATATAGTTTGTTGATATTATTCAGGAGAAAGTAGGAATAGCTATATTGATTTCAGACATAGTTGACATCAAAGGAAAGTTGTCAGAAACAAAGAAGAACACTACATAATAAGCACAGTGGTCAATATTCCAGGAAGACAAAACAACCCTTAATTTGTATGTATTCAACAAAAGTATGTCAAATTATATGAGGCAAAAACTAATAGTAAAACATATCCTTCTATTTGTATGGATGATATATGAAATTTCTTTGTATGAAATAAATTTGTCATAGTAGAAGAATTCAGCATTCCTTTATCAGAATTAGATGAATCAAACAAGGACAATAGAAATTAGCCCACCATCAACTATATGTAATTGACATTTATCAACTACTTCATCCAACAAGAGCAGAATACATAGTCTTCTCAGACTTACATGGAATATTCATCAAGGTATTCCTTTTCAATGACATGCTGGACTTCTAGATAATATAGGACAAAAAGTAAAGGAAATAAAAGGTACATAAATTGGGAAGGAGACATAAAACTGTCTTTGTTAACTGATTACATGGTCATATATGTAGAAAATCTGAAAAGAATCAACAAAAGCTTTTCCTGGAATTTATAAGTAATCTAATAGCATGAGAGCAAGATAGATTAGGTTAGTATATAACAGTGATCACTTTTCTACATACCAGCAGTGAAAAGATGGAATTTGAAATTAAAAATACAAAGCCATTTACATGAGCACCCAAACAATACATTTTGGTATAAATATAATTAAATATGTACAAGGTATACATGAGAAGTACAAATCTCTGATGAATGGAATCAAAGAAGTAAATAACAAGGAAACAAATAGCTCAATCAAAAATTGAGCAGAAAATTTAAATAGACTCTCTAAAATAGACATGCAGATGAGTAAAATAGACATACACATGAAAAGACGTTTATCATTTATTAGGGAAATGCAACTCAAAACTATAGTGAGATACTAGCTCACACCTGAGAATGACCCATATCAAAAAGTCCAGAAACAAGTTTAGTGAGAATGTGGAGAAAAAAGAACACTCATCCATTGTTGGTGTGAATGTAGACTGGTCCAGCCCTTATAGAAGATTATGGAGGTCGCAAAATATTAAAAATAGATATGCCATATGATCCAGCAATTCTACTCCTGGATATCTAACCAAATAATGTAAAAATTTGAGAATATATGTACTTCTATGTTGACTGCAGCTCTATTTACCATAGCCAAGTTATAAAGCAACTTATCTAAGTATGCAAGGATAGATGAGGGGATTCAGAAGTTGAGATACATATATACACATGTATATATAAAATGGAATACTACTTAGCTATTTAAAGAAAAATGAAATTTTGGCCTCCCTGGTGTCTTAGGGGTTTAAGTCTCAGTGCTATCATGCTATCACCACTGCAACCTGTGTTCGATCCCCAGCCAGGGAGCTACCACATGGTGCAGCAGACCTCTCCTGACTCACCCGCTGCTCCCCTCAGCAGTGTATTTGAGTAGATCCGCCTGCTCTGCTCCCACTCTGTGTCAGGTGAATCCTCTCCTCCCCCCACCCTTGGCCTACATCCCAGCTCTTATATGCATAAATAAATAAAAGTAAATCTTAAAAAAAAAAAAAAATGAACGCTTGCCACCCGCAACAACATAGATGTTCTGGAGGGAATTATGCTATGTGAAACAAACCAGAAAGAGAAAGACAAGTACTAGATAGTTTCAGTAATATGTGGAACATAAAGAAACAAAACATTCAGAAACACAAAACCAAAACAAACCTAGAAATGTGACTAAAACTTAGGCTACCAGAGCAGAAAAGCAAGGGTGGAGAGGAAAGGGTGAGAAGGTACATCAGCCTATGATGGAAGACTGTGCTTACTTTGGTGATGCTGTGTTGTGTTGTGGTAACACCGACCTGAGAATGACCTGTATCAAAAAGTCATTCTTTTTAAAGAATAGGACCCTATATTTTTCAATCATCTATAGTGTGGTAAATCAATGTTACCTTATACAAAAAGAACACAAAATTAAATAAGAAAATAACCCATTTAAAAAATGGGCCAAAATCTTTAACAGATAACTCATTAAAGAAGAGATTCAGATGGCAAATAAACATATGAAGGGCTGCTCATTGCCATAGCTACTCAAAGAAATGCAAATTAAAACAATGAGATACCATCATACACCTAATTGTATGGCCAAAATATGGGATGCAAGTAAAAGCAAGTGGGAATACAGGACATCAAAAAAACTCTCATTGCCTATCTATCAACATGCAAAATGGGAAAACCACTTTAGAAGATAGTCTGATACTTTCTTACAAAACTAAGCATGCTCAACAAACAATCTAGCAATCACATTCCTTGGCATTTGTCTAAAATACTTGAAAACTTTTATGTGCATAAATACCAGTAAAAGTAACTGAAAATAGTGATGTGAATATACAGGGTTGAAAGAGAGGAGGCTTGGGAAATTCAAGCAAACTAAATATTCAAGGAATAAAAATAATATTTAAGGATGATAAATCAATAAATTGAACCTTATTTATATACTTTAGAGAGAGATACTCTAAGAAACAATAAAAATACAGTAAACATAGTGGCTCCCTCTGACACAGGCAGGTAAGTATAACAGAACAGTGTAGACTTGATTTATTATACTTGCTATAATTTTTTCTATTTATCTTTCATGCTTGTTTGTATCTCTTAGTTATGAGATAAATTGCTGAAGATACTAACTACAAAGTTAAAATTTTAGCGAGTGAGTAAAAAAAAAAATTCAAATAATTAAATGGAATAGAAACCACAGAGATACATATATGGATAACATGCAAGATTACATTAAAATAAGATTTCAAATCAATGCTGGAAAGATTAATTATGATATTGGGAGAACTGATTGTATGTGAGAAAAAGTCTACATTTAGAACCTTAAATGACACAATCAATGCCCAATAATATATTCCAAATATATTTCAGATACATTTTTATAAATTCTCCTGAAGTATTAAAAGGAAACAGAAGAATTTTTACAATTTTGAGTGAAAAAGGTCTTCCTAAATAGGAGCAATAAAATGAAACCTCAGATTACAGGACTGATTACTTTAATATACAAAATTCTGGGTTGCGAAGCTGCCCGCAGCCTCTGCAGTGCCAGTTCGATCCCCGGCTGCCGGGCGAGGGTCCCACATGGCGCGCAGACCTCTCCTGCCGCCCGCTGCTCCCCTCAGCAGTGTACTTCGGTCCTTCTGCCTGCTCTGCTCCCCGCTCTGGCTCTGGTGAATTCTCTCACCCTCCTGTGCTTCTGACTGTACCCAGTGCTGTATAAATAAATAAATAAATTTAAAAAAAAAATAAAAATAAAAATAGCCCTTGATAATGTTTAAAATATTTTAGCAGACTGGGATATAATACTTATAGTATACCCATCAGACAAATATTATTATCATTTGCCAGATGATATGGGTCATAAATAATGAAAAAATTATCCACCTAATTAATATTCAAGGAAATGAAAGTTTAAAAAAGCCATTTCAATGATAATTTGATAAAAATGAAGCTTAGATAAAATTCCTCTGTGTGACTATTTATGCTATTTATCTTTTTGATAGCTTTATATCAATATAGAAATTGTTCTAACTAAGTGACTTTCTCTTAACTATCAATTTGAAGGAATTATATTTTTCCTCGAAAACTTCATTACATCATGTTTTCAAATTTATTTTAATGAATTGTGCAAGGTTTTTTTATTAGCTTTAAAAAGTTTTCTGATACTGAATGATTATTTTCTCACTTAATATTTTACATATTTAACATTCTTTCCCCTGGCCTTTTATTAGTTTTTCTAGGAAATATATATTTCAATGATTTATTTTTTTCTACTGGTTCTGCCTTTTTTTCTTTTCAAATTTACCTGTTACTGTGTAATTATTTTCTAGCTTGTTTTTTGCTTCTTTTTCTAATTTTTAATATATGCTGCAATCCCCTTATATTCTTTTTTCTAAAAAATATTTCATGCTATTAATTTCCTATTGCACCCTCTTAATTATATTTCATAGAGCCTGATATGTAGTTTTTCATAGCCATTATTTTCTAATCTTTCTCAATTTCAGTTTGTACTCTCTTTTGATGGAAAAATGTTTTATTTATTTATTTTTTTTTTTTTAATAGAGGCATGTTTTTCTTTATTTGTTTGCTTGTTTTGTTTTTTTGTTTTTTTGTTTATACATGCACTGGGTACAGTCAGAGGCGTGGGAGGGTGAGAGAATTCACCATAGCGGGGAGCAGAGCAGGCAGAAGGACCGAAGTACACTGCTGAGGGGAGCAGCGGGCGGCAGGAGAGGTCTGCGCACCATGTGGGACCCTCCTCCGGTGGCCAGGGAGCAGCCGGGGATTGAACCTGCGCCGCAGAGGCTGCGGGCAGCTTCGCAACCCAGCGCTCTACCGCTGCGCCACCGGGGAGGCCCCGGAAAAATGTTTTAACTAATAGTTTCACATTTTTTCTAGGGAGGTTTCTTTTTGGTTTGTTTTCTGATATGTCTAATTTCTAATTGTACTGCCATTTTTGTTATTATTCCTATTTGTATAAGAATAAATACTTTGATAACTTACAAGACAATACTTTATATTATCATCATTCTAATAATTGATAATATAAATAAAACAAAAACATATACTTGCTTTTTGATCTAGATAGATTATACATAGATATTTACCAAGAAAAGTCCCCAAGTCACATTGAGAAATAAATGGTCTCAAGGAAATATGTATAATAAACACTAGTAAATTAAAACAGTATAATTACAAATATGTATGCAAATGCCTGTAACAGACTGGGATTTTGCACACCTTACTATTCATAGAAGTGGAATGGATGGGTGAGCAGGTAGATTAGTGAACTCCAGTCTTTGGTCTGAAACCCTCTATTATGGACTGGGTGAGAGCTAGACTTTGAAACCTCACCCTTGCCCAGGGCTCATTTTCTTTCTTTCTTCCATTTGTGCAGATCTTTGTGAATAGTATACCTTCAATAAACTATAAGCTCTCTGAATCCTTTTCTGGGTACAGTTCTAGGGAGCCTGACATTGACTGGCAGATATGAATACAAAGAGATATGGTTAAAGCACATGAAAGATCAATGTAAGAGAAAGCCAGAATGTGATTTGTAAAAGTTGTTTTTGCATGAAATCAAAACACAATTTCTCAAAACTGAGAGAC
This sequence comes from Talpa europaea, assembly GCF_964194135.1. Lineage (NCBI taxonomy): Eukaryota > Metazoa > Chordata > Mammalia > Eulipotyphla > Talpidae > Talpa > Talpa europaea. The sequence continues at coordinate 36,413,425 of NC_140071.1, forward strand.
ACAATATTCCTCAAATATAAAAGTAAATACTAGAGAAAGTTTGGTGAATAGTAGCTATGACTTCACACAGACTAATAATATTTTTAAAATATGTTTATTTTCACGGTCTTTTAAAGAACACACTGGTATTTTTTATAATATAAAATCAAATGTTTATTCTGAGACATGGATTCCAGCAATTCAAATTATTCTAAGAACTACCTTTTATATAGCACTTGTCTTGTTTTAATAATAACTTTAAATGACTAGTTATAATAACTGGTATGATAAAAGATGCGGCATTTTCTTTATATTTTAAAGTTATTTTGATATAGGCAACTTATCTTTAATTACTGGGTATTCTTACAAAAATTAAAAGAACAATATAAATACCTCACCAAAAAAATGTTTTAGAATACTACAATCTCAGAGTTGAAAAAGCTTTATAACAATCCTTTGTTTTTCTGTGTATGCACAGGAAATTTTCTTTTAAACCCAAGAAATAAAAACTTAATCAGATGTTGGTCAGAGGTCAGACACTCCCCCCCACACACACAGTCTTATCGAATACATAAAATAATTCTGATTTCATGTTTTAAATTTATTATTCAATTTTAAGAAACTTAGAAATCACTAATAAAGGGCACTTAGTCCTATGAAAGAAGACATTAAGGGATATTTGCCATCAGAGATTACCTAACAGAACTATAAATCACATGTCATTTAGTGATGTATCTGTAACTACTTAGTTGGCATGACAAAATCGGATGGTGATTACATGATTTATGGGGTATAGAGGAAAAGAGCCCCTGGAGGGGAATATTCACATAGACCAAAATATTTAAACATAGGAAGAGTGTTTTACTTTCCTTAATATCAATTCATATTTACAAGAGGAGGAAAATCTAGTGGGTAATTTAAATATAATTTTATGGCATTAGATATAAAAGATAAAAAATTAGAATAGTTCTATCAAGATGGTAAGCAATAATAAAAATATTTACGGTACTGTAAAAGCAGAACATAAACTCTTTTCCCCCTTAAGAAATAAAAAAATATGATGCAATGGAAAGATAGCATATTTTAAGTTCTGGACTTGGTTTAAATTTAAACTCCGTAATTTTTTTAACATTTCAGTCTTTGTACTATTAACTTTTCTGTAACTCAATTAACTCATTTGTAGATGGAAATTAAAATATTTAGTTCATAGTTGTTCTGAAAATTTAACAAGTTTTCAAGCATAAAGTAACTTGATACCATACCTGGTACACAGAGTCACTCAGTTTTAAGTTGATAACTCTAATTATTATCAACAAGAAACAATAAATTGGACATATAACTTATTTTTACTGAAATTACTTCAATGTCATCATAATTTCTGGTTAAAAGAATAATTGGCAGTAACAATGTAAGTGTTCTGGGTTGTCAAAATGAGGTGTTTGACTACCACTGGCATTAAAAGTGACAAAACTAGATAGTGGCCTGCAGAGTTGATGTTTTATTCAATATTGTCTTTTATTTTCATTAGATTTGGTTAAAACAGTGTAATTAGGCAGGCAAAACTTTTTCAAAAACTCTTTATATAGGGTATTCTTTTTGTGACGATAAAAGCCTCAACATGGTCAAGAAATGTGGCAAGAAACTGATTTTAAATAAATCAGCAATTATTTTCTAGTCTAATAAAAAATAATGGCTACCATTTATTAAGGTCTTGGTTCATAACACTGTTTCAAAACATGGTAAATGGATTAATTCATTGAATCCTTAAAACAACTTTATAAAATACTATTATTCTCAAGTGGTGGTAGAGATGGCTCCTAGTTTCATGTTCTGCCAGACGTAGAGACAGATGTGTTTAAAAATAAATAAATACAAACAGTACACAAATACAATCATGTGCTCCTTAACAATGGGGATATATTCCAAAAAAAAAGCTTCACTAATTGACTTATACCTGTGTGACTATCATAGTGTATATAACTACCTAGATGTTGTAGTCTACTATACACATAGGCCATATGGTATAGCCTACAATAACTACTGTTTTAGATGTGGTCCTTTGTTGACTGAAACATTAATCAATGCATAATTAGACATTAAAACATGCATATATTCCATAATGGGGAAAAATTAAGTTCTAATCAAGTCTACCTACAACCTTGTAGTGTTTTCCTTTACCTTTAAATTTTTTATCCAAATTTCTATTCTGGTCCAAAATATATTTTTAGATACCCAATCAGAAAATCTTTCATGACTCTAAGAAAAGAACCCAAGATGAAGAAGCCTCAACAGTCTCTTCATTATTAGAGGGAATCAGTTTGGCCGAGTGAGGAAAATGAGCATCTCCATTCTGTTTTCAATGCCTTTAATTTCAATTCATCACTTTTAAATAACTGCCTATAACTGTATATTTTCTTTCTGAGATTTATATGAAACCAAAAAAGACTGTGAATAGCCACAGATTTTGATTAAAAAATGAAGAGAAATGGAGTAGCACACTCCCAGACTTCAAAGTATATACTAAAAGTCCATAGTAATCAACATAATCTGGCATTGAAATAAAATAGACACATAGACCAAAGGAATACAATAGTGAGTCCAGAAATAAAGCCACTTTTGTAAGATAGTTAATCAACAACAAATGAGCAAAGAGTACACAATGGATAAAGGGAAGTCTCTTCAATAAAAATGGTGTTGGGAAAAGTAGTCAGTCTCATGAAGGAAAAAGAAACGAGATCACTCTATCAATACTATGCAACAAGATTAACTTGAAATTAATTATAGGATTGGATGTAAGACCTGAAACCATGAAATAATACAAGAAAACATAGACAAAACTCTCCACAACGAGACTATACTCGAACAGCAAGAAAGATAAAAGCAAAAATAAAAAAAAATTCATCAAAGTAAAAAGATTGTGCTCTGCACAGGTAGAGAAACTATCATTAGGATGAAAAGATATCCCAACAGACAGGAGAAGATATACATCATACATTCCACGAAGGGCTAATATCTAAGATCTTCCAAGAACTCACACAAATCAACACAATGAAAACCAAGAACACTATTAAAAAATGGGCAGAAAAGCTAATAAACATTCAGATGGTCAACAGACAAATTAAACAGTATTTGCCATCACTTTTTTTTTTAAGATTTATTTATTTATTTATTTATTTATTTATTTATTTATTTATTTTATTTATTTATACAAGCACTGGTTACAGTCAGAAGCGTGGGGGGTGAGAGGATTCACCAGAGCCAGAGCGGGGAGCAGAACAGGCAGAAGGACCGAAGTACACTGCTGAGGGGAGTAGCAGGCGGCAGGAGAGGTCTGCGCACGCCATGTGGCACCCTGGCCGGCAGCCGGGGATCAAACCAGCGCTGCAGAGGCTGCGGCAGCTTCGCAGCCCAGCACTCAACCACTGCGCCAACAGGGAAGACCCTTGACATCACTTTTCATCAAAGAAGTGCTAATCAAAATCTCATGGGAATGCCCGATCAAACACCCCCCCCCCAAAAAAAATGCTAGTGCAGGTATGGAAAAAAGGAACCCCTATGGAAAATAATATGGAAGTTTCTCAAAATACTAAATATAGATAAGCCATATGATCCAGCAATTCAACTCCTTGGCATTGATCCAAAGAATGCAAAAACAGTAATTTGTGATACATGCACTCAGGTGTTTATTGTAGCACCATTTACAATAGTCAAATCACAGAAACAACCTAAGTGTCCAGTGACAGATGAGAAAATAAAGAAAATGTGGTACATATACAAGATGGAATATTATTCAACACATAGATCAAATCGTCATACAATGTGGATGGAATTGGAGGGGATTATGCTAAATGAAATTCACCCAAAGGAAAAAGACACCAGGTAATTTTATTCTCTATGTGGAGTACAGAGAAACAAAACGAAGGAAATGACAAAACTAAACAAAAACAAAGTATAGAAATACAATTGTGGTATTGTGAGGACTAGAGACTACAAGAGTGTAGGATAGGAACAAAGAGGGTAAGAGATATGGGTGTTCTGGTGGTGGATATGGTGTGGTAATGTATATCTCAGGAGATGTGAGTCTACTCCCCTGAATTTCATACTGTGTTATGAACATTATCACCTCAGGAAAACACACACACACAAACACACACACACACATCCAAGCAAACTTTGAAATCTTACTGTACAACTAAGGCTACCAGATGGGGAGGGAGAGGATACCGAAGAAAGTTTAGAGGGGACACTGTAGACTATGGTGGTGGACTATTGGTGTCTTCTGGTGCATGTGGTGTGGTAACATACACCTGAAGAGGTAGGATCCTATATCTTAGAATCATATACAGTGCTATACACCAATATTACCTTAATTAAAAACAATTAAGAAATTAAATAAATATTTTTAAATGCTCAGAACCAAGTCTGAAATGTTCCATGAGTATCTATTAATGCAGTTGTCATTAGTATTATCATCATATTAATTATGATTTGATGAGCATTGACTCTTTCCTACTATTACTCCTTTGAGCTCTATATGTAATCTTTTTTGAAAACTGGATTCTTAGTCAATTAAATTTCTCTTTATGCATAGATTTAAAAATAATACAAACACATTTTTCTACTAAAAATAAAAATGTCTTAACTGATACAAATACTTAATGAAGGTTTTTTTTTTGCATTTTGTACTATGATCCAACTGTTGCTTAGGCATTTTGCCTCTGAATAATGGCTAAGTTTAATGAAATATTAGGACATACATTAAAGTATTATCTGTGTATTAGTGTATATATGTGGATATAAATATATATTCACATAAACATATGCATATGTATTCATGCATACATACGTGTGTGAGATTTGGCATAAAACAATGTCAGTGATTTTTCTTCAGTTATTACATAATATAATAAGAGAGACATGCCACATAGCAATAGACTAACCAATAGCTTAATAGTGATTCTTCACATGATCACAACTATAAAATAAAATTAATATATATATCAGTGGAAAAAAGCTTGATAACAAAAAATGTAAAATAAACATTTTATGAACAGTACAGTGAGATTTCAAATTAATGTTTTCCATTTCAATTAATTTTACCTGACTATACTTTTGTTTTGATTACCAAAAGTCAGAAGAAAAAGTACCAATTTATGGATATTTGTGCTTTTCTAACACTATATCTCTACTCGTGCCAATATACTCACTTAATATGCTCCCTCTTTTCCTCATTTCTCACAATTCCATTCATCTTTCAAGACCTGACTCAAATCCCACTTCTTTAATAAAGATCTCTCTGACTACCTCAACCTGAAATGAATTCTCCTAGCTCCGAGCTCCCCTGGAAATTCTTGTCTGTACAATGTATTTAGAAATTAATCATGCATTGTCTTGAGATAGTGAAAAGAGAGCCTGGGCTTTGAAGTCAGACAGACTCAAGATGATTCCTGCCTCTACTACAAAATAGCCGCATGACCTTGGGTTTGCTACTTGTTCTGTAAAATAACAGTAACTCTCCGGTTCTTACCCTGTGCCAGATATGGTTAAAATGCTTACATGTATTAATTTATTTAATTCACATACTGGCCCAATAAAAATAGGTGTGTCCTTTTATACACGTAAGAGCAATGGAACACATGAATGTATCTATAGGAATCTATATTTGAACACCTTATCTATATCTACACAGTCAAATGTTCAAGGTCACATTGTAAGATGCAAAAACAGGATTAAAACCCCAGCAGCCTGGCTGCAAAATCAAGGTTCTTATGTAATATACTTTTATTGTTCTCAACTTCTGTGCCAGCAGTTCATGACAGTTGCAAACTTCATAGGTGTATTAAGTGGGTGAACTTAAATAATAAAGTTCTTGGCACATAGTAGCGTCAGCAGGCAAAATGAGGGGCACCCCAAGTCTCCAAACCTGCTTGCTCTTAATGGGTTCTGCCATCCCCTGCATCAAGACAAAACATATTCTAGTGTTTAAGACCTTCAATAAAAAAGAGCTTTGATACAGTTAGTAGGCAATAACTAGTGTGCAACAGAGAGAAGAGAAAGAATATAGTTTTCAAATCAAGCACCCAAAGTAAACCATCCCCTTTGTGGCAAAGCTCATCCAAACAAAGTTGACCCATAGCAGGGCAGCCAAGGTCCGAAAGCTTGCCACACAAGTCTAAGGCACCTTCTGGTGGGGTCCCACGGGAAAGGGGCAGAAGGGACCAGGTGAGTCTGTAAATAAAATAGCAAAATCAAAATCAAGATAAAGGCTCACATTGTCATTCTGCCCTCGGGTCTCTCACCCAGGTCGCTGTCTCTTTTGAATGTTTCCTTCTGTGCCCTCCTCGTCCCTGGTATAAGTCCAAAGCCAAAAAGTAAGCATGGCTTCTTCCTCACATGGCTTTCTGTTCCACGTGCATCCTCCAGTCTTCTTTCTCCATCTCTCTCCACTTATTTCTGCAGCTCTTGTTAAGTCCCTTTTCCCAGTCTTTTCCAGCTTCACCACCCTGCCCAGCTCCACTCTTCCTTAGGGTGGGGCAGGGAACTTACAATGTTGCAATTCCTAGCTTCACCTCCCTGCTTCTCAGGGTGGGGCAGGAAACTTACAACAGGTTTATAACAAATGCTATTTAGCCTCTCCTTGCTTTATCTTCCATCACTTTTTTTGCTGCCTCAAACTGTAATTTAGTCTGTCCTTAACTTTTCCTGTGTTTATCTTTCCTGTGCAGATGGATCTTACATTTCCCAGAGGCTTCCATAATCACTGATACTTTGTTGAACACATTCTCAAGCAAGTTATTGAAGCAACTTTGAGAGAGAGATTTGTGTACCTTCTGCTTCACCTTTTCCTCAGTCCCAGACTTCTATCTCCAGTTTTTGGCAAACCTCCCACTACCTCGCACAATTCAACCTGTGCTGTTTCCTCTATCTTCAATACCACTGCCACTCTCCCTGGGCTAAAACCTACTCCTTTAGACTCAGCTCTGATGACCTTTTCAAAGCAATCATTGTTGAGGAAAGTGTCTCCTATATATGTTTCTGATACATCCTCTGCATTCCAATGCTGACACTTAGGTAAGCACAACTTATATCAATATACCATGTCAAAATCTGGAAGCAGGAACTTGATTGAAGCCATTTTAATATTTCCAAAACTTTGCACAGTAGCTGGAGCTGTAGGCATTCATGGGAGTTGATTGTATTTTGCTTATAATAGAAAATTAAATATTTGTTCTAAAGACAGCTTTGGCAAAAAGTATTCCTAGTAAAAGAGCCCCATTTTTCAGAATTACTAAATATTGGCATCCCAAAGTGTGTACAGCTAAATGCTTTGTTGGGGGGGGGGGATGGTCCTGTAGCAAAATAATTGGGAACTACTGCATATAATTTCACTCTCATCTTGAAGAGTCATATTGCATTAGGATATTTATTAGTTCAAAAAATATTTTCTGAGAATCACACACAATAAATAAGGGTGAATAAGAAGGAAATAATCTATATCGTCCCAGAATATATGATCTATCAAATTTCTGAGAAGTTCTGCAACAAAAAACATGTTGACTTTGTTGATACCAATATATTCCAATATATTTGATCTGAATTCCTTGATATGTATCAGCACCCTATACACACATTATGGAAAATATTGCCCATCAATGTTTTACATCTTAGTGTTTTTTGTTTTGTTTAATGTTAAGTTTATTCCTGATAGTATTTTTCATTTTTATGATAAATGACAATCCTGTAGTTAACAGTACATATTGTTAATGAAACATAAATCATTAGAAATATCTAAATTTTAGTTCTATTTGATAGACTCCTCACATAATTAAGATGTTATTCAATTGATATTAAGGCATTGATAATAAAGGAAGACAAAAGGGAAATGTCTTTGAAAATTCCTACTAGAGGTAAAAATAAGCAAATATTTTAAAAACATTTTTTGATCTTTCATTATTTTTTTCTTTTAGATTTTATTGATTTTTGCATAGAAGAACTGAGGTGTATGCCAGAGGTATGGGATGGGGGGTAAGACGATTCACCAGAGACAAAGTAGGGAGCAGAACAGGCAGCACCACTAAAATATACTGCCTAGGAGAGCGACAGTTGAGACAGGAGAGGTCTGCTGCACCATATGTGGGTTAGCTCCTTGGCCAAGGATCAAACTCAGCCCACTATGCAGGGGCCTTAGTGATGGTAGCACTGAGACTTAACCCTTAGACCACCAGAGAGGCCCCAAAACATTTTTTGATTTTCAGTTGTTAAGTTAATACATGCTGGATTTTTATGGTGTTTGGTTGAATCCATACCCCCACTCTTGCCATGATTCTGTAACTTGGTTTCTATAACCTTAGTTTAAAATATCTCTAGGGCCTTCCTGGTGGCACAGGCGGTTGAGCGCAGCACTGTGAAGCTGTCCGCAGCCTCTGCAGCACCGGTTCAATCCCCGCCAGCCTCGGAGCAAAGCACATGGCAAGCAGACCTCTCCCGTCTCGCCCGCTGTTCCCCTCAGCAGTGTATTTCATCAGTCCATCTGTTCTGTTCCCTGCTCTGTCTCCGGTGAATCCTCTCACCCTCCCGCACATCTGGACTGCACCCCGGCTCTTGTACCTACCAAAAGCAATATACAGATTCAATGCTATTCCAATCAAAATTTCAATGTCATTCTTCAAAGAAATAGAACAATTATTGATGAAATTCATATGGAATCACAAAAACCCCCGAATTGCCAAAGCTCTCCTGAAAAAGAAAGAAGGGAATGGAGGCATCACACGCCCAGACTTCAAACTATACTACAAAGCCATAATCATCAAAACTGCATGGTATTGGAACAAGAACAGACATACAGACCAATGGAATCGAATAGAAAATCCAGAAATAAACCCACAGATTTATGGTCAACTAATCTTTGACAAAGGAGCAAAGACTATGCATTGGAGCAAAGAAAGTTTGTTCAATAAATGGTGCTGGGAAAACTGGGTTGCTACATGCAAAAGAATGAAGCTTGACTACTACCTCACACCATACACAAAAACCAACTCAAAATGGATTAAAGAACTAGACATAAGACCTGAAGCCATAAAATACATAGAAGGAAATATAGGCAAAACACTACATGATACGCACATCAAAGACATATTTACAGACACATCACCCAAAACAGTGATAATGAAGGCAAAGATCAACAGCTGGGACTACATCAAATTAAAGAGCTTCTACACAGCAAAAGAGACAATAACAAAAACAAAGAGAAACCCCACCGACTGGGAGAACATTTTTGCACACAACACTAATGATAAAGAACTGATCATAAAAATCTACAAAGAGCTGATGAGACTCAACAAAAACAAGGAAAATAATCCGGTCAAAAAATGGGCCAAAGAGCTAAAAAGAAACTTCTCTGAAGAGGAAATACAAATGGCCAACAGGCATATGAAAAAATGTTCAACATCACTTGTAATCAGGGAAATGCAAATCAAAACTACCATGAGATACCATCTTACACCAGTGAGAATGGCACATGTTAAAAAAACTAGCAACAACAAATGTTGGCGAGGGTGTGGAGAAAAAGGAACTCTCCTGCACTGTTGGTGGGAGTGCAAACTGGTCCAACCACTATGGAGAGCTGTGTGGAGATTTCTTGACCTACTAAACATAGAGCTTCCATATGATCCAGCAATTCCACTCCTAGGTATTTACCCAAAGGGCACAGAAACATCAATTCCAAAGAGCACCTGCACCCCTATGTTTATAGCAGCACTGTTTACAATAGCTAAGCTTTGGAAACAGCCCAAATGCCCAAAAATAGATGACTGGATCAAGAAGATGTGGTACATATATACCATGGAATATTACTCAGCAGTCAAAAAAGATAAACACATGCAATTTGCAGCAACATGGATGGCGCTGGAAGGGATCATGCTCAGTGAAATAAGCCAAAAAGAAAAAGAAAAATACCGAATGGTCTCACTCATAGCAGGAATCTAGAAAACTTAAATAAGGGACCAGGAAAATGAATAACTATAAGAAAGTGAAAATCAAAATCAACAAAAAACTATGAACCAGAGTCACTTTTTGGGGGGTGGGGGGCGGGAGGGGAGGGATTGGGGTCAGAATGGGGGGGTTGCAATTGTATGGGGAATATAAAAATAAAATTTATTATAAAAAAATAAATAAACACATTCACAATAAAAAAATAAAAATAAATAAATAAATAATAAAATATCTCTGCCAAATTGAAATAGAAAATTAGAAAAAAAATTCTGTAACAATTAGTCATTTTTTGTAGGAAAAAAAAAACCTTTACCTACATTGTTTGGTCAATGGTGTTTTGTTGTTGTTGTTTTCATATTACTTTCATGACCTACTAGTCAAAAAAATTATTTTTCTTAATTTATCTACTTTTGTGAATATTTATTCTTTATTTCCTCCACTAGTAGCAACTGCTATCTTTATTTTTCACTGTGGCCATTATCCAGGATGTAATCAGAGATTGTTTTCTGTATCTACTCTGTCTATATTCAACTCTGGATCACCTGGAATTATATCAGTGCCTCAAACATTCCAGGTGCTCAGAAATCTTTGATAAATAAACTGATCAGATAGAGTTGAACTAAATATGGCAGATATGCATGGCATAAAACAGGAGAAAAAGGGACAACTAGAGGGATAAAGGCTTACTTGAAGACTTCACATCTCATTCTTTTTGCCTCATGACATATTGGCATCAAAGAGGTTCATAAGTCATGGTTCTATCAACACTAAATATATCCAGTCTTGTTAGAATGTATAGTCAAGATATACAAGCAGGTAAGAGGATCCAGGTCTATTTTATTTACATCTTTATTCCAAGTACCTTAAATAACTTCTAGAATCATAGTACACACTCATTAAATATTTGCTAGGTTAATTAAATAAAACTTACCAGTTAGACTCAATATATGAGTAAAAATATTATCAGTACCTTGCCCCAGAGTTTACCATCCTGGTGTGGAGAAATATATTTTAAAGTAAACTCATGAAATCAAAATTACTGCTTAGGAAATTCCTTCAATTTAACTTTGCTATATCTCTATATTTTATTTATCTATGCGATTGTTTATATTAACATTCTAATCATAATATGCATTTTCATAACTAAATGTAAGAACAGGTTAAATATACTTAACCTTGATGTCCAAATTTCCACATGGACACATGAGGAAACTGCATATTTTACTCAGTCATTCTCTGTAATATGATATTCCAAACTTTATTTAACTGCAATGGAGACAGTATTTTAACATTCCTTAACAATATGAACAATATCATACCTTACCCTATATAGCACCTAATTTACACAATGATACATGGGTTTTAATCTAATGAATGAAGTGACTGAGCTGGGAATTATTTCCCAGCTTGAATCAACATCAAATGTGGCAAAGCCAGTGTTTGGCACCTCATGACTCTGCCATGGTGGGCTTTTCATTTTCCTTTAGTTCTTTACTAATTAAAGTTACAACTCTGATTATGCCAGCCACATAAAACTTGTTTTTTCTCTTGTTAACTTCTCCTAATAAAAATATTCCTGTATTGTCTCATTTCCTAGAAAACCAATTCCTTAAATATGAGAATGGTGAAGCCCAGTTTTCTGTCTTTACCAATCCCCAGGTGTTGTCAAGGTATTTCACATTGATAAAAATAAATACTTGACTAAGCTAAAGTAAAACAAAGAAATGAGGAAATAAATGTCACACAATTCTATAGGTGGTTGAAACTTTTGAACAGTTTCTTCTTTTTATAATTTTTCACAACTGAACATGATATATTAATACTTCCATGAAGTGATATTAAGATATAGAAGAGAGAATGGAATGGACAGTTCAGTTGCAGAGAAATGACAAGTACCTGTTATGCAAATTGTATGTATGAACTTCTGTCAAAGGGAACATTGATTATTGCCAATAATTACTTAAAAAAAATCAAAGGTCCATTAATGATGCTATAAGGAGTCTAAGATTTTTTTAAAAAGATTTATTTATTTATGCATATAAGAACTAGGGTACAGGCCAGAGGTGCGGGGAATGAGAGGAATCACCAGAGACAGAGTGGGGAGCAGAACAGTGTGAAATATAGTGAACAACTGAAATATATTGTTGAGGGGAGCAGTGGAAGAGATAGGAGAGTTCTGCTGCGCCATGTCATCACCTCCCTGGCCAGGGATTGAACTCCTGCTGCAGTGGCTGCGGATTACTTCATAGTGCTGCAGCTTAACCCCTTGTGCCACCAGGGAGACCTCAAGAGTCTGAAGTTTTAAAATTAACTTCAAATCCAGTTAAAACAGAAATGGACTGGCATATTATATTGTTGAAATAACAACTAAATATCCAGGTACCTTGTTTGTCCATCTGGAAATTTGAAATAAAAGAGAAATTTTATGTTTACCTAAAAAATTATAAATAGTGTTTAGAATATTAACATCAATAATTCCATAACAAGTTAGAGATGACCCCTTTTTAGTGTCTTCTCTAGCCTTCTAAAAGTTCCTGGATGGGCAATAAAATCTCTACTAATACTTTTATAATGAGCTCTCACTGTAAGAAGAACATGTAGCATTTTAAAGCTAGCTGTCATGTAATGTACAAAATAGTGAATACATTTGTTATTCATTACCTGATATTTTATAGTTATGAATTTTTCATATCCCTGTAGTGTCATCTTACCCCAGCTGCCCTGGCATGCATCCTGGTTCAAATCAGGGCCAGCCAAACATAAATAAATAAATGACGTTGAACAGGTAGATCTTAGAGGGTCTTTTCAGTGATAGAGAAAAACCTGTTTTTTCTTTACTCTGTCAGGTAGGAGTTGATAAAATGATGGATGGTTAATATTAACAAATAATTCAGATTTATTCATATTTTGAAACAGTTATTAGATATTAACTCTAGAAAGCTCAGGATGTCCATAGAACTATGTAATTTTCAGAAAGCAATAAAATAAGCAAATTCTTAACTGTCCATTCTGCTTTATCTGGGATGTTACCTCCTGTTATCTCAAGAAATATGTTAAATTCCATTCCATAAAAGTTTCTAATTGACATTAACTTGGCAAAATAATCCTATCACAATAATTATTAATAATATTTCAAATATTCTTTTCTAAAAGATAGGTAGATTTGAGACATGCATTAATTTGGGATGCCCTATAGCAAATGAAGCATTCTTCCTGTTCATCCAGTTGGTTTTGTGTTCTTGTTCTCACCAAGACACCGAGAGAAATAATATTTACCTGCAAGATATAATCAATACTCTGTGTAAACTCCATGAGTTTACTACTACACCACCTTTTAACCTACTTATAAAATAAAAAATATAAAGTGAGGATAATGATAGTATAAAGGAAACCTTGAGATTTTTCTCTTTATGCAAACTAAATTGCTTAATAATTTTCATATTTCAGATTTTATTAATAGTCAACCACTTGGAGCAGAAAGAAAACAAAATTTTACCACATGTCTCTATAACTGTTAATGTATCATATCTGAGTTCTAATCTAACCGGAATTTTTTGGACCAGAAATAACCTGTTCTGATATTTGTATCATAATGGAGTCAATGTTAAACTAATGTTAATGCTGAGCTTCCACTGGTTCTTATGCAGAAATGGGTCTCAAGCCTGTTCTATTAAAGATTATCTGAAGAAGTTTCTTATATCAACAATTAAGTCAGAATCATACAGACTTTCTCACATTTTAATAACTTCCAGATGGTGGATGAACTAAAATAAAACTCAAAATTCAACAAAAGTTTGGGAAAATATTAGCATAATACAAAAGACTAAGAACACTGAGGAAGTTATTTTCAAACTAGTTTTTCCTTGCTTTAAAAAATGCCACTGGCAAGAATAATGATGCTTCCATAATGTTACTAGAGTGCTATATTTGTAAAGCAGCGTGTAAGCCTCATAAAAGGGTAATGAGTTCCTTAAGTGATAGTAAAATAAGCTTTCATGTAGAGATATGCTGAGGTACTACTGTTCATGGGCAGCAATACAGTTGCATTACCTATTTTGTATTGCAATTTTCACTAACAGAAAAAAAAGGAATTACAGTAATGGTCACATTTTCCTTCCTCTGACATAAAAAGGACTCTAGTGGAGTTCAACTAAGTAGAGAAAATGATAAAATCTTATATAAAATGTATACTTATTTGAACATTCTTCTTTATATAAGCATGCTATTTGACTAGATTAGGAGTAAATTTCTCTAGCTGATCATAGAATTACCCTCAGATATCAATTTTCAGTTGATTTGGTCTCTGCTTATCAATTATTTCAGCTTCATAAAATATGCATAGGTCCTTTGACATTTATATTAAGTAACACTTTTTTTCTCTCTTCCATGTTTGCATGTAAACGAAAAGTCAGTAAGAGGAATGATTAATATCCGTGGAATAATGTTTTTAAACTAAAAGATATATAAGAAATTTTAAAAAGCCCACTGATCTAGTTTTTTCCTTACAGGAGAAATATCTTATCTGTCCTATAATTGAAATCCCCTAAAAATGGGAATCACACATTAAATTCTATTGGCTAACTATAAAACTATAAAAACTATAAAAACTATAAAATCAATAAGACTAATCTTTACAGCATCACCATTCTACTTGCCATTATTACTTAGCAGCAAGAGGAAACAGAAGCCTCTACAGTTCAGAAATTTCCAAAAGTATGAGGTACACGAAACATCCTAGCATTTTGTTAATTTAAATTTGGCAAGGCAACATGGAGAGAGAAGGAGAGATTATATCTCTCCCTCTGCAAATGTGGTTCTAAAGAATTCAAAGAAATGTGACTTTTGAGGCAGACATTTAAGAAATAATGCCTTTGAATAATGATTTGTAGCTCAATAGTATAGATGATTATAGTATGGGAAAGCTTTCATCTGAAGTCTAAAGTAAATAGTTCCCCCCATAACCTCTCCCAAAAAAATAAAGAACTAGAGGCTAGAACTTTGTGTTTTCATAAGAAGTCACAAATAGTCATCAACACTGAACTATTAGCACTAAACTATAGATTGCTTTCCTCCTAACAAATACGTAAACTTTTTGAATCTATTAAATCAAGTTAAATAAAAGTGCCAAAAAATGTTGAATTCTGTTTCTATTGGACAGGGTAACTGTATATTCCTATCATTTAGATTACATACTCTATTTAATAGAAGATCTAAATAAGTACATTGGCATAGCTCTGTAGTAACTAATGTGTAAAAGTGCAAGCATTTTTGGAAAAACAGAAGCATAAAGGCAGCTTTTTAATCCTCAGATTTGAAACCAGTTGTCAGATAAGGCTATCTGCTCTGCTGGAAAGCAGCTAGTTCCTAAGCCATGGTCTCAAGCCAGAGGATAATGTGTAGTTTAAAACAAACAAACAAACAAAATCATCTGGCTGAATAGTATTCCATTGTGTCTATACCAGCTGGTGGGTAAAATTAGGAAAAAGGGTTGGTTGTGTGGTGAAATGGGGAATTAGATGTTTCATGGTGAATTTATTCTAGTCTCTACAGATACTGATTTATAATGATGCACACATGTGAAATGTGTATAATGTTATAACTCAAAGTTACTTTAATTTTTAAAAATTTGTACATTTCTATCCCAGATATCCTAAAATTAAAAAGATAAAGTGTATGAAGGAATTTATAATGAAATTACTATTTCCTGGACCTTCCTGGTGGCGCAGAGGGTTAAGCACAGCACTATGAAGCAATCCACAGCCTATGCAGCACAAGTTCCATCCCCAGCCGGCCAGGAAAAAACCCACATAGCACAGCAGACCTCTCCTGTCTTGCCCTTTGCTCCCCTCAGCAGTGTATTTCAATCAGTCTGCCTGTTCTGTTCCCCGCTCTGTCTCTGGTGAATCCTCTCACCCCCCCCCCCGCATCTCTGGCCTTTACCCCAGCTCTTGTATGCATAAATAAATAAATATTTTAAAAAAATAAAAAGATAAAAAATAAAAAGAAATTACTATTTCCTTTACAGGAGTAAGAAAATAAGGCATCTATGCTAAGTTCTTCCTCAAAGACTATTTTTTTAATAAACATTTTTGGGATGTAATCATAATTCTTAAGGATACTCAGAGCATTTATATATATATATATATCTATATATATATATCACTAAAACAAATACATATAATATATCACTAAAACAAATTACAAATCAATAATTTCTTAATAAATTAAAGTTTTAAATTAAATAAATTAGTTTTAAATTAAATAAATTAAAACTTTATCTTCCTAATAAATTAAAAAGGAAACAAAGTTCAAAATACAGAGAACATAAATATCATGAGTCCTGATATCATTTTTATTTATTCATTCATTAACAATAATTTATGAAGTAATTGATCAAGTAACTGTACAGAAAAAATAACACGCAATATATATGCTGGTACAATATTTTTTAAAACTATTATTTGACAGTATTTCATCCTGTGACTTTCTACTACCCTAATTATCTTCTATAGGAATAAACCCCTAGATCTATACATATTTGTTATGTGAATGTGATTTGCAAAATTTTAAGATGTTTCTCATGACCTTTATCTTCCTATTATTATTGTAAATATGCTATATGGCAGAGAGAATTTTGCAATTATCACCAAGGTTGCCCTTAAAATAGGGAGATTATCAGTATGGGCCTAATCTAATGACTTTAGCTGTTAAAACAGAGGGTAGCAGACAGCAGGAAAGGAAATCAGAAATAAGAACCCAGAAGGAAAGTCGATGATGCTTTGTTCCTCTTTGGAAAATGGAAGGGCAGTATGGAAAGAACTTGAGAGAGTGCCTACGAGAGCAAAACTGAGCCAGCATACATCAAGGACAAGGGCATCATTCTATATCTGTGAGAAACTGGATTCTGCAGTATTAAGAAGATTAGATGCAGACTATTACTTTTTTAAAAAAGATTTATTTATTTATGCATACAAGGGCTGGGGTGTAGGCCAGAGGTGTGTGTGTTTAGGGTGAGAGGATTCACCAGAGACAGAATGGGGAGCAGAACAGGTAGATCTACTGAAATACACTGCCGAGGGGAGCAGTGGCAGAGACAGGAGAGGTCTGCTGCACCACGTGGGTAGCTCCCTGGCCAGAATCAAACTCATGCCACAGTGACTGGCTATAGCTTTATAGCACTGAGACTTTAACCTTTAACCCATGTGCCACCTGGGAGGTCCCATGAAGCAGATTTTCAACAACTTGCTAAAGAAAATGCCCAGACTGGCTCATATGACTTTGATTTTGTGAGATCCTAAGCAAAGTCCCCCTGAACTTCTAATCTACAGAACAATGAGCATATAAATGAGTGTTGTTTTAAGTTACTAAATTTGTAGTAATTTGTTATACTCTAATTTAAAAAGAAAAAGTACTAAATACACCAGAATAAAGTTGTCATAGTAAGTCAAAAAAATAATTTGGATTTGATGACCATAGATACTGGGAAGACATAGGCCATGAACACATGCAAGTCAAGAATAGGTTTCCAGGTTTCCAATTCTTCAAGCATGAGGAGACCAGATAAAGTTCCTTTTGAGTCTGGAGAAAACATTTTTAAAGATTAATAGTAATATTCAATTCCATGTCTTCTAAGACCTTAGCCGACATAGGATTCCTGAGAAATAGAGCTGTCTCGTTTCCCTTCCCCAACAATGACTGAAATTAGACTTAACAAACATATAGATAGGTTTGGGGTCTGAGTCACACAGACATTAATGTTATCTTTTTATGAGAAATGATCAGGAAGGAGATAGTTGGTAATAATAAAGGCAAATAAGTGGCAAACCTTGGTAAGTAAATTATAACTACTAACTTGTAAAACAGGGGAAATAGTAGGCATAGAGAATTTAACTTTCCCAAATTCCCACAATGAGTAAGTACAGCAGCCAGGATTTGAATCTCTGTAGTCTGCACCTTGATTTATGCTCCTATGTGCTAAGCAAAGGAAGGTGGGAAAAGACAAATAGAGAAGTGTTTTTTATGATAATTTAGACAAACTGCCTAGAGAAAGCTTCTCATAAAACTATTTGTCCTTATACCAATACTCATATACCTGAATGACATAAGGACAAAACAGTAATTCTTCTGTGTCCAAATATGTAAATAATGAATGATGGATAGCCCCACAATTTCTTTTTTTTTTTTGCAATATACATTGCACCTAAAAGGAGAAAAGCATTGTACAGAGCTGAATCTAAAGCTACCTTAAAATCAACAAAAAGAGAGTTCCCAGCAGCTTTGTCAACCATGGGAGCTAACTCTGCCTTGTTCCTACCCTACAAATGTAAAAAGTATTCTTGAATATGTATCACATCTTATTTTGTTATTGAGATACAAAGGATGTTTCACCAAGAATAGGATTTTAGCCATTATTTTTATTAGACATTGTGTATAATTAGAGATTTTATAACTAACTTTGCATATATATTAGTTTAACTTTCCAATAAAGCTAAATTAACTTTACATTTAAATTTAAACTAATTTTAAAATTCCAATAAAGATTTTAAAATGACGTATTTTATATTATTCATATATTTCAACTAATAAATGTGAAGGAGAACTGATATCAGTCTAGAACATGAGAAATAATCTGGAAAAACGAAATAATTAACAAAATTTGGTCAGAGTTGTTTTGGTACATTAATAAAATTTCAATCTATTTATATACTTTAATTTGTGAGTTTTATGTCTATACAGTCAGTTTAAATTTTATATTGTATGTAGCCAAATTTATATTTATTTTTCTCTTATTGTCAATCTTATTTTAGTATATCTGTCAGTAAAAAAATAAATAAAAATAAAAACAACACGTGTGTTTTGGAAAGACCAAACAGAAGGAGTGTTTTACATTTATATTTCTGTTTTAAGAAACCAGTTAAGAATGAGAACATCACATATTAACTCTACGTAATGATAAATGATGCCAGAATGTTTCTTACATTTAATTTTTAGTGAAACCTAGAAATTTTAGTTAGATCTAAACTTAGCTATGTCTCTTCAGATTCAAATTCATCACTTGGTACCATATGCTGTGTTTCTGATCACAATTCTCATAATCTGTGGAGGGGCTACAGATGTCTGCTTTTAAATAAAAACAGCAATCAGTTTGCTAAAGAATGGACATGGGCCATGTTTCTAATTTTAACTTGGAAAATTTGTTCCATTTTACAGATTTATTTTTACCATGCAAACTCTTAACCAGATTTGCTATGCCTGACTATTCTAGATATTATCCTTTAAAAATATTTAAAATCTTTATTGTTTCATCATCAAAAGTTTTCTTCCTCATACCTCATACCTCAAGAAACTGGAGAGTTTATCCATCTCAAATTGTATTTTATAAAAATCCATCCAGAGACTACATTTTGAAATTTTATGCAGTAGTTACTTTCACCCATTATTAAAAAATTTTGCATATAAGTAAATTTATAATTTCCTCTTCCTAACCATGATTAGACATGGATGGCCCCAAAACATTTTCACTCTTTACTGTCAATAGTGTGAATCTGTCAGTGAATGGAAAATTGTATATTATGTGATTTACATTCATTCCAGACATTCGTAGAAATGTAATCCTACAAGTTAAAGATTGTTATTAAATAATTCAGTGATTGTTATTGAATAATTCATTCTATCTATGGATAAGAAACTAAGACTCAGAAATTGAGTGAGTTGGGTCACAGCACTAAAGAATGCCAGATTTGGGTCTCCTGGGTGGCACAAGGGGTTGAGCACAGCGCTGTGAAGCTGTCCGCATCCTCTGCGGTGTGGGTTTGATTCCCGGCCGGCCAGGAAGATATCCACATGGCATGGCAGACCTCTCCAGTCTCGCCCGCTGCTCCCCTCAGCAGTGTTTTCGGTCTGCCTGTTCTGTTCCCTGCTCTGTCTCTGGTGAATCCTCTCACCCTCCCGCACCTCTGGCCTGTACCCCAGTTCTTGTATAAATAAATAAATAAATCTTAAATAAAATGCCAGATTTATATATATTATATATATTGTATATCTATATCTTTATTATATATACATATATATGTGCAATTTTTTTGGACGAGCACAACAATGGCATATTGAAAGCTGCATCTAAGAAAGCTGATCCACTCAACTAAATTAATCATTATGTTTATTGTAAAAGAAGCAGAAGATATATTATGATTTTTTAAATAGTATTATCTAAACAGATATATTTTGTAAACTATTTGCAAGTTTTCAAACCCTTCATATTTATTCTTTTAATTGAAATAACTTTGGCTTACAAAACTGTATATGATTTAAGGTATAAATCAGGTATAGGATCACACCTCTTCATATGTATCTTTTAACATTACAGCCATCACTAAGATAACCATAGTCCTCCACCATAGTCCAATGGGCAACCTCCATACCCTGCTCTGCAGTCTCTGACTTCCCCACTTAGTTCATTAGTTAGACTGCTAGGGTTTGTGACTAATGTAGTTCTATCTGACCCTTTATTTCTCTATATTCTACATATAAATGATACCATCTGGTATTTGTCTTTCTCCTTCTGACTTATTTAGCATTATCCCCTCCAATTTCATGTGTGTTGTTGCTAATGGCAACTGTTCATCTTTTTTAAAACTGACTAGTATTCTATTGTGTATATGCCACATCATTCTAATCCACTTATTAGTCCTTTGATACTTAGGGTTCTTACCATAACTTCTGTGAATAGGGTTGCAATGAATATAGGAATCCATATATCCTTTGAATTGGTGTTTGTGGTTTTTGGGTAGGTATCTAGATGTGAAATTGCTGGATCAGATGGTAGGTCTATTTTAAATATCATATTTAATTGATATGATACTTACCACACTATTCCCTTGAAGTTCACCAGACATGAGGTGGTAAAAAATATAAAGTGCACATGCTTTATGTGTAGACAGCAATAAATAATGTTATGAATCTTTCCAAAGTATAATTTTCAGATGGAATGACCTACCCATACATTCACACAAAAAGATTAAATGACAGTGATTTTTTTTTTTCTGGATGCTGCCATATCTAAGCACATTTTACCTACCTATATTGGAATTATATATGATATACTTATGAATAATTGATTTAAGATCTCCCTGTCTCTCTGGAATATCTCTTTATTTTTAAAATTCTTCCTGGACGATATTTTCTTTCTGGTAACTTCCAATTCACAGTTTTTGAATTGTGCATAACAGGTTAAACCTTACTTAGGAGGGAATTAACTGGTCAGGACATAACTTATATTCCAACTCAATTATGAATCAAGAAATATACTAGGTCATATTATTGGTATTATTGGTATTTTTGGTAGTTGTTTAGAATTGTCATATACAATGAACATAACAAATAATGACATAAATATAGGGTTTAAAAACGCCAAATTTATACAATTCTTCATAATCTAAAGTAATGTGATAAAAATTACAAAATTCACTGGGTTTATGTGTTTGGAACATTTGGTTGTTAATAAATTTATTCATTCAACAAAAGCCAATAGGAAGTGTTTGATGTGTACCATGTTCTTACTGTACAAGAGTTATGCTTGCTACTCATATGGAAGAACTCTAAGCATGGAAACTATTATTAACATGACTACTACAAATGAAGTTTTTACTACTTTGTTATCCCTCACTTTCAGTTCATATTAACTTATATAAAGAAATAAAAAGAGGGCCTCCCCGGTGGCGCAGCGGTTGAGCGCTGGGTTACGAAGCTGCCCGCGGCCTCTGCGGCGCCGGTTCGATCCCCGGCTGCTCCCCGGCCACCTGAGGAGGGTCCCACATGGTGCGCAGACCTCTCCTGCTGCCCGCTGCTCCCCTCCGCAGTGTACTTCGGTCCTTCTGCCTGCTCTGCTCCCCGCTCTGGCTCTGGTGAATTCTCTCACCCTCCCGCGCTTCTGACTGTACCCAGTGCATTTGTAAACAGAACAAACAAACAAAACAAATAAATAAAGAAATAAACATGCCTCTATAAAAAAAGAAAGAAAGAAAAAGACATTTGATTTGCAAATCTGAATAACAATTTAGCATATTGTTAATTAGGAACACATTCCATTCTGGAATTTCTTTCCTATCAGAGATTTATTTTACTCAGCTGGCTAGATGGTAGAAGAATAATAGTTCCTTAACTGTCATTTGTGTGAAGTTTATTGATAAAATAAGGTATTAATACTAACTCATTGTTACTTGTTACCTGTGAGATGTGTCATCAGAATATTCTTTTCAGAGTCTGAAAAGAATAACAAAGATAACAAAGATGGAGCACAGACAGAAATTAATTATTATTCACTATATTTAAAATGTAAAAGTACATATTGAGATCTAAGAATGTATTAAAATACAGGTAACATGTATCTCAAGAAATGGAAAAGTGTTTTATTATTTTAATTAATTAATTAATTAATTTTAACTGAGACAACATTGGAGAGTCCCTATCAAGTATTACCACCATAGCGTGTCCATAACTAACTCACCCACACTCCACCCTACAGACCATTATGGCTCTTTCCCACCTTGATCTTTTTTTTTAAAGATTTATTTTTATTTATGTATACAAGAGCTGGGGTTCAGGCCAGAGGTGCAGAGGGTGAGAGGATTCACCAGAGACAAAGTGGAGAACATAACAGGCAGATTGACTGAAGTACAATGCTGAGGGGAGCAGCGGGAGAGTCAGGAGAGGTCTGCTGCACCATGTGGGTTGCTCCCAAGCCAGGGATAGCACTCATGCTGCAGTGGCTGCGGACAGCTTCATAGGTTGTGTCTTAATCCCTTGTGCCACCAGGGAGACCCTCTCACCCTGATCTTTCCCTTCCCCTACCCCTTCGAATTTGGTGCCTCAGTTCAGTAGTTAGCTATTAAGTGTTATTTTTTTAGCTTGTCTTTATCTGACAATTAATAGCTGGAAAGTTCTTTAACATTAGAAAAAATATTGTTTTCTTCATATTTAATCAATTAAAGAAATGATGACAGAAAAGATATTCAGAAAATTTAAACATCTATTCTTGATAAAATTCTTCGCAAATTAGTTCTGTGGAGAAGTTCCTTAAACTCAAGAAATTTATAACTCCAGATTTTATTATTTATTGCTGATTTTTTTTTCAAAATTAGTAGTGAGAATTTCAATTCTTCAAAATTAGAATCAGGAATTTTAGTAGTAGTGAGTGCTAGACACAAATATATATGTATATATACATATATTTATGTATATATAAATTCCTGATCAATTCTTAAAATCTGTCTATTTCACTCATGTCATTTACAATTATGGAAGTTGTTTCTTTCCAATCTTTATACATCTATATGAATGTGTATATACATGCATATACAAATACATATATGCATACACATACACACATATATACATGTACATATACATATACATATATAAGTATATACATACACATATATACTCAAAAAGCATCGCATTATTACAGACTGACTGATAACAAAATGTAATGATATCAGTAATAGCAAAAATAACAAGCAAAAGGAAAAATATCTAACAATATGAAAATTTCATATAAAAATCTATCAATTTAAGGAAAAACAGCATGTTAGAGGGAAAGATGGTAGCAGAGGTTTCCTGCTTTGTTCCCATGAGGATAACCTAGGGTGGTCCAGAAGGTTAAAGGATACAGAGGACCCCATGCCTAAAGAAGATTTGTAATATTAATGTATAATTGAAGTGTATTTTATGAACTTCCCTATATTAAATTTGTCTTTACATATAAAGAATATATATTTATACATAAAAAATAACATGCAGCCATCACTAAAGCATTAAAGTGTGTGATATAGCAATTATGGGAAATAGAACCCTAAGTTATTGTTAAAAGAAAAATATATAGTTTGTCTCTAGTCAAAGAATGAGTTTTAAGTAACTGTTGTAAGAACTCTCAAATTTAAAGAACTTAAAGAAAATCAACACACCGTGAAATGGCAGAAATGGAGTTTGACCAGCATATATTGAAGCTAAAACTAGAAGTTCTAAAAAGATCATATTGTAATTTTGAAAACAATTATATTAAGAGATCTCAATGACAAAAAGGCAATAAATCTACTATGGTCATTCACAGGAGTGTTCCCCTTCACCTTATTATTGAACTGTTAAAATAAAACACTAGAACTGTGCTGCTGGATCAGTGACCTCTCCATCAGTTAACACGAATTCTTTGTGTTCTGAGGCAAGGTCAAAACTCCAAGTCAACCGAAGATCAAAAAGGTCTTGTGGCATAAGTAACATATATCATATAATTTTCAAAGAGGTTATGACCTGACTCAATTATAAACAAGATATAAAAATGGATTTTTTATTTGCTTTCAAAATATTGTGGATTAATTTAAATACCATGATTGTAATCTCATTTCCCACATGTAGTTACATCCCATTTCAATTTTCAAAATTTTTATCAGAAAACACTGGTTTTGCATAAACGAAATAGTATCTCCACTCCAGTGTGCATATACTTAAAAGTTTTTCAATTGAAAATGAACATTTTTTATTTAACTTTGGATGATTGATATTGTCCATATTTCTACAAATAGCACATCACTCACTTCAATAGTATCAAACATTTACTGAGAAAAAGTCATTAACTATTCAAGGTTCGTGTATTTGTTAGTTTTGCTTACTTGGAATGACTTTTTAATAAATTTTTGAAAAGATATACTTTCTCTTTTCTCTGCATGAGATGCATCTTAGTAAATTTATGCAAAACTGATTACCCTTTAGAATTCTGCTTAAGAAAAAAATCTCCACAATATTTGTTTTTGGGCCATATGAAAACAGTATAATTTCTTTTCAATAATAAAATATTCAGTTTTGTTTTTATGCTTAAGTGAGAAGCTATTTATGAAAATGCACATTCTCATTTATAAAGTGATGCATACAATGTTAGATGAGTAAGCAAAAACGGACAAATTGTGCCTAAGGGGTGTTCTTTCATGTTCTGAAATAAAATTAGTTAAAATCATAATTTCATAAAACTTGTTCTTATAAATATTATATTTTTCTAGATCACTATTTTGCTTCCCATTCTCAGATGTAGCATATATATTATAATAATAATCTAAAATAGAGCAAAATTGGCTGGTAAAATTGCTGTAGGCTGACATTATTGTGAAACTATCAAGAAAGAAATGCTGAATCAGGGGATATGGGATAATGTCTTCTAGAAATTAATTCCACTTCAGCCTTTGTGAAACCTTAATCACATAATCCTGACTTACCAAAAAATCATTCTTAAGAAAATTTAGTGCTCAGGATAACTTTCAGGAAAAATTTTTATGATAATCTGTAAGAAAGGCAAAGACAATGTGAGATGAAGAAGTTTTTTTTTTTCTCTCTGAACCTCAAAAACTTTAAAAATGGCTCCAAGGACTGAGAAGGTAATTATATTTCCTTACCCACTCAGTTTGTGGCCTCTCTTGAAACTGCTACTTAATCTCAACTGATGTTCTTTTAATATTGCCCTATTTGTTCATTGAGAAGTGCACTGGCCGAACCAACTTATTTCATATTGCTAACTGAAAAGTTGGAAGATCAGATATAAAGCAACCATAGTCTATGATAACAAATTCTACTTATGCTATCTATCTTTTCACCCATTTTTTTATTAGGGAAAAATAAATCACATCAGAAATTAAATGTACACAAAGAAACAAATTATTCATTCAATAAAAGATTAAAATAACAGCAAAATTGTTTAATGATTTCTATGAGACTGATAAAATGTTTAGTCTCATTGTTTAAATTGTCATATATTAATGATTTCAATATAACAGTTTTACATACATTATTCAAATTAATTATGGTTTAATAGTTTGGCAACAGTTTTTGTTTTTTTCCAAATGGCTGGGCCTTTCTCTTGCAGTGGTTTATGTACATAAAGTCTAAGTAAAACTATTGAGAAGTAGAATCTTAGGTTAACTGCGATGACCATAAGATTCTGGAAGTTGAGAATCTCATCTTATACATTGGGATATTTTTTAAATGCCTACTACAGTACCTGGCATATATGTGCTAGTCAGTATGGTCTGATTTAATTTTATTAGCTTTAGGAAAAATAATTTGTGAAATTATTGAACATATATAGCAGTAAAACCCCTTGTTAAAGAACATGGTAGGTTGCATTCTATTGGCAAACTACTCATGGCGGCTTTTTTCCCCCCTGGTTAGAGTAGCAAAGTTGCCTAGTCTATATTTTTTCCTTAAATAATGGTCTTTATTCTTGTTCACTTTCACCTCACTTTTTATAGAGCTGATTCCTCCTTTTCTAATTTCATGGAAGCTATCATTTTTCTCTTTGACATAAATATTTGAATTTTTCAGACATTCTCATTGACCGAAAAGAAATAATAAAGAATAATGCATATGTATAAGTATGTGGATATAATGTATATATTATAAACACAGGCATGACTTTTAATAAGCAATTAGAAGCACTTTGAAAAATAAATAAAATGTATGAAATATAAGCATTATTACTTACAAAATTCT